>NC_143392.1:5366158-5682987 GCF_980474605.1 Leiobunum rupestre | reverse complement strand
CGAGAGTATCATTATAGTGCGAAGCCTTGAGAAGTCACTTTGCTGGTGTTAAAGCTTCAGGATGTGCAAAAACTACCAGTTAATGTGGATGGACAGTCATGTGCAATATGAAGCGCTCGAAACTTTTGCTGTTAGCGGCTAGCAAATAAATGTTTTTAACAGGGTCTTCTTATATGATATATTTTGTATTCTGAGTCTGCTTCAGTTTTCTTAGGCTAGTACCGGCAAGTTCTTGAGCTGTTAAAGACACGTGTGTGTTTGTTACTTCACCTTCAGACTTTTTTCATTGTGTGTCGTGTTGCTAAGTTAGTTGCTAAATCGCCGTGAAAAAAGCAAATTTTCATTACCATATTCAATTTCGTCAGATATCTTGGTCGCTTTAGCAATACTTTTACGAGTAGTGTTTAACTCATTTAGACCTTTCAAGTAACTCATTTTAGGTATTAATTTTCTAGAAGCGGAAGTTTGCTTCAACGATTCTACTTGACTAGGAGCTGTTCGACAGAATGGTCGATTTGACGATAAATCATTGTCGTTTTGGCGTTTCTTTGCGAAATTTTCATTCCCATTGTGGTGAATAAGAATTGCTATTATGTTGTCGTAACTTATGAATTCCCTGTTTGAATTCAGTGGTGAACTCCAAATCAGTACCAGTCCTCCGATACCGGTAGTAAGTAACTCCAGGCTTTTTTTTTAACTTTTCCCCGCTTAAAGTGTTTCCACCTACCCTCCAAAACGTTTGATTACATCTAACTCTGGATCTTTAATCATGCAAAAATATCACCACCGCAAGGGCTTATTGTGTCTGGTAGGGATGTTTCATAAACATCTGATGCTTGACCAATTTCAATAACGTTCAAAATGCGTTTCAGTTCTTGATTGGGAAACTAAGCTCACCGGTTGAAATCATACCAACAACTGAATTTTTGTCACTAGCAGATTTGCAATACTATACAAGCAATAGACAGGTAATCCTGCTTTTTCTGTACAATACCGAACTGGGTTAAGGGTATTGATTTGGTTAACGCATTTAGGGAAATAATTGAGTACCTCTGAAATGTAATAATCTATTAGAATTAAACAATTTAATTCAAAATACCCCTACCCACGTCCTGACCCGCGATAATTTGATTTTTGCTCGTACCCGTCAAGTCATTTCGAGGAGGCGTAATTTGTAACGAAAATTGGCGTCAATTTGACCACTTCGTCGTAATGTTTCTCGTTTTATATAAAACATTTTATTTTCAGGGTTCTCTATTCTAATATTAAACTATAATATAAAAGCCATGGTAGGATATACGGGGCAACACCCGGGTTTCAAGAGCTGTTACGCGGCTATGATACGTGGAAATGCACGTTATAAATATAAGCTAAAGAAATTAATAATAAAGTATATTTACAAAAAAATTCAGGAATACGTTCATTAACTTTGGTTCGTTTCTTTTTTAAATGGCGGCTGCTACGTTTTCTGGTCCTGAAAATTGTAAGAAAAGAAAACTACTTGATTTATTAGCAAATGAATAAGCTAGTCGAAGGAAATGTATTTGAAGTTAATAATAGTTCAATTAAAAAGTAAATTCTTAAAACAATCTATTGCAGGTAATTTGGCCGCTAGTATTATTTTATTCAATACTAAGAATCAGTCAACACCTGCTAGGATTTCTGATAAAGTTGTAAGTGTTGTGCTAAATTATACTTCAAAAGACTTTAAAAGTCATTTCAGGATGTAGAGAACTGCAGTTGTGGCCAGATTTATAATTATTATAATATGTAACACTATATAGAACTGGTGCCTAATTCGTAGGAATTGATTCAGATGTACGGAGCTGCAATTGTTCTAGACAAGAACTTCATAGTTTCTTCTATTGCGCTATTTTGGTAAATCCTGCTGGAGATCCCAAAATTGCGAAGGAGAGCTCATCCATTGCGACGAATCAAACTCATCAAGAATCGGTTCCGTCTCTTGGTAGTCAGGTTAAAATTTTGCAAAGACGGTTACAAATAAGTGCACTAAAGGTTTATTGATGTTCGAAAGTTTTCTGTTGAATCGGCAAAAAGCACTCCCCGTCCCCATCTTTGCTTTGTTCAACGAATAAAATATCACATCGACCCCGCGACGACTAAAAAAAAAATACAAAAGGGGAGAACTCCAAAGATGGCTAAACGAGTGTTTGTGTTTAACGACATCGAAAGTATTCAAAATAAATGTCACGCGTATAAGACCGCGGATTTCGAACAAGAAACTTTCCTCCTAATCTCTCAAATTGTTTTCTTTGAGTGTAAAGACGAGAGAGAGCCTAGCTTCTCTTGCGGCACTTGCATCCGTTTTAGTTCCGGCGTAAAAAATGTTACGATTGAAACTGCGTTCAAAGGTCCGTTGAATATTTCAGAACACTCGCGGGCATTTAGAAAACTTTCGGTTTAGGACCATCCATGGAAAAAGGTAGATTCCCCCACCTTCTTTTTAACTTTGTCGAGAATAGCTTCGATCCTACCGACCCCTTAACGACTAACTATTTCACCAAAGAGTTATAGTTTCCCTCCTCTGGAAGCCTGTGGTGCTAATTACCTCGGATTAAAGGAAGGAGAAGCACTCCTTAAATGGCACGACGAGCAACTCGCCGCGGGGGAGGGACGCTTTGACTTCCTCAAGGACGCTATCTCTTTTTGTACCTCCGACGTCTATATTATCCGGCTGGGTTGCGCGACGTTTTGCCGTTAAATAATGGAGATTTTTGATTCGGCTCACTTCCGCGCTGCCAGAATATTTCCGGTGGCTTGCAATTACGTTTTATGAATTCACTTCCTCATTCCTGATACAATAGGATTATTACCATCTGGCAGTTTTCAGAACAGAGATCGACAGTCAATAGTAGGTCATGAATGGATGGCCTGGGAATAAAAACGTAGGGGTATTAAAATAGTTTCGGCAACGAGGGGGCGCAAGGCGAATGTAGGGAAAATTTAGGGTTACACGGAAACGATATTTCAAGTGTGTTATTTTCACGGTTGCCTCCGCTGTCAAGTGTTGGGAAGAGACCGACCCCTCGATAACCTTTAACCTTCTATAAAAACAACTACCCGGGTGGTCGTGCAACGACGGAAACTTAAAAAAAACGTTTAGGAAATGTGGGAGTGTGGTTACGAGAAAACCAGAAACGAACCCAAGAACAAGAAGTTTTTAGAAAACGTACGAAAAAGTAGATTTCACCCTTAAATCCTAGAGACTACTTTTACAGGGGGAGGACTAACGCCACTTGTCTTTAGCATAAGGTTTCAGACGACCAACGTATCAATAACGTCGATAAGCTATCCGACTGTGAACCTCTTAGATAGAGTGCCGGTCGGACACCCTAAAATATTCATAGATCCGGAAGATCTCGATTCGCAAGCCGAGTTAATTAAGTGCCGCGTTCTCCATTTCTAACCCATGCACTGCAATTCCATCTTCTTTTCTTCCTATGCGGCAGCTGCGCGCGCCAAAGCTACCAAAGTAAATGTCCCCATTCTGACCCCGAACGAGCCATAGTCGGAAAGTTCGTCTCCGACTAACGGAAACTCGCCGTTTCTAGAGCGTATAGGGTAATAGAAATGTACGAGGCTTGGAATTATAAAAAACGCAGTATAACAAAGAGACAGAAGGGGTTTGTTCGCCGGTTACATTAAAAAATATGATATATAAAATAAATATATCATTTCTAAAATCACAAGGGGGTTAAACTCGATATCGAGAAGATTGCCCTAAACCCCGGTAAACTTACTGACGCCAAACTAATGTTTAACAGTTTTTACGGGAAGTGGGGAAAGCGATAATATCGTAAAAACTAATATCATTAGGGACAGGAAATAATTTTTTAAACCGATTAACGACCCGAATATCGAACGGAAGTGTGTTTTGGCGATCAACGATAAGACTTTGTTGGTCAAATGGGAACATCTGAAAAAAATTAACCCGCTTTAGCCGAAGTTAATGTAGTTTTAGTTTGCTACACCACGGCTTCCGCTAGGTTGAGACTCTATTCGCATTAAGAAGTGCTCGGTAATCTCGTTTTGTACCATGATACGGATAGTTTAATATATAGGTCAAGGAAGGGGCGTATTAAGGAGATATGACTGACCAACTCATATGACAATTCGGTCCGAATTCGACAACTGAATTTTGCTAAGGTTACCAAAACCGACTAATATTGGCATTATCCTTGCAATAAGACAAAGAAGTTTAAAAAATATCGCGGAAAGTCAGCCCTCAAATAAAAATATTATTATTTATAAAATTCTCAGAAATCAATGCAATAATTTAACTAGAATTTAAAGAATCAATTGTTATTATAATAAACTAAAACGATGTCACGGTGACCCAAAAAAATCGTGGAAAGTGATAAACGACGTACTGGGCTAAACTAAAAAGGGAAAACTGATACGGCTCAGAATTTCCATGACTTTTTTCTACCACCAACTTTGATAATATCCCGGGTACAAATCGTGATTTTCAAGGAGTCAAAAATCTGCCGAACTCTATGGAGTTACTGCCAGTGGAGGAGCACTAAGTCCGTAAAATAATTAACAGCCTTAGAAGTGACTCTGTACGTGGATTTGACTAAGTACTACCCAAAATTCTTAAATATGCGGCTTGAATAATCTTAAATCCACTTAGGACTTTAATTAATTTAAACCCCAATATTTAAAAAGACGATATTACATTACCCACAAATTATAGACCCATTTCGGTACTTTCTATATTTGCAAAAATATCTGACAAATGTTTTTATCAGCAAATGATCGCATCTCTAATAATCAATTTGGTTTCAGTGAAAATTCCAATGTTGAACTAGCAAACCTTAAAGTTTATAAAAACAATTGATGCCTTGAATAACCGTCAATATGCGAAGTAATTTTTCTAGACCTTAAGAAAACATTCGATTCCATAAATCAGGATCGCCTCCTCCAAAAACTATTATGGGTTTAAGAGGGATCTGTCACGATTGGCTTCATTCGTACCTTACTAATCGTTGATGTCAAACTAGGCTGAATGAAACCCGCTCTGCAGAAAACACGACTAATTGCGGCGTCCCCCAAGGCTCTATACTCTCTCCAATTTTATTTAATCTATTCATCAATGACAATACAGTGATAGACGCTAACGATTCCCTTAAGCTTTATTAATTATCGAAGCGAATAAGACACTAAAGTATCTGAATACCTGGCTTAAAAGTAATTTCCTTGAGATTAAAAAAGACAAGACAGTTAATATTGTATTTTCGAATATTAATAAACCCCGCCCCATCACGCTGCGATTTAACTTGACGGTTCTATTATCAATGAAGTAGACCTTTTTAAACAAACATGTTTGACCTTACATATTTAAATTTGTTCATATTGACACGTTGTTGTTTTTTTTGTTTAAGGCCTAAAAGTCGATTTTCGACTTGGCCTTCAAAGATCTGTACGATTATGCTGTCTTAATAAAAAATAAGTATTATTATTATTATAAAAAACTATTAGCTTAAACCGGAGAGTCTAGTTCCTTTCAAGGAGCCGCTTATCAGAAAGGAAACGGTCTAGGGAGTTGTAAAATGGCACGCCTACGTAACCCCTCCAACACGTATGGTAGTTCCTAAAGTGCCACCCCTCTTAGAAAACTCGGACTTGCGTGATATTATGTCGGACTTTGGCTCCGGTGTCGGCCCAATCAAGACACTCACAGCGTCGCATGCTGATCCAGAGCTTCCCGCTTTACAAAGTTTTCAACCTCTATGGCGCTTGAGTAGCTCCCCGAGTGACTTTTCATTGATCTTGAGGTCGTCCCGTATAAATTCTTTGTATCCACAGATATCCGCGCCTGTAGCACAAAGAGTCGATTAAGGGTCTTGGTCCAAATACCGACTGAAAAAGTCTTACACGTTTTTGAGTTATTTCCTCGTAAGTACGGTTTCGGTCGCTATTAAATACTTTAGACCACTTGCCGACTCTAAAAGTCCTAATTGTTTTTGAGATAATTCCTCGTAATTACGTTTTTGGTCGCTTTTAAAGTCGGTATGGTGACCTTTCATTTTGGACCACTTGCCGACTCTAAAAGTCTTAAATTTTTTTTAGATAATTCCGCGTAAGTACGTTTTTGGTAGCTTTTAAGTCTATATGGCGACCTAACATTTTGGACCACTTGAAGACTTAATAAGTCTTATCATTGGAACTATTTAGAGCCTGAACGCCTACCTTACATAGCTGTCGTGACTTGAAATAACATGAAACATTTATAGCCCGACCAACGGCCGACATATATTCGACAATTAATCGCGCAAAACTGAAAGTTTTTGATTTTATAAAACAAATGGAAATATTTTTAAAATAAATTCGGAGATAAGTGAGTGCGTATACCGATTTGTGAGTCCCTTTGGGGGTAAGCAGTCCCCCCCGACAGCCCCCCATTGGCGAACATTTTCGGTAGTTCAATTGGTCAGACGATTTATCTGAAACGTGGACATGGTACCAAAAAAAAAGAACAGAGTTGTGATGTCTTAGGGACCAAGTCCCTGGGTTTTTATACCAAAAGGATCCCCATACACACACTTTGCACCCCCATACGTAGGGGGAATTTGGATGTAAAAGAAAAATCTATGAGAATCCCTCGTAGTTTAAACTGAAATAGTTAAGAGGATATATCCCCCTAGTTTATGGGGCCCCACAAAATTCTACGCGCAAAAACGTTTTTGGAGGAAACAATCGTTTGTTATAACCATTTTAGCGCGAAGAATCCCCACCTGATGTAAAAAGTTGGACAATCGGGGGACAAAATACAATTTGAAGCGTCTTAGATCGTATAGCCCGCTGGTTAAAAATCTTTGTGGAAAAACATTCTTTTAGAATACTTTTATAACCATTTTCGACAAACCGTTTGTCCCCAAAAATATCTTAACAATACCCCCAATTTGAAGCGTCTTTTTTAAAAGTTTTTGATTATATAACTCTCACCTTTTTAACGACCACCATCCTTCTACGCTTAAAAACATCGGTGTAAACAATCGCTTTTTATAACCATTCCGGCGCGAAAAAATCACTATTTTAACAATACCCGAACCTCCGATTTGACGCGTCATGTTAAATACCCGGCAATTCAGCAGTCGCGCGTGGATCTCAAAGACTTCTAAACCGCTTAGGGTTGACAAAAAAGGGGGTCCGAGGCGTGGGGCCATAAACAATTTTCCCTCAAAGAAGAAAAAGACCGGGGGCCTACATCGTTCAATTAAGACTCGAGCGGTGTGGCCCCAAAGGATTCCACTTTAAGGGGTTCTAATAAAACAGCGGCTCGTAAAAAAGGGGGCCCTCGGAGAACAAGAAGGCACTTCAAAATAGTTTTTTTTCGTATAGTCATCCAACTTTGTCAAAATAGGGGAAAAAGATTTTTCGACGGTTCTTTTTGTGGAAAACAACTTTGTCAGCGATAAAAGGACGAGCCGCCACCAAGTTTATGGGTTGGGGGGTATCACTAAAGTAGCCTTTGATCACTCTCCATCCTTAAAAAACATTGGGGGCATCTTTAGAAAACAACAGTATTATACAGGGTCTTTTTTTTTGCTCGGAAAAGTGTTTTTTTTTCAAAAACTATTTATAGTACCGATTTCAAATTTGGAAGGTCAATTCTCTATACCGGGGGACATCAGTTTGAGAAATTTGAGCGTTTTCGGTAATGTTTTTCACCAATTTTGAAAAATTATTTTTCGACCACTAGGTGCGAGATAAAAAATTTCTATTATAAAGTTGTAGGCCGTCATCGAAAACCCTTAAAAATTGTTCACTCGACGAAAAACAATTTATTTATCAGTGAAAATTCGAGCTTGAAAAATTTACAAGTTGGTGAAGCCAAATTACGATTGTTTGAAACGATAATTGAAAAGGGAACAAGTCTAATACAAACGTAGTAGAGTTTTCACACTTGAAAAAATGAACACGTTTGGTTTTTAAATGCAGATATTTTATTCACATAAATTTTTACAAAACATTTTCAATAATATCACCATTGGCTGCAACACAGGTTTGTGCGCGGACAATTAAGTTCTCAAACGCTTTCTCTACCATTTCTGGTGTGACGTCTCGGCAAGCACTGATTATTCGTCTAATGAGTTCCTCCCTAGTTTCAATGGGCGTGGCGTATACCTTTGCTTTAACGAATCACCAGAGAAAATAATCCAGCGGTGTTAGGTCAGGTGACCTTGCTGGCCAATGCACTGGACCATTTCTCCCTATCCACCTTTCAGGAAACTCGTTGTTGAGGTGCTCAGTTACTTGCCGGGAAAAATGCGGAGGGGCGCCATCTTGCTGAAACCACAACTGACGTCTTTCAGCCAATGGAAGGTCGTCGATTGCGTCACTCAGTTCGTTCTGTAGAAAATGTAAATACCTTTGGCCGTTGAGGTTCGTCGGCAAGAAAAAGGGACCAATCAAACGGTTTCCAACAAGTCCAATCCAAACATTGACCCGTTCAAATTGAACCTGGTGATGATATTCAAAACCCCAATGTGGGTTGATGTCAGACCAAAGATGGCTGTTTTGATGATTAAAGGGCCCATCTCTAGAAAATGACGCTTCGTCGGAGAACAAAACATGGCGCAAAAATTGTCTATCTTCTTGGACAGCATTTAGTAACCAGTTGCTAAATTCATAACGTCTTTGATGGTCTCCGTCAATTAGTCCTTGGTGGAGCGTAGCTCTGTATGGGTGATAGCGATTCTTACGAAGAATTTTCCACACACGATTTGCAGAACAACCCAAATCAGCAGCGGCGTTAGTGCAACTGTGACGAGGATATGTCACAAAGTACGCGAGTACATGGTTCTCGAAGTCTAAATCCGGTTGACCCAATCCGCGAAACCTAGGTTGCAAGTTACCAAATTGATTGAAATCGTGAATTGCTCGTCTTACTGTATTTACAGATGGTGCTCCATTTGGATGTCTTTCTGCGAAGATTTCAGTCACTCTTCTAAGGTTTTGCGCTGCTTCTCCATAGTAAATGGCAACTATCTCGGTACGCTCAGCTACTGAATAACGAGGCATTGTATGAAATATTATCAAACACTGATAAAAATCTCCCAAAGTTTTCCTTTAAATACCCAATGCATGTTTAGGATTGACCTATAGCCTCGTGTTTTTTAAATCCGGTCGTTTTTTTAACCAAAGTTTCAACTGGATTAGGTAATTCGGTTTCAATTATCGTTTCAAACAATCGTAATTTGGCTTCACCAACTTGTAAATTTTTCAAGCTCGAATTTTCACTGATAAATAAATTGTTTTTCGTCGAGTGAACAATTTTTAAGGGTTTTCGATGACGGCCTACAACTTTATAATAGAAATTTTTTATCTCGCACCTAGTGGTCGAAAAATAATTTTTCAAAATTGGTGAAAACCATTACCGAAAACGCTCAAATTTCTCAAACTGATGTCCCCCGGTATAGAGAATTGACCTTCCAAATTTGAAATCGGTACTATAAATAGTTTTTGAAAAAAAACGACCCTGTATAATAGAGTTTCGCATTAACGACGTGACATTAAGATGTAGATTATTTTTATACAGCCCCCAAAAGATACGTATAAATAGAATCTGATCGGTAAAAGCAACTTCACTAATCAACGAAATTCTCAAGTTGGACGTCGTTTTTTTTAGCCTAGTCCGAAAAATATGGATAGCGAAAGTTTATGCTGGTTTTTTTATAAGATTTGGCGGTTATAGGCCCTGGTCTGTTTCTAATGGTTAGTACCATTTCTACCCCAAAATCCTCCTTTTACCTAAAATTCCCCGTATACGGCCCATTTTTATTTTATCTGTCCTGGCCTAATAGGACCCATAGGTAAGTTACTCGGGTTTATAGCTGTTTGCATCGTGTCAGATAAATTGTCTGACCTACCGAAAATGTTCGCAAATGGGGGGCTGTCGGGGGGGACTGCTTACCCCCAAAGGGACTCACAAATCGGTATACGCACTCACTTATCTCTTAACTTCTTTTCTGTACTCTATTTTTTCCAAAAAGATCATATATTTTATGTGCAAATGTTTACTTTTTTAAAAATCTCTCAAATCGAGTAGGTTACATTCATATAATTAAATATGTTGGGTGATATATTATTAATGAAGATTTATTAGATTATTTTTCTAAACCCCAGGATACTATAGAACTCCGCGCCCTAGTAATCCATGAAGATTGCTACAGGGGCGGTGCCACAATTGTCATGAGACTGGCCACATCCGTGATCATTGTCCGAAATCTCACGCTGAAAAGGGCCTAGCCGGTGTCAACAGTACTGATCTACCACACCGTAAGTCGTTGAAAATGCCGCCGAAATTGAAATGGATGTTACCATAACATCTCAAAATGAAAATGATCTGCCCGTTTTGGACAAGACTCCAATTGTGCCTCGTGAAGATTATGATTTAGACGTTTTCAAGACAGGAATTAATTCACCAACCCGTAAACATCCTCCGGGTTTCACCATCCTCAAAAAGAACAAGCAATCGCCAACAATTGAGGCTTCCGCTTCGTACCAATACCCGCGCTCGTTTGTTTATTCAAATTATAGTCCTGATATTTTTTGTTTCCAAGAAACTAATGTTAAAACGGATTTTAAGGCCCCATAGATCTGGAAACACTGGTCGTATTCTTTCGAATACGTTTTGCTACTGATACTGGTTCCGTTGTTTCCATCGGTGTAGAGCCCCAATTTATCCCTTTTATTCGTGAAATCAAAACTCATTTAAAACAAGTGGCGGCTCTAGTGTGGTTGCGTTTTGGCTTAATAGATGTCACCAGCGTGAAAATCAAACAGGTCGGTTAAGTATCAAAATAGGACTAGAGGCGTCAACCAAAAAGGTGAACTTTTGGCTCATTGGCTTATCTTAATCACATGGTCAACAAGACAAAATATTTTACGGACTGAATGTGTATTTATATTTCACTGTATTTTTTACCATATAATAAAGGTTAAGTTTTAGTCTCTCGGTTATACTGTCTATGTCTCTCTCCATATTAAAGTAAACAAACTTTTTTGGGAGCTAATAAATAGGCTTAGCTTATAAGTAGCAGATGAAAGAATTAAAGAAGGATGCCTAAAAGTTCAGGTAAAAGTATTATATGATATATAACTGTTTCTTACTTGTAAACATTTGAATCATGTTTTTAGGAGATAAACATGGTTTAAAGTTGGGAAATGAAGCCCCTGAGGCTTTCCAAACAGAAAGGAAGACTCGAGAATGTCAGTGGACTTATTTGTTCTTCACCTGATTAAAAAAATGTATATAATAATGAAGTGCAACCTACTACTGTTGAAACTAGAGATACTGGTTGTTATCCTGGGCCAGAATGATACCCTCATTCAGAAAAAAATCGCAAGCTGATGTGGAATTTTCTGAATAGAAAATTTCGGAAGTGTCCAAGCACGGTACCGAATCGTCAGACTCAATTTCCGGGGGCGGCGATTGAACTTCAACATCGGAGTCTTCGGCCGGTTCCCGAAACACCTAGGCCACTTAAATTCGCGCTGATGCATTGTATAAATACGGAACGAAGTGCACAGATGGCTTTTAATATTACCAAAGGTGCACACTTGCCCACTATATAAGGGACGAAGCGCACGGATGGCTTTTAATATTACCAAAGGCGCACACTTGCCCGCTATATAAGGTATGAACGCTTACACTTGCCCGCTATTTAGGGGATGAAGCGCACAGATGGGTTTTATATTACCAAAAGCGCCCTCTTGCCCGCTATATAAGGAACGAAGCGGACGGATGGCTATCAGTACTTTGGGTGGCGCATTTTAACCCCTTGTTTTTTCAACCGACACTTTCCTACTACTATTATGGAAATTTACGAATTACCCGAACACGTTTTTAGGGGACATAATCTTTGCAAAGGGTTCAAAAGTGCTTTCATTTTTGTAATGTTTGCCGTAAATGATTACATAAATCATGTGATATCTGTGATAATGAGTATAACTACCAAGTTTCTTACAAATGTAAAACATGTTGCAATAGTTTATTACTTTAAATTTCCATTTTTTTGTCCACCTCTTTAAAAATAATATATTCTTTAAAATTCAAAAAAAAATTATTACATAAAAAGCCCTACCGATCAAATGCATATACACTGTATAGTCTAGAATATCTAGTCGTTCTCCAAGTCGTAAAGCTGCGTTAGACATGTTAAAAGTGTAGAAGCTGATGTTTCAATTGCTTAATTTACAGGGTTTTTACGGATATGTCTAAGGTTGAACTAAAGTTTCGTCAAATTCGGTTCTTGATCAAATTGAAAAAATTTAATTTCCGTATAATTAAGCTGAATCTTTGTTGTATCTCCTTTATGTATAATACGAGATTTCAGCTGTTTATTACTTTTTAAACAGAAAAAAATGTTAATTAAAAATTGGCTTTGACTTGGACAGTCTATATATTATTGTTTTAGTAGCAATAAACAAAACAGTTTAACCATATTTAAAACTATTTATTAAAAATTATAAAACGTTTCACATTCGTATGGTTTCCGCTTAAAGGCGTAGGTTTTCTTCTGCCACTCACCCTTTAAACTTATTTTCCTGCCAAACAAATACCCAGGTGGTAGGTAGGCCAACGTGTTCTGCGATTGACCTAGCACCAGAGTATTTGTTTGGTAGGAAGAAAACTTAAAGGGTGACAGGCAGAACAAAAATCTATGACTCTAAGCTCGTATCCATGCACTTGTTTTTGCCTCTTTTGTTCCATTGCAAGACCTACATGTCAATTATTATCTGCAATCATCTGGGTAATAACTGCCACTTCCAAGTACATCTATTAATGGATTATCTATGTCCGTTTCTTTCAGCACATTCTGTGACAAAATATGGAGCATCCAAAGTCTTCCTCTCAAGAGATTTTTCTGGTAGATGGGTTTTTACGCCTTTCAATATAGAAAGAAAATAATATGAGACGACAACTCCACATTCTTTATTCCTGTAACATCTAGGACAGATTTCGTTAAATTATTCTCCAACATATTCTTCATCATTTTGTCTCGGCCAATCATTGCTAGATACGTAAGTCCATCGATCTACTTCGAAAGGTGTATTCGAATTGTGAAGAACCAGTATTTTAAAGCTCACAAGAGTTCTGAAATGACCTTCGAGTGATGAATGATCTCTGTGCAAACGGTCCAGAATAAATATCTCCTTTCTTGGAAAATTTATTAGACTGAGAAGCCAGTGTTGGCTGGCACTCTACGCCATTATACTAGGCATTAACAAAGCTAGAACAGTCTTTGACCCTGCATCCATTATAATAAAGAATTGTGAACTTTTATTGTAAACATAATTTACGCGACCTTCCATTGCTAAATACATATGAATGAAAACGTCACTGGTTTTCACCAAAACCTTTTTCTGAAGTTTCATATTTCCCACCAATAATACCATACATTTTTCAACCACAAAACAGTTGGCTTCCTCCTTTGGTTTTAATGTTGCGGTATGAGAATCCTTAACAAAATCTTTCATTTCCATATACGCTACATCATAGAATGATTGCATTTCTTTGAAAGGCAGTTGCTTTAGTGTATTATCAGCATTCAACATTATTTCTTTGCTTTCCACAGAATCTGTAACGGTTATTTTCATTACTTTTCTACGTTTGCTCTCCACTAAAATGTCTGGTGACGCAACATTGCTCGTTGTTCTTAGCGATCGGTTGCCAGTGCGCTTACTCTTTGGCTTTCTTCTAGAACCCTAAGGAGTCAAAACAATTCCCGCACATCTTTCCCATCACTATCTTGCACATGGTCAGGGCCTTTTCCTTGCTCTTCGTAAAGTTGAGTTGCTTCAAGGTGATAACACTGGCGACGGTTGTATTTATAAGAGAAAAATTTCTTAGATTTTATAAAAGGTACCTCTACAATTTCATATTTGTAAATTTTTTGCCAAAACAACTTGTGAGTATCAGTGTTGGCAATCTTTTCATGGACCACAAAGAAAACTGGAAAGCTCAGTTTTCCTTCCAACTCTGAATTTTTATTACCACCACGGAAACAAAGAATTTGCCTAAATCGAATGTTGTGTCGCAAAATATTGAAGCTTCCAATGTTTTAAATTTAGATGAATCAGAAACCAGCTATTTAGCCAGCGTAAGAGCTTCAGAGAGCCCAAGAGTAACACAATAAATAAAATCGGTGAAAGGCCCATGGCCATTAATTTTTAAACTGGAAATAGTTTTGAGTAATCGTTTTAGAACTGAAGTCGGTTGGATCATGATCATTTGAAAATGTTGTTGTGGCTCAAGCCGTCTCTTTTGTCTCTGGTTTTGCTGGGGGACATGGATTATGATTCTCTAAGTAATGAATAACAACAAGCACTCTTTGATCATCATTGCTTCGCAGCTTAAACCCTTTTTTACCTCTCCGAGGGGACTATGTTCCTAGGAGAGGTTTTACAATCACCGTGTCTGTCACTGTGTGTGTGTTGCGAACGCGTTACCGGAGCGAACCCGAAAAACCGTGTTTGCAGTTGGGCAAAACCACTTTGTGACGGTGAATGTTAACTGATGAATTTGCGGATGGGTTGCGGTTGTTTTTTTCGTTAACGCTCACCGTCACGCGTTTTCTATGTGTGGGTGCATTCTCTCCAACTCCTTATTGACATTTGGGACGGACCGAGTGCTGAGGGTTTCGATAAACGTCTCAACGTCCAAATGGCAGCGTTTCCACCAATTGTTTACGATATTCGTCTTAGTATCAATTTGCGATCGCATCGGGCTGGATTCGAACCCGAACCCTCCTGCATAACAGGCGAGTTTTTTACCACAGAACCACCGACACATGTTACGGTTCAAAGAAAATTATAAGGTCAGCTTAAGCGGAAGACTATATTTATAGTTTTTAAAGTCTATATTTTTGTACGTATGAAAATTTAAAGGTAAAATCTTGTTTAAGCGCAGTCAGCAGAGATAAGGTGGTTAAAGGTAAAACGCGCGGGTGGTCCACCTAGTTAGTGTTTTATAATTTATTTGGTTTTTTTAGTCGTATATTTTTAATTATTGTGTTTAAGCGTAATCGTTCATTTATCAGTGCCGGATTAAGACCCTTGGGGGCCTCTAGGCACTTGGCTATCGGGGGCCCCTTTAATACAAGTAGGACTCAAGGATGGAGTAAGAGGGTAGCTAAGCAAACCAACTTTTTCTAGAGTTGACACAATGACCATTTTGAAAATGGGAAATGGTTTTTTTCCATGGGCGCCCGCAGAGGTGGGTAAACGGGGAAATTGCTCCACCCCCCCTTTCTTTAGCCATACCTCTTTTTTCTGTCGAACTTTTTGGGGAGTGCAGTGACGAAGAAGAGTGATCCAGTTACTTGAAATGTGTGTTACATCAATATATATATAACTTATATCCCTATTCCTACTAAGCTTTAGCTATAGCTCGTTCATTTATCGGATCGTTGTATGTGTAAAGGTTGTATATTTCATCGGGCGAGTTCGCTATATGACTTGAAATAATTTCTGCCGGCGTCCATGCTCTCAGTATCGTAGGGGGTGGGCTTGCCCCTTGGTCCACCCATCTGGCTATGCCACTGCATGCTCCTCTCTATTTGAACCCAAAAACCAACCTTTTTCTATTTGACTAGGCAAAAACCTAACTATTCGCCCTACCCCTTTAAGACGAAGCACTTAATTACACACGTTCCTGAATTCCTTAAGTGACAATTCACAACGTAACTTAAACCAAAAAATAAATAAAAATGCCATAGCACCCACTTAAAGGAAGTAATAACTGGACCATGATTATCCAAATTATAGTTCGACTATTCAAATTTGTTTAATGCTGGGAAAATGTTGTCAATTCAAATCCTAACGATGTTTATATAAAAAACTATGCTGGAGCTAAACAAAATGAACAAGGGTGGGGCAACCCCCTCTATGCTGAGCGGCCTGACACGGAATCACAGAGTGGACAAGAGATTGGTTATGCAAGGTTACAAGGTAGTCGTTTTGGTACGGTTCTACCTCTATAGATCACCGTAAAACGAAATAGAGGCTACGCGGCAGTGGCGGACTGGGTCTAAAAATGTGGACTGCCAGGGGTCAAAGGGGGCCCACCCAAAACCAGAGGCGTAGACAGGGGGGAGACACCCTCCGAAAAAGGAACAGCCCCCCTGAAATATTATTTTATGTTAATAATTTTTTCGCTTTCATTATGTTTACTCAATTGTGTACGAACTACGCTACTGCCGAAAACTAGAACGATAAACGCTATAATATTTTTAATTAAATCAAGGAATACCACTGGGCATGCCTCCGGCTGGAATCAAACCAGCGACCTGTGGGTTGCGGTCCCAATGCCTCTTCCTTTTGGACTACTAAGCCCACAATATAGGTGTTCCCTTGTCTCGCGTAAAATATATCCCGATTTTTTATTAAGCCATAGCATTTTATAAATCACCTAGTTGTAACAGTTCCTTTCAATTGGAATACTCTTTGAAACGGCAACTCATAGGTCGCTGGTTCGTCGCCATTTATAAAAGAAATGTTTTAGCGATATAATGTTTATAATAATTACAGATAACATATTAAAGGCAATATACAGTCGATACTAAATGTAAACATAATTATACAGATTGTTATTTTTAGTTTATATTTTAGACAAATGCCGAAATTTTACTTATTAACCGGTTGTTTAAAAGCATGTTTCATGTTCCACTATATTTTGAGTAATCGTTGGAATACACTAGATGACTGTGCGAATCTGTCAATAATTGCTTCTACATCCAATTCCTATTCAATTAAGCAATAATTTTAATACGTCGAAATTCGAAGCAAAAGAAAGCAATTCCAACATAACTTCATCTTTACTGATTCGTGGAGAAAGCTTAACACCATCCAAGGCGTCATCTTCTAGGCCCTTCTCTGTAATATTTTTAAAATTTGCTGTGTCCAAGCAAGATAAATCCTTATACAACTTTTTGTGTTTTAAAAAACGTGAATCTAGTGACTGGACAATGCGGTCCATTATTAGGTTAAACACATTTACTCTTAAATCAGCGGGACCCTGCCAAATATAAGACGTTACTTAGTACTGTTCAACTACGTAGTTTCTTTCGTCGGGTACTCGGGCTTAGCCAAACTTTTAAAAATGTGTTAAAAATGGTTAAAATTGTTTTGAAAATGAATCCACGCTGAACCGCCAGCGCCTCGGCACCCCGACGATGTCATTGGAAATTTTTTTATAAATAAAATATTAATTTTTAGTTTTATTCAGTAAAAATATAATTTAATATTGAAAGTTTTGGAACTCCTAATTTATTATGAAGCTACTATAATGTTGACATATTGTTGAAGGTTTAAGGAGTCCCACTGACCAAATTTATCATGGGGCGGCTGGGGCCCACCTGCCATCGGTTAGGCCCAGTCTATGGCCAGTCGGCCACTGCTACGCGGTACCTTATCTCGACTTACTCGAATTCGTTTTTTAGTGTTTTTCGGAATAGTATTTCCTTTATATTATAAATATTAAAAAAAAATCAATATAGTTTCAAAGTTATTTTTTGTTTTCATTCTGAAAAAACATGCCGTAAAACTGTTATTAAATTTAAATAAGCTTAAATGTTTTTTTTTCAAATAATTTATTCTTTGAACTAGCGTATTGACGTGGGATCATTCGGGGCCCCCTGACCCTCGGGGGCCCCTAGGCACGTGCCTAGTGTGCTTAATTCTTAATACGGCACTGTCATTTATGAAGAAAATTTCAAGATGTATGCATCGTGCACTTACACTTATGTTGGTCTGGTTTTTAACTGGGTCGTCATTACTTCGTAATTTATTATAAACGTTTTCTCGACGAATTAAGATGTTTAAGTTAGTTCATAAATTCGGTTCGATTGTTTTTATTTATAAAGAGCCCTAACTATTCCGTCTACGGTCATTTATTGATATACGAGCTGTCGTTTAGTTAAAGGGCTTTCTGTGCTTTGTGAATGGTAAGTTTTTCGCTTCTTGTTAATACTTTTTTTATTGGTGTGGATATTTGGACATCTACGATTCCTAATGCCGTCATTGATTTCCTGGGTGTGCGAGATATTAGAAGTTGGACGATATTGGTCTTTTTCATGTCACAACGTCAACAGGAAGTCTACTCGGTTTCTACTCCCCTCTCCAAATTCATCTGGGAAGGAGCTATTTCCGGTCGGTCGGTTAAACGGTTAGATTGGCTAGCCAAAAAGTCATATTTAAGCCAATTAGAGACGCGTTTTTGCCCTCATGAGAATATTGCGTCAGATAAGAAACGCGTCGGCTCACGTGTATAAGGAACATACTAATGTTAATTTTCGATAATATATTTTAAGGTAAAATATATAATGTTACTAAAACTAAGTATAAGAAGGTAATATTATTATTATCCTCTTATGGTATAAATAACTAAAATTATATGTAATATTTTTATAATACCGGGCAATTTTAAAGCTTCTCATGGAGGCAGAGTTAATTCATTTCGTATAAAATTATCTTTTGGAAAAAGATTAAAACTCATTCCTTTATAACTAAACATATTACTTTTGCAGTACGGTATGCAACAAGTGTATCCTTTTAACCAGGTAACTTTTTTGGCTTAGCAAAAAACCGATGTTACGTTCGAGAAAGTTTCCAGCTTTCTAATATTTCAAAAAGCACTATACAGGGTGTCTCAATTTGCTCGATCAGGCAATTTTTCTCAAAATGTATTTATGCTAGGGTTTTGAAATTTTCAGGGTTCATTTGCTAGGTATGGAAGGCTTTGGTTACGAAATTTCAGAAAAATCGAACGATTTTTTGCCGTTTTGGAAAATTTATTTTTTCACCGGTAGGTGTCACGCAAAATGTGTCAATAGAAAAGTTGTAGGGCATAGTCGAAAGTGTAAAAATAATTTTGGTTCGGTTGAAAAAGACCTATTTTTCACTGAGTTTGGAGGTCGGTGGAAAAACAAGGTGTACTAGCAGGCAATAGCCTTTAATGAATTGTAGGTAACATGCATTTCAGTTATAAGATTTCGAAAAATAAACAAATAATAATTAGCCCAAGTGACAAATGTTTTTAATGACTTCTACAACTTGTTTCAAAAATGCCACCTTCTGATGCAATGCACAAATATGCACGATGTTGCATATTGCGAAATGCTCCCCGAACCATTTCTGGAGTCACCCGGCGACATGCTTCGATGATTCTTTGTCGTAAATCTTCAACGCTCGTCACAGGTGTTTGGTATACGTAGTCCTTTACGAATCCCCAAACAAAAAAGTCGAGTGGTGTTAGATCAGGGGATCTTGCAGGCCAACGAACAGGACCAGTTCTTCCGATCCTTCTTCCAGGAAACTCGTCGTTTAGATATGCAACCACGTCACGATATTGGTGAGGTGGCGCCCCATCTTGCTGGAACCAGATGCGTCTGTACTCGGCCAGAGGAATGTCGTCCAACAGTTGGATATTTCATTTTGAAGGAACTCCAAGTAGTTTTGACCGTTCAGACGATTGGGCAGGAATAACGGGCCAATAATTCTGTCACCTAACAGACCAGCCCACACATTTAAGCGAAACTGCACTTGGTGGCGGTGAGGAAATCCCCAGTGTGGATTCTCGTAGTCCCACATATGTTGGTTTTGACGGTTGAAAGGCCCATCTCTTACGAATGAACATTCGTCGGACATCAGTAGTTGATCGTGAAAATCCTGGTGTGCGTCAGCCATGAGGCAAAACCAATTGCAGAAGTCAAGTCGGCGCTGTCTATCACCGTCATGCAGTCCTGGGTGAAGTATCGCTCGATAAGGATGAAAATGGTGTCTTTTGAGTGTTCTCCAAACGTAGTTTTGATCCAACCCTAAGTCAAAGCTGGCAGTCCTGACGCTCGCTCGAGGATAGGCGACGAAGTAGGCAAGTATGGTGTTTTCCATGTCGATGTCCTGGAGACCACGACCACGAAACCTCGGATTGATATTACCCCAGTTGTCGAAGTCGCGGACCATTCTAAGAACCGTCGTATGACTTGGTCTGCAATTGGGAAATCTTCGTCTAAATAACTGACTTACTAGAGTAGCATTACGACGACCTTCTCCGTAAAATAATTCTAGCATATGAGCGCGCTGATCTCGAGTGTAAAGAGGCATACTGGACAACAATCGGCCAAGCTGAGATAATGTTTTAACTTTGAAATGTAAACGCTTTAAATACTACTCGGACAATTGATATTTCACGTTAAAAAAACACAAAAAAATAAGCGTAATTTTTGTTTGATGATCTTACTCGTAACCACGTCGAAATGGAAGACGCGGTCTTTGTCTACTTTGTCTAATTAGGTGTTGAGCGTAATAATTTTCTTTAACAATAACTTTTTGCAGATCTGATTAATGAACAATGAAGTTTTTCGAGTCACTACCACCGCTCCAAAGATTTCAACCAATTTCTGAAATTCAATTAAATGTGCATAAATTCATTAATACATTGTTATTAAACCTACCTGGACGGGCAAACGACCCATCGTAAAATAACATTTTGAAGTCATTTGCAGTGTACAGAGGTACTAAATTCTCGACATCGTCTATAATTCGAACATGATTCAACCGAGGCTAAGTGTTTTTGAACAATTAAGAGGCAAGTACAGCTACCATTTTAATTTTCGTTATAATGGGTTTTAACAGGGCCGTGCTTAGAGGTCTCGCGGCCCCGGGCGAAATGCATGGGCGAAACTGACAAGAGTGTAGCGGCCCTCCGGTATATACATCCCTATGGTAAAATTTTAGCGGCCCTGGGCGACCGCCCTGCTCGCCCCCCTCCCCTTAGCATGGCCCTGGGTTTTAATACACAAAACTAAGCTTTATTCTCGTTAATAATTTCGTCGTCTGTAACCTCATTAAAAATTTAATTAATAAGTTAACGTTTATTTTTGTTCTCCGGTCCCGAAAAATATCACCGCCTTTTTAAATAACACACCGGTTACATTAAAAAACCGTTGAGCAGCTTATGATTTCATTCTGACGTAAAAGCTCACCGGTTAGAAAAAAATAACATCGGTGTTTTAGGCGGTGAGTGTTACTGAACGCAGCCCTATATAACGGAAATTGTTTGGCCATTTTCGGCTTAATACATTTTTTATAAGACCGCAAATGGCCAAAAACGTGTAGTTAGATACTTTAATTATCTATATTATAAAGAGCGCTTGGTACGTCGGTCGTCGTCGTACGTCCTAGCTTTCCAGAATGTTTGCTTAGTCTTTCATGAAGCCAAAGGCGGGGCGGCGAAGACAAGGACAGCACGGAACCGAGAGAGAAGCTGCAGCCCTTTGCTTCGTTAGTGGGTCAACTATAGACTTTTTGTTGTTTTCAGACATTCCCGCCCCCTTCCCACTCTGAAGTAATTATAGTCGACCTTGAACCACCGACATTCGGCCTATGGTTAGTCACGGGCTTTGGGTCGCTTTGTTACTGGGGTCATTATTCAATAACACAAAACCGTTCGCAGTTTACAATCGCCGGATTGACGGAGGTGTGTCGGTTTTGAGGCTTTGGAAGTTTTTACTTTGAACGTTTTTTGTGTCGGTTTTGTGAGTTTATAAATATGGCCGAGCGTTCGCTTCCCTTTCGCTCCATCTGAGCGGTCGAGTCTTAGGTCACATCGTAGGGAACTTTACAGCTTGAAAGGCTACATGCGACAACGGAAGAGTTAAGCCAACTGCACGAAAGTCGAATTGGAGTCCGACGCGGAATCCAGAGCGTCTGTTGCGCCTGACGACCACCTGGCCGTGAATACACCAAGGAGACTTACGCACATCGTGTCGGTAGAGACAAATCGCCTTCAAAGGCATAACTGTGGTCGTTAAAAACAAATGTTATCAACGCCGAAGTTTTAACCGGTCGTTAAAAGGGCGAAATAGTGTTCATCCCAAGAATTGAATTGGCTCCATCTGATTCTAACATGCCATTTCTTTTGAAGCGTCGACAATTCCCAGTTAGGGTCGCTTTCTCAATTACCATTAATAAGGCACAGGGTCAAACGCTACACAGTGTCTGACTTTTCTTACCTGATACGGTTTTCGCTTATGGTCAGTGACACCGGCTGCCAATTTAAAAGTTCAAATTTTACCAACTAACTATCAGGGACCATTAATGAAGCGGCAGAAAAACATTTTCACGGAAAATGTCGTGTACAAAGAAGTTCTCTAATAACTCGCAATAACTATCTTTTTGCTAATTAAATAAATAATGTTTTCGTTAAAATGAGTTTAGTCTTATTGAGTTAATTTCTTTTTCACATTAAGCTACTGTTCTAAAGTACATTACTACAAGTAACTTTTAATTATTAATCAATGCGCCTCGAAACAAATCAGCTAGTCTATATAATAAAACTCTCAGACCTTTTCGCCCGGCGGTTTTCTCCCTTGTCCCTGAAAAGCAAGGCGCCTCTGACGGTGCGGTCTGCGGATTTGCGGACAAGCATATCGTCTCTCATTTTCCTCCCTCAACTGGCTCGAAGTCCATACCGCTTTGTCGCTCATTTCAACTCCCTCCCTTTTATCAGGTTAGTGTTAAAGAATGGAGGCTTTATCTATCATTTCAACTCTCTCCCCCAAAGAACGGGGGGAACGCCACTAATTGGTGTTAAAGAAGGGGGGACAAACGAAGGGGAGGACCACGTGCCACAACATCCGGGTACTGTTGACGAAGAGGCAAGAAGCAGAACATTTCCGTTAAAATGAGCGAAAACAATTTGAAACGCGTGCGGTAGAGCCATGCAACGTAGAAACGAAGCGGTTGGACGAGGAGGAAAAAAAGTTACGCGAACATGGTGCAACACAGCTCCATGCTAACGCGCAAAGGGGGGAGGACGCAAAGTCACCCGAAAATGACTCAAATCGAGGAGAACGGCTAAAATATGTTGCAAATGTCGATGGCTATCCCCGATATCAAAGGCGACCTATCGCTTCTCTTGGTCGCGGCTCTTACGTCATTGGCGCTAAAATTATTGATAACAATTGGGTCGTGCCCTACAACACGTATTTATTACAAAAGTACAATTGCCACATTTATGTCGAAGTTTGCGCGTCGGTAAAAAGTGACAAATATTTATTTAAATACGTTTACAAAGGGTTTGACTACGCTCATATTGAAATCAGAGGTGAAAGTAATCATACGCTGAACCACGATGAAATTCGATCCTTCGTAGATTCCCGCTACGTAAGCGCCCCGGAAGCCATGTGGCGTTTAAATGGCTATAAAATGCACAAGCAATCACATCCCATTATTCGGTTAGCCGTGCATCTACCCCAAATGAAGCCCGTCTATTTCGTCGAAGGACTAGAACAAAGTGCTTTGGAGAAAGCCCAAATTTAAAACACTACTTTGACAGCTTGGTATGAACTCCGACGCACGCTGACATCTGTTATTGAAATTCCAGAGCATTTTGTTTTTGATAAGCGGAATAGTCAATGGAAACCAAGGGCCCGTAATTCGAATGTAATAAGCCGAATGTACTCAGTCAGTTAATCCAACCAAGAGCGGTATTATTTGCGGCTACTGTTGTTAAATGTTCGAGGCGCGCAAAGTTTTAAAGATCTAAGAACTGTGAACGGTCTAGAATGCTCAATATTGAAAGAAGCTGTAACGCTCATTTTTAAAAGTGTTATTTAAATATTGCATTTAAAATATTTCCTATTTAGGTTAGTGTTATTTAAAATTATGACATTAAGTCCCGTTTATATTTTTCAATTTCTTACGGGTGTCCAAGTCGTAAAAAGGTATTAGTATTTTTCTTGTAAAATGTATTATTGTTATCCGTGTAAAGTATCGTCTCCCCTCTACATGTGGCTCTCCCCTAACCAGCGTCGGGTGCTGGGAAAGCGAGCACATCTTGACTCATCCATTGCGCACTATAACCCCTCTCTCTATTGTTGAATACTCGGCGTCGTATCGTAAATGACTTAAAGATGCGCGCTCTCTATTGTACGGCATTCGGACGTCAATAGTAAACTATTGAAAGAAGCGTTATTTCAAACTGCCACCTTTAAAAATAAAAACTACAACCACGAGTACCCCTCCCGAAAGCCACAAGGCGACATGTGGTACCGTCGTGCGACCTTCTTCCTGGGAAAGACACCAGATTATTTCATCTTTCTACTTTTATACACGAACCTTCTACAGCCAATAATCTTCAAGCCAAGCCGCCTACTCCAAGCTACCCTTAACCTTTTAACCTCTCCAATAAGATGCCACCAAATGTCAGTTTCCGTAATTAAACCACGCCTACTGAAATGGTGCTGAACAAAACCAGGGAGTTAGAGAGATTTTATGTCATAGAGAGATGGATTGAGTCCTCAAAGGTCGGACAGAGCCCAAGATCGGACCGAGCCAGAGAGTGGACCGAGTTAAAGAGCGGACAGAGCCATAGGGTTAAGGAGACCCAAACGAGCGACGTTGAACGGCACCAGACCGTTTCATCAATCGGTGAGCGAAAG
Source organism: Leiobunum rupestre (assembly GCF_980474605.1). Lineage (NCBI taxonomy): Eukaryota > Metazoa > Arthropoda > Arachnida > Opiliones > Sclerosomatidae > Leiobunum > Leiobunum rupestre. The sequence continues at coordinate 5,658,514 of NC_143392.1, read as the reverse complement.
CCACAGGCTTCAAACTATTGTTATAGAAAGAGAGAGAGAGCCCGCGTATCCCCCCCCCGCGACGTTCATGTTATTGCATACTTAATTTATTATTATTAAGTATTTTAGTGTCATTTTTATTGTTATTATTATTTTGGACACCCGTAATCTCGTTGTATATTTACCTATATCATACCCCTAGACATTCTTGAACCCGGTTACTTAACGTTAAGGTTGTTTCTCACGAGATTCCTCCTATTTTGCTAACGCTAGGGAAACCAATAGACACGTTTAATCGTCATCTACAAATTAGCGTTGCAAAGCCGCGAGTAAAAGAAATTTAATGGCCGACGATTCCGAATGGGATAACGCTTTAACAGAAGCAGCTTTGTCTGAAATGCCGAAACTATAAAGACAACTTTTTGCATTTATTTGTACTTTCGGAGATGCGATTACGCTTTGGGAAAAGCACAAAGACTCTCTGTGAGAGGATTTTTCGCAAAGAAACGCTTTCGACTTAAAGAAACAAGCGCGCTGGGACATACAAACAACTTTAGTCGTACACGGAAAAAAATGTGCAGATTTCTATTTACCAATTCAGAAACCGCCTACTTTAATTCCTCCCCATAATCCATCATACTTTCCAGAAATTGAACGTGAGAAGGGTGAATTTTTCCATTCGTAATTAAACGGAGAACAGAACCAAATATTTCAATTAGCTATGAAAGCCGTCAATAAATGACACCGAGGTCGTGAGATATTTCTTCGTGGAGGGTCCTGGTGGTACCGGAAAAACGTTCCTTTACAACACTCTCCTTAGTGTTTTGCGAGGGAGATCAGAAGACGTTCTACCGGTGGCACCAACAGGTATAGCGGCGACCCTATTAGAAGGAGGTAGGACGTTACATTCCCAATTTAAACTACCCGTGCAACTGTCAGAAACGTCGGTTTCGAATATTTGTCTATATAGTTTGCGGGCTCCCCACGCTCAGTCCAAATGAAATGATGACGGACAACGAAAGTGCTCTGTTCAACAGCCTCATGCTTCAATTTCCTGGAACCCAATTGGCTGGGTGCTGGTTTCCCTAAAATATTATTTTTATATAATGTTGAATAGAACTAAATGATATTTTTTTCTATTAATGGTCTTGTTAGGGAGGCCGTAAAAGTGCTTATGGCCCTTCCTCAGTTTCCAGCCAACCGAATACAAGATGATTTAATTTCAATAGTTTACGAATAGCGGGGATGTTCTTGGTAAGTTCAGAAACCTTTACTAGTATTAAACAATATGTAACTTAAAAATTAAGAGTTATATTAAATATGATACTTTCTTACATAATTGCGCATTATAATTATTTATTTATCAACTTCAACTCAACAGTTCCGCTTTAAACATTCTCGCGCAATACTGTAACGAATTTTTATATTGAATTTGAATAGTAGCGCAATTTTCAATATCAATCTTACAATTTAGGCCTAAAATAGCCACATAGTTGGAAATCAAACATTTTCCTGGTTTTGCCGTAGAAAATAGCTATTGTCCCAGAATCGGACGGGGAGGTTGATAGGTCCCTAAGCTCCAGTGGGCTGCACTCTGTGCCAATTGTTGTCCTTCCCTTCTCCGGCCGGGCAATTAAGGTAGCCTGACCGGCGTCGGTAGCGACCCAGTTTTAAACCCTTATTTCTACGTTCCCACGTTTGAGTTGTGTTTGAAGCGCCGTTATTTTTTTGTTGTATTTCTGTCATTCTTAAAAAATGTCATAAACCCATTTTGGGATCTTGCCACCCTGACAGTGATATATAGCTTTTAGGGTCCCCATTTTGGGGTAAACCCAATTAAATTGATATTTTACCATTGGGCGGATAAACTCCACCCCTGGTCACTCTTTGGGGCGACGGAAAGTACCCGGATTGAACTCTTGGTTAAAACCAGGAACTTTTCGAGAAAATAAATAAGAAGGACTTAGCCGATTACCGGCTCAGCAGATGATTCTAATGCTGCCTAAAAATTATCTTTAAAGTTGAAAATAAAAAAACGTAGCAATCGTACCGGTACCTCACCGAGATCGTCACCATGCCAACACGGAACCACTCATATCATCTCTAATTCTTCCTCTTTGGCGCCAACCAACTTTTCATCAATTCTACGTTCTTCCCTCTTCACCGAGACGTGTGTCGTGAGTCATGTGCGGAATAAACGATAAGTACTTAAACTAAGGGTGGCAAATGGCATCATATTTTAAAATAGTAATTTAATTGTAATGTAATTGAATCTTAGTAGTAATCTAATCTGGCATCCAATATGGCTTTATCTCATTTAATTATTTAATTTAGTCGTAGCATATTCATTCTGTTATAGTAGCGCGTGTGCATGTCATTTTGTGGGTTGTTGATTTATGTTGTATAAGTGTCGGGTTTTTAATTCAAATATTCTTTTATAGTGTCGGGGTTATTAGGGGGGTCCTGATTTTTAAATAAACGTAGAACTCAAACATGGAAACCTAGGTTTTATTCACTCCACCTGCTTTACAGTAGTAGTCATAGTGGTAGTCCGTAATGATAGCAATTGGCATAGATAATAGGCCCACCAGGGTATAGTAGTCGTCCTGGTGTCTTAGGAAAAATTGTTACAATACGTGCAAGATTTTTGACTTTATATAGTAACCCCGAACATGCTATCTGTTTTGACTGTTTGCGTCGAAATAACAACAACGTGGAATCGTTTCATGCCCAACTAAATAAATTTATTAATCAACAACACAGACTTGGACCTTAAAAAATAACGTATACATTAGCAATATTTGTTGCTTCTTTATATTTAACAAAATATATTAAAATTTATGTTATGTAGAAGATGCGCAACGAAGAGACCACACCAGCGCCCTTAATGTCCAAGAAATTAAGTCTCGATTTAACAGGGTGTACGATAAAGAAAACGAGTAACATAATTTTGAATCCATATTGGTCATAATGGATATTAACGTTACGTTATTTTTGAAGCTGAATTCTAATCCTTTCGGAGACAAGAAATTTCGATAGAAGATTTCCTTCTTACCGCCCCAAACTAAATAAACACAGGCTGTTTGCGATCCGGTAGACAAGGAGAAAACGGTAATAAACAATCTTTTAAAGTAATATTTTAGCCGGGGCAGCTCAAGAGGGGTGCATTCAGAATATCGCCTCTCTTATTTCGACAAAGAGAGAAAAACGCGACGCGCGCAGGAGTGAAATACCTCACAAGTTATCGAGTCCTCTGTGGATCTAATAAAACGGTTAGGCTCATATGATATTTACGTTTGTCTGTCTAACGCCTTATGTTATGAAACTAGCATATAAATGCAGCCAGCATTTTTTCGAACCTTGATATTAAGGTATAGATTGAGTTAAATATATCTTATTACATATTAATTATAATTTTTTAGAAATAATCATTTATTTAAATTATAAATTTGAACTTTTTTATTTTCAAATAGATGAAAAGTGTAACGATTATTTAGATGAGATTCTTGCCACCTCTAAACAAAATTACTATTTATTAGTTTACATTGCACTTATGTTTTAAATTTTAACATTTTCTTGTCTACCCTGGGTTGAGCATCATTCTCTTTATTAACAAGAATTAAAAATTTCATTCGTATTAGAGTTCTCATTTTTACGTAAGCCAAAATAATTTATCTAGGATATTTTTAAAATTTTTGGAAAATGATGTCACTGACTTTTTTAACTAGACCTTCTTCGGTAGAAATTGATTTTAAATTATCACCGCAGCCATGTTAGTTTAAAAACAAATTTTCAAATTATTTTACGTCATTTAGAAAATTATTATCAACAACAACCATTCCGCCATACCTTAATTGAATCACCCAACTTTGCATTACTTTGTTATTGATAATTGCTTGTTTTTATTCACATTTTAAACTAATGTCAGGATATTTTTCCCAAAACGTTTTGGCTACCCAACCAGCCAAATATTCCATTCCACCGACTTCCTCTTTAGTTAAGACTATTTTTTGGTCGTGTTCTCTTTTCCACAATATTTTTCTGGGGACTACCATTGGTTCGATTTATATCATTTTCAGATGAACAATTATACTTATTCATAGAAGATTTAGTGGTGGAAATAATTTGACCATTTAAAGTAGGGCAAGTATCATACTCATTTATACTAAGAATATGATCAGTTTCAAAATCTAGGTCTAGATCTTCATATGTTACGCCTGATTGATTAAACATGTTAGTGACAAAATATTCATCTGTTGCTTGTGCAATTGTATTCGCATTATTTTGAACAATTCCTGGATTTTTCCCTAAAATAATCATCCTAAGGCTGTACATAGTGTTTAATGGAGTGGGGTTGTTGTCTAACCCTCCCGCGTTCTTAACTACGAAAATAAATTTTCTAGACAGTCTTGATTTAACCTTTGTGTAAGTATGTATTTGACATCATACTTCTTGTTTAGTTCGTACCAATACCCGCGCTCGTTTGTTTATTCAAATTATATTCCTGATATTGTTTGTTTCCAAGAAACTTATGTTAAAAGGATTTTGGGGCGTCATAGCTCGGGAAACACTGGTCGTATTCTTTCGAACACGCTTTAGCTACTAAAACTGGTTACGGTGTTTCCATCGGTGTGAAGCCCCAATTTCTCCCTTTTATTCGTGAAGTCAAAATTCATTTAAAGCAAGTGGCGGCTCTAGTGGGGTTGCGTTTTGCCTTAATAGATGTCGCCAGCGTGAAAACAATCATGTCGGTTAAGTATCAAAATAGGACTAGAGGCGTCAACCAAAAAGGTGTACTTTTGACTGATTGGCTTATCTTAATCACATGGTCAACAAGACAAAATATTTTGCGGACTAAATGTTTATTTATATTTCAGTGTATTTTTACCATATAATAAAGGTTGAGTTAGTCTCTCGGTTATACTATCTATATCTCTCTCTATATTAAAGTAAATAAACTTTGTTTTGAGGACTACCAAATAGAATTAGCTTATAAGTAGCACATGAAAGAATTAAAGAAGGATGGCTAAAAGTGATATATGATATATTATTTGTTGCAACTGTTTATTACTTGTAAACATTTGAAACATGTTTGTAGGAGATAAACATTTTATAAAGTTGGGAAATGAAGCCTTTAAGGCTTTCCAACAGAAAGGAAGACTCGAATGTCAGAAGACCTATTTGTTCTTCACCTGTTTAAAAAACTAAGCTATTTCAACGCTGATACATTTATAACTTCAAGTAGTTTAACGATCAAAAAAACTTTATATAGTAATGAAGTGCAACCTACTAAAATAAACGCCTACATACAAGCAATTGTTGTAACTAGAGATACTGGTTGTCATCCTGGGCCAGAAAGATACCCTCCTTCAACTTCTGGTAAAGAGAGAGCAAAACTGATTCAACTAAAGATCAGAAAAAAATCGCAAGTTCATTACATTTCCATGCCAAGCCAAGCTCCGTTACAGCTGTCAAGCAATTAAGAACTTTTGAAAAGCCACGACCAACAAGTGAGTGCACTTTCTCCTCAGTTTTACAAATTTCTATTCATTTATATATTTTGTAGGACCAGTCTCTCATTTAACATATGGCATGGCGGTGGATTCTCTATAAACATCTCGAGAAAAATGGCTAGAACAACCCTGTATAACATCAAAGCCAACAACCACTCCTGCTAAACTGAGAATTGTATTTGTATCTCCAATGTTAAATTATTGCGGATCTTATATCTCATTCCCGATAGTTTGGAAAGTATGGATGAAACTTCTGATAGCAGTGAGAATGAAATAGAAGACTCAACAACTTTGAAAGATGAAAAAATAGGATGGCTAGTGAGGAAGAAAATTAAGTGGCTGGAGGTTTTGAAATAATAGAGTACGTTCTCTTCGATTTTAATTATAAATAGGTGTTTCTATAAAATACGAGAGGTCACGTGGAAATGTTTTGTCTGCGTCACTGGATATAACTTTTAAAAGTATAGCGACTGCACGCTTCAGTCACGACAGACATCGGGATTTGACGAGCGCGTGCAAAACGCTCGCATAGTGCTTGTGACGCACTAAAAACATTTTGGTGTCATATTTGAATATTTGTTTTTCTTTAATTTTAACATTTGGTTTGATATAATTTAGAACTGACGAAGATGATCAATTAAACTTTTCACATACGTTTTCCTAAGAAGATCCATCTTTTGAAGCAGTAAGAAAATAAAATTAAAATTTAGTAATATACGTAACTTAATTTGATTTTTTTTTAAATATGAGGATGAAGAACATCATGAGGATATTAAAGAAATTGAGTCTGAATTTAGTTCTTTGATTATAGAGCCTATTGAAAAGGTATGTTTAAGACTAATTTTATTTAGGCCTCTATTTTTATTTCTAATTTTTCTTTGGTGTATTTAATTTTTTCAGAACCAATAAACTACTCGGTGAATGATTCAATGGTATTAGTTCTATATCCAACATTGCTCAATTTAGTGAAAAGGGCGTATGGTGAAAAATGCCCCTTCTGTTTACATAAGTAAATAAATTGGTACTGCCGTTATGATACATTTTTCTGGCAGTGATGGAAAGCGTTATAAAAAGTGACCCTTTAATTATTTCATTTTTAATCTAAAATAATAGATGTAAGAATATTTTTTTTTAAATTATCCAGGGATCTTAGGAAAGTCAGCCCACATTTCGAGACGTATATTCGGGAAACCTAACAGTTGCCAGTGGCATTCCTTTGTCAGAGAATATGTATGGGAAAGTTGCATTACCTGACTCGCATGTACTTATTTTGTCAAACCCATTTATTATAACTCTTTAAAACCCTTCACCCCAAATGTTTTTAACAGTCTCTGGGCTCTTAATACTACCCAATTTGATCCAAGGGGGGTTTAACCCCCATAATATGGTGGGGTGGCGGAGTTTTTAGCACTCTTGCCTCGCAGCGAGAGGAGCTGGGTTCGATCCTAGCTTGTGGCACTGGGTGAAAAATTTAGAACCACTCCTTCTAGGTAGAGTTTGCAAGTTCTTTCCCCACTGGTTAATGAGGTGTTTCCCCTTTCCATCAAAAACTTGCTGAGGTTAAGGCTAATAATTAGTGTCGGGACGCTCGTGATTAGCAGTGGTACAAGGGCTAGCCACCACCCTCCCACGCAGTTTAAAGGGACCCTCTTGGAAATTAGCTATGAGCTGAAGGTGATATTCATTCTTAGAAGAAGCCTTTATTAACATAATTATTAATAAGGAAATCAATACTTAATTTGGTAAAATATTATATACAATATTTACTACATTATTGTAATATAGTTATTAAATGTGGGAAAAGAAATACAAGAATGAGGTTTATGTTTCAGAATGGGCAACCAAATCAATCTGGGTAAGGCCCACGTCGAAACCCTGGGTATATTCCGTTTGGGTTAGGGAATCGTGGCCTAATTCGAAGAACACAGCATGCCGGCAGTACCAGTCGATTCCCTATAACCATAAGACAAGCTTTGAATATACCGCAAATCTCAGTCTATCATTAGCATATTTTGATCGAGAATGAGTTCATTTCTCATTCTCATATTTAAAACGAGAACAAATGGCTCGAGACACAAAATGCGGAACTCCTGACAGCAACGGTCTTCTAGGTCTGTAGGCATTGGTTGGCAATGTCTACAAATAAAAAAAGGTAGTTACGGATCATTGGGTGGGTTTTGGTTTTCCGGTTCAGGATGTTCCACTACTTGACATTTAAATTCATATCCGCCATTTCAGACGTCATACTTTCTGAAATGGCTTCGTTTGCAAGAAGGCTAAATTACAGGAGTCTAGCCAATTTCATTAACAGATGATCTTTGGCAGTCGCTTACATTTTTTTAATGATATTCTAGAAAATAAACAGTTGTTGTTGACTTTTTTTACCACTTCAATGTGAAGTTATTGAAATTTACTTTCATCTCCAATTCCCTTTCGTCCAAGCCTGGGTTTATAAATGAGGCATAATTTTTATCCACTTGAGCCATGGCCTCTGTAATAGCTTTGTTGCCTGCCAATTTGCGACCTCGACCTCGCTGTTTTGACCATATTTGAGTTAAACTTTTGCCGGCTTCACTAGGTCTACCCCTTTTTTCAAGAGTGGGTTTTTCCCAAGGCTCTGGTTCATTATCCTGATTAGAAACAAATTCACCCATAAATTTTATTTGTTTTAATTAAAATATACAAATATTCCTATTCACACAAGTAATCGCGTCGTTTTGTGAGTCATGTGTGCAGCCGGCTTAGGGCGAAATGTCATCAAGCAAATAGTCGCGTGTAAACAAGCGCTTGGTCAAATTTTATGAATACTGTTTTAAAAGTGAAAACCTTTGACCCTACCACCATGGAGGAATGGGGGTGGAGAGGAAGAGACGGCGTTTTCATATATCGAGCTTTTACCGGAGTCTCCCACGAGTTGCTGGAAATAAGGGGGAATATTACCTACTGTAGACCCTAAAATTGCACGAGAGAGCTTATCAAACTCATCGAGAATCGGTTCCCTCTCTTTGTAGTCAGGTTAAAATTTGCAAAAACTGTTACCAATACGTGGACTACAGGAATAGGGAAACCATTCATACGTGTTCGGAAATATTCTGCCTGATCTGTAAAAAGCACGCTCCCCATCCCCATCTTTGTAACGTTCAGCGGATTAAAGATCGCCCCGATCCACCGACGACCAAAAGAAAAATAACAGGGGGGTCGACAAAGTAGGCCCGCTCGCTTAACTAGGGCGCATGCCTTTATCTTTTATGATTTAGAGAGTATCCAAAATAAAGTCACGCGTACAAGACTGCCGCAATTCGAACACGAACTTTGCTTCCTAATAACTCAAATTGTTTGCTCGGAGTGTATAGACAAAAGAAAGCCTAACTTATCTTGCGGAATTTGCATCCGTTTTAGCTCCCGCCAAAAAAATATTTACGGTGGAAACGTCGTGGAAAAGTTTGTCGACTATCTCCGAACATTATTTTTTCCCTCAACTTAAAAAGAAAAAATGTACAAAGTAGAAGCCTTGAAATCGGAATTGGACCTGTTTTCGGTCACCCCGGTGCAAACTAGCGTGGAAAGCACGACTCCGACTTTCTACCGACCGATTTCTACGCTAAGAGATGATTCATAAATTGAATTTTGTATCCCTAAAAGCCCGGATTATACCGATCTGTCAACTACAGGTTAAATTCCGGTACAGAAAGGAGGTTATAATGTCGTGTAAGCCACGAATTATTTGACTGTTCAAATAATAGATAACCTGGAAATTACAGGTTAAATACTGCACAAGAGAGATTCTTATCATTTACAACAAAATAATTAAGAGTATACAAACTCTATATATTTGTTGAACCTTAAATATTTAGGGAAAATTATAGCACTCGACACGGTATAGCGGCATGAAATGTAAAAAAGAGCCCCTTTACCCCTCGAATTCCAGGGGGGATGACACGGTACGAAAACTTGCTTATCGGGGCTTCCACATTTGATATCTAAAATTTCCCTTTTGCAAAAATCGCATTAAACGAAAAATCCCTTTTTCCCTTTGGAAATTCCCTTTTTTGTCCCTTGCTATATTTTGGAGCGTTTAATACTAATTTATATAAATATTCAGTTTAATTGTGAAAATAATTCCAAATATAAAGTTTTATTTATTTCAAATTACTTACATTTGAATAATTTTGCCCAAATATAAAAGTCGCAAATGGATATTTAGATCATGCCATTTCTTACCATCAAAATGACCAGCATTTTAGGAACGTTTTAAAAATATTTCTTACATCTGACTGACTCATAACATATTCATGAACTAAATATACAAATAGAATAGACATGTTATCAGAAAAGCTAAAAATTCCCTTTTTCTCCGTGCAATGAACACTTTCACTCTTTTCCCCCCGCGAAAGCCCATTTTCCCTATTAAATTCCATTAATCCCTTATAGCGTTTTGGAAGGTTGAAAAATCCCGGAAAAGGAAATAATTCCCCGCATGTGGAAGCACTGCTGCTTATACTCATATCTCCAAGATGTTTCCTATGGTTGAAAAACCAAATTTGCAGTGATGCCAGAGCGTTAAAATTAAAATTTATATTTTTAAACTCCTTTTTCCCTTGTATTCCAAACACAAACAGATTAACGTATAATCTAGAATAGAAAATAGCGCCATCTACATTTGCAATATTGAACTATTTAATTTTAATTTATCAATAATGAGAAGATGATAAAGGTTATTCTAATATTTTAATTATTAGTTATCTTTAATATAATATCCACTAAAATTTAACTAGATTTCAGGAATTTCCGATCTGATTCCCTTTCTCCCTTTTTCAGGGTCAGAATTTCCCTAGATGTGGGAAATTTTTCTCGATCTGGCATCACTGTCGTACGTGTTTATAATTAAAAGTAGGGACCCTTGCTGACTGCCAACCCTGTAAAAATATCTGCCTAAGCACCATCGATAGTTGGAAAAAATATTAATTATTTTTAACATTTTATTTGAAGTACACGGGTGTAGAAACCCAGGGAGGAGTGCTATGTCCCTACCAAACATTTTACTGGAGGGGGCAACTTATGTATTTGCCCCCCCCTAACTTTTGATTCAAATAATCTTAGAATTGTCGAGACAGAGTATAAAGGGTTTAATGAAGCAAATATTCACAAACTAGAAATGTAAAATAAACTACATTTGTTATGTCTGCTAAAGTGCGAAAAACGGTGCATGAAATAGATTCAAAACGGAAATAAAGTGTGTCCCCATTTTTCTGGCATGCACAAACGTTGATACGACTATATTTGCCGATAGAGGGCTAGTAGCAAATAATTTTTCGGTAGCGAGTGATTTTCTTACTCCCTGATTTGGCTATGACTCAAATGAGTTTTTAACCACCCGTGTAGATTTATGTGGGCGATTATAAATAAAATAATAGAACAGTTAATAGTTAAAAGACCACCCCCTCCTCGTACACCAGACCCAGCGTTACAGGCCTTAATGCAGCAGAATAGAGCGATGCAGGATATAGCTTATCAGCAGAACCAATCTCTAAATGAATCGCTGCGTGAATCAGCCGCGTCAATTAGAGATCAAAGACAAGCCCCAGCAGCGTCCCCGGTATCGTTAGAAAACGAAACCGAGCCCCCGATCCAGAGAGTTCAATCGGCTACTTTTACGGTAAAATCTCCCGAACCCGAGTTAGTTCAATATCTCCGAGATTTAGCCCGTCAAAATGAAGAGAGCATAACGCAGTTAGGCCAACAATTATCCCAACAAAATACCGCCGTTTTAGAAGAAGTGGAGAGAAAGACTGCCAAAATCGAGTCGATCGGAGAAACCTTAGTTAAATCCATCGGTGATAACAATCCTCCCGTCCCGTATCAAACCTCCACACCAGACGGCGCGAACGATCCGCGACCCATCCATTTTTATCCCCAAAGTAATAGGATAGCTGACCCGCAAGAAACCATCCCGAAAGCGCGTATGACCCGTACTCAGAAGAGAGAAACCGCTACCGTAACGAGATAGAACGCGGTTTAAGGGAATTAGGCAGGGTCCCCCATTTTACCCTAAACGGGGAAGGAGAAGAGCCGCGGCGCGAACTAAGAACTCCCTTAAGAAATGTGAGTTTCAACCCCCCGCCTCCGCCCGCGTCCGAAAGAATTTCACACCGCGAGGATCCCAGTTATTTTAGACGGCAAAGCTCCCTAAAACTCCCCGCGATAAAAGTCCGATTTAACGGCAGCGACGGAAGCGACCCCATAGATTTCTTGAAAACCCTATATGAATACGCGATAGCGGCCCAAGCTTCGGCCGATGAGTTATTAACCCACCTCCCCATAGTGTTAGAAGGGAAAGCGAAGTTATGGTATCGGGAAAGCTGTAGCCAATTTCAAACCTGGGAACAGTTCGTAACTCTTTTTAAAGAAACCTTTATGGATGAAACCTATGCCCGTAAAATTGGTCGGGATATCCAAAACCGAAAACATGGCCCCAATGAAAATCCCGTAACCTATTTAGAGCATATGATGCAATTATACGCCCAATTATCCCACCCACCGCCGGAAAAGATTAAGTTACAACAGATAGTGTTTGGATTACGCCCCGAATATGAAGCCCTTCTGAACCTTAAAACATGCGAGAGCGTAAGATAATTAATGTTAGTTATAACGCAATTGCAACCGGTAATGGGAGTCTTAGAAAAATACCCCCGGCTGAGAAAGAAAAAATTAAACCTCCCCAAATCAACCAACCTTTATTTTGTAATTATTGTAAGGAAGAGTGCCATCAAGTATTTGAATGTCCAACTAGGAAACCCCGCTATCAACCGACGAATCGGCAAGATACTCCGAGACCACCTTTTCAACCGCGATACAGCCCCCCTGACCCAGTTAATAGAGGTATGCCTCCAAATGTAGTAACTTTTAACCCAACCCGTAATTGTTTTTATGCAACTCTCCTGATCATTATGCCCATGAATGCCCCACTAATTTAAGTAGATATCAGACCCACACCGGAAATCAAAATTTAAGCGGGCCCCCTATTAATTCGAATTCAAATCAGAGCGTAAGACCAAAGACCGTAGTAGAATTACAGCCTGGCGAAACGAATATCCACACAGTCCAATATCATATCCCCGGTACGACTAGCTTGGCCATTTATTACCCCCAGGGCCGTATTTCGGCAATGATAGATACAGGCGCAGCGTGCTCATTCGTAATGTTAGAAGTTTTATCCCCATCACGATTTCAGTAACCTCCCCCGCACAACTTTCGCATCCGCGTCATATGGCAACCCTGTAAAAGCAAGAGGTCCCATAATGTTATTCCTCCAATTGCATGACAGAGTAGGTCCCAGTCTCGATTTCCCATTTTACGTAATGGATCAATCTAAATTCGCCATGGTCCTAGGAGTAAATTTTTGTAATGCCATGCAGGGCATCCTCTCAATCCCCGACGGAATGTTAGCCATAACTTTACATGGGATGAAATGGAGCATACCCTTAATAGAGACAACAGCTCGAGGAAGACCACCCCCTTCTCCCCCCACGAACGCGACCTTGCCACCCAACCCCAATTTAAATACTTCTCAACAAGAAGAGTTGCAGGAATTAATAAATATACATCCCGAATTTGTAACGAATAAACCGGGGAAAACACATTTGTTAACCCACAGCGTAGATACAGGAAACAACCCCCCTATAGAGTCTCCCCGGCGAAACAGGCCATCATAGAAGAGTATGTAAATCAAACGTTAGAAAGCCGGATTATCGCGGAGGACGAGGGTGTAGTGATGGACGCATAAAAATTTACTATGTAAAAATACGTTATTTTTCGTGTGCAACTTATAAGCTAGGCCTATTTGGTAGTTCTCAAAACATAGTTTGTTTACTTTAATATGGAGAGAGATATAGACAGTATAATCGAGAGACTAAAAATTAACCTTTATTATATGGTAAACAATTCACTCCGTAAAATATTTTGTCTTGTTGACCATGTGATTAAGATAAGCCAATCAGCCAAAATTTCACCTTTTTGGTTGACGCCTCTAGTCTTATTTTGATATACAACCGACCTGTTTGTTTTTCACGCTGGTGACAATTTATGGGGTATCGTGGTATAGTTTTTTTCGCACGGAAAATCGGTGCGGTATCGAATTTTTGACTAGATATATGAACGGGACACCGTGGCTTGCTTAATGACCAGATGACTATAATCTTGCACAAGATAGTAAAATGAAACGTGCAAAGTTCGGAAAATAAGTATAAAAAGAACGTACTCCTCACAAGTAAACCATCAGTTCATTTTGGTCATCACCAAACTTAAGAAAACGTTAAAAAATGTAAGTAAAACGTTTTTTTTCCGCTTACGCTACCGATAGTTAAAATAAATAAGTTGCATCTATTGAATAGGTCCAACGATTTTTCATGCGCAATTGAAGTAAATTTCCTTAGAGCTGAAAACAAATATATAATTAAAGAACTGGCGTTTCTAGTCTTGGAAACTGGCGAAAATGAGGGAGACTATGATATCGAAGATTTGGGTCATATACTGGCACGTATTTCACTTACGGCGAAAACCTTTTTGACGAAAGGACTAGAAAAATCAAAATATTTATCAAAAAGTCTCGGAAAAAGTGTTATCAACGTAGAAGATAACGGGTGTCCCAAATTAAACAAATTATCGTTAGTGCGTTGTCCATTGTCTTGCAAGTATCACAACCATAATGACATGAATTGTGCATTATTTAAAGCGTACGGAATTTCTCTCTGGAGAAATAATACATGAAAATACTTATATTCAATCTTTCTGTATAATCTCAAAATAAAATTTATTATCAGTGTAGTGTTTTGTTTTCTTCAATACATATCAAGTACGTGTATTAGGAAATTTAGTTTTGAAATATATTAGTGGTGACAGTTCAAGATAAATTACACACAAGTTCACTATATAAAGGTCATCTCTATCTCAAAATAAAATATATTATCAGTGTAGTGTTTTGTTTTCTTCAATACATATCAAGTACGTGTATTAGGAAATTTAGTTTTGAAATATACTAGTGGTGACAGTTCATAGATAGTACACAGCAGTACTCTATATAAAGGTCATCTCTCAATATAGGGAAATCATACCAGCCTCCTGATTCATTCGGACAGACTTGTAGACAAAAGTAAGGCTATGTGCATTCTACGATATACGTAAAAACCGTTCACGATAGCAAATGTAAAAGAACGCCAGATCGATGTCCACGTTCCCTTCAACGCTGTCATGCAAAATTGGAGAAATAAACTGGGAAAGGCGTCCACCTATAAACAGGTATATATATTACATTTATATGCTTTCAAGTAGATTAACGTCAATGGATTTAGTTTCAGTTGAATATTCATATGACTTTTTATTTCTGTAATAAAGTAATGTATAATATTGTTCTTTTAAGGTGGAAAAAATATTCCTAAGGGATGATTCGGTATCGCAGGAAGACGACGAGCTTGCCAAAATTCTAATGGGGTTATCGTCTCCATCAACTCGACGCCGTCCGAACCGACATCAAGTGTTACTCCTCAAAAAAAAGGAAAAAATTAAAAAAAAAAACGTTCGCTTGAAGCGGGTACGGAAACCGCACCAATTAAGGAAAAAAAAAACAAGGGACTTATTTATGAATCGGACCTCGACCATTTAATCGAGTTGGAGCAGAGAGCCTTCTCTGCAGTAGCGTCCGTACATATTTCGGATTCTGAAAGTGAATCGGGCTAAATAAATCGAAAATAATAAAAAAAATGAATTTTTGTCAATAATAAATTTTAATTTTATAAAATAATTTCTATATAGGCTAATTCACCATAAATATAATAATATTTTCTCTTGCACGGGATAATTTAAGAGTTTAATTTTGTAAGGTCCGTAGTACGATGTACATTTGAAGATAAACGAATTGAAACGCTATTTTCAAGTGTCATGACGGATAAGGATTGGTACATTGTTGTCGATTTTTTTTTGAAGTGAAAGGTCTAGTCAACGTAGTATAAAACCCACGAAAAATTGTGCTAATACCATTTCCGAATAAGACGGGGAAACACCATCATGTTTTCTTGTAGCGTTTGCAAGAAAGAGTTTGCTAGAAAATGTACTCTAAATCGACACATACGCGAAGTTCATGAGGAAAATAAACATTCTTGCGAGGTTTGTGGGCAATCGTTCGCGCGCAAAGATCGACTTTCCAGACACTTTCGTGTTCACGAGTGCCACTCTGAATTAACTAACCGAGACGACCCTCAAACATCAGCGCAACAGCAACCTGTAAACTTAACAGATAGGTATGCGCCTACCGATAATTTTCGGGATAATATTGAAGAACTTTCAGTTTTGAGAAACGCCGTACTTAGTACGCGGTATTCACCAAAGTCGACCCACACAGACTTTCATCTATTAATTGAGGAAATTAAATTTGGATTAATAAGGTACTTGGAAAAACATTTAATTGTTAATAACGGTATGAAATGGAACATTTTCATACGTGGACGTTATTCACGCGAACTGAACAATGGGGAAGAAGTGGAAGCGCTTCCATATTTCCGAAGCCAAAATCAATGCACTTTAGTGTCCGATGAAATCCCCCGTCAAATTGATACGTGTCTAGATCAGATATGCAAGGCAATGGAGGAATTTCAAGACATCGGTAGTGGATGGATAATTAATAGCATTAGGTTTTTGCAAGTAGACATAATAAAGTACAGACCACTTGTAGGTGGTGCGCTTGTTGTTCTCCTCGCTAATCTTCGTAATTGCAAAGGAATAGTGAATATAAAATCAAGGGATAAGAAGTGTTTTTTGTGGTGTATTCTCGCAAAGCTCCACCCCGCCAAATACCACAGTGAAAGAGTCCATCTATATACTCCATTTGAGATGGAATAAGATTGCTCCGATATTACGTTGCCTTTTCATCTTAACACATTTATGCTTAAAAAATTCGAAAAAAAAAACAATCTGTCAATTAATATCTTTGGTTGGGAAAAAAATGAGGTCTTTCCTCGTCACATTAGTGATAATAAAGTTTCCCAAGTTAGACAAATTGACCTTCTGTACATTGTTTCCGGAGAAAAACACCATTTTTGTCTGATACGTAATATGAGTAGATTGCTGTGCAACTCCACTAAACATAATGGTAAGATTTACGTATGTCGTTTTTGTCTACATCGGTTTTATGGAGAAAATTCTAAACAAAACCACCAAAATCATGTGGAAAACTGTTATATTCATGGATCCCAACGTATAAAAATGCCTCTGAAAACTCCCATTTTGAAATTTGACAAATTTGGATGGATACAAAAGGTAACTCGATATTGTTTTTTTCTTGGAAAATATTAAATGTACTTTATTATTTCAGGTGCCGTACGTTATAATTGCCGACTTCGAGTCTCTTATTGTAAAAATTCAGACTTGTTTTCCGGATTCAATCTTATCATCTACTACCAAACTGTCAGAACACGAAGCATGTGGATTTAGCTACGTTGTTGTAGAACCAGATGGTATCGTATAATTGTAATATTTTCCTGTTCTACACTTTAATTTTATTATAATTTAGGCACACCAAACGCACCTGAGACTTATAGAGGTACAGATGCTATCGACGTGTTTCTCGAGAGCCTACTAGCGGAACAAAAAATCATCGTCGATTTATTAAAGAAAAACGTCCCGATGGACCTCACACCCTCAGAAATTGAAACGTGTTCGAAAGCCACTCATTGCTATGTTTGCTCGGAAATTCTAACTCTCACCGATCCACCGGTCAAAGATCATTGTCATTATTCAGGTAAATATTTAAATATATATAGCTTGTGTATAGAATATAATTATTGAACACCTTCAGGGCGTTTCCGTGGAATTGCACACAACTCTTGTAATTTAAAGCTACGAGTGGGGAAGTTCATACCAGTTATTATGCACAATTTATCTCGGTACGTTTATAGAATATAATTTAATTAATTTTGCTTAAAGAGTGTGGATTACATATTAACAGGTATGATGCTCACCTTATCATGCAAAGAATAGGTTTAAAGAAGGAAGAAAAAATTACATGCATCCCTTCCACCGCAGAAACTTACATTAGTTTTACTTTTGGACGACTACGTTTTATCGATTCCGTTCGATTTATGCCAGCATCTCTAGAAACCCTTGTCTCTAATTTAGCAAAGGGTGGACCTGACAAATTCCCTATTCTTAACTATGTCTATTCACCTAGCGAAGTTACTCATTTACTTAAAAAATTATCGTACCCTTATGAATACATGAGTGATATGGATAAATTTAATGAAACAAAATTACCACCGAAAGAAGATTTTTTTAACGCTCTAACCGACGAGGAATTATCTGATGAATGTTACGAAAATGTACGTCAGGTGTGGGAGACATTTCATATCCAAACGTTAGGTATATTCAAAGAATAAAAGAAATACTTATCATTTTCATAAAATAAATTTGATTATTCTATCTTACAGGAGAATTACACGACTTTTATGTGCGTTTGGACACACTACAACTAGCAGATGTTTACCAAAGCTTCCGTACAATGTGCATTGAATTTTATAAACTCGACTGTGCACACGCTTACACCGGACCCGGATTAGCTTGGGAAGCTGCTCTTTACATGACGAATGTCCGACTAGAGCTTATACAGGATATAGACATTCATTTATTTATTGAGCGTGGAATACGGGGAGGCGTTTCCATGATAAGTCATAGATTTGCCCAAGCGAATAATAAGTATATCCCAGAAACTTACAATTCCAAAAATCCGAGTAATTATATAATTTACTTGGACACGAATAACTTATACGGTTATTCTATTATAGATTATCTCCCAATGAGTAAGTTCGCTTGGGTACCTTTAAATGATTTATTGTCCTTCACTAATAAACATGTGTTAAATTTACCAAACGAGTCGCCTTGGAAGTTGATTTGGAATATCCCCAAGAACATAATTGCTATCCACTCGCTCCCGAATCGCGGATAGTAAGTAAGGATATGTTTTCACCATATTATAAACTAATGTTACAAGAGCTAAAGCTCCCGCTAAAAAACACGCTTCCAAAATTGGTCCCCAGTTTGATGAACAAGGAAAAATATGTTGTACACTACAGAAATCTTAAATATTACGTCTCCAAGGGGTTGAAATTAATCCGAGTTCATAAGATTTTATCGTTCAATCAAGGACCGTGGCTACGACCATTCATTGAATTCAACACCGAGAAGAGAAAAATGGCCGAAAACGATTTTGAACGTGACCTCTTCAAGCTCCAAAACAATAGTGTCTTTGGTATGAAACAAACAAAGAAAAACAAACAAAAATTTACCCTTAGTTTAATTTTTTTATTTTTTATTTTTTTTTAACAGGTAAAACGATGGAGAATTTACGAAACAGAATAGATTTCCACTTAGTTCAAACACCTGAACGGGCAATTAAAAAAGCGTCTTCCCCCTGTTTCGAAAAATTCACAATATTCCATAATGAACTTGTGGGTATTCATATGAAAAATAGGAGTTTAACGTTGAA
Source organism: Leiobunum rupestre (assembly GCF_980474605.1). Lineage (NCBI taxonomy): Eukaryota > Metazoa > Arthropoda > Arachnida > Opiliones > Sclerosomatidae > Leiobunum > Leiobunum rupestre. Next base: position 5,639,494 of record NC_143392.1, on the reverse strand, counting down.
TAGACCAATATACACGGGGTTTACCTTTTTGGAGTTGTCAAAACTCTGTATTTATGAATTCCATTACGATTATATAATGAAGAAATACAAGAGTAATGCGAGGCTTCTGTTCATGGACACCGATAGTCTCACCTACGATATAAGGACTGATGACGTCTACGCCGATTTTAAGAATGATTCCGAACTTTTTGACTTCTCAGGTTATCCTATCGACCATCCTTCTTACAGTGAGTGCACACAGCTTTTGTTTTTCTGACAGCATCATGAATTAAATCAATAACGTTAGTTCCTAAAACGACTGATAGTTTGATGATTAGAATCGGTCTTATAATAAGAAGCTCGCAATTCCAATTGCACTACCTCGTTTACGCCACCACTACCCTGTTGCGGAGGAGGGGGTGGGGGTTTAGATGGTGGTTGCGGTGATGGTGATGTAGGATTTGCAGTGTCGCTCGATATATTTTCCATATAACCGGAAGAACTAGAAGAGAGATATGGAGTTGAATCTCTTTGTGCTCGTAATTATTGCGGATCAACCTATACAATTGAAGTGGACGAGATAGGAATTGCGACAGGCGAGTAGTGTTCAGATGGGAAATCATCGAACCATGGTGACGAATTTATGAGCTCAACGCTACTTTCGGAGTAGCTTTTCGATAAAGCATCAATTTTAGAGGTGAAACTTGTATTATGTCTTAGCCTGCTTGTTTTCCAATCTTAGACTTAGCATGCCTATCAGTGAAACTAGGATTACGTAGTGGCCGGCTTGTTTTCCTTTTCTTAGATTTTGCATGGATAGCAGTGAAAGGCTTTGTTATGGTATTTGCATGTTTGAAGCCGACCGCTTTCGTTTCTCGATAGAGGGCGATTACGTTTCGTTTTATTTTTAATTAAATTGTTTAATTCGATTAGATTATTACATTTCAGAGGTACTCAATTATTTCCCTAAATGCGTTAACCAAATCAATACCTTTAACCCAGTTCGGTATGAAATCGGGCATTTCGTCATTAAAATTTAACATATCGGTATAGCAGCGCGCTATAGAAACCCGATTAAAATAAATATTGTACAGAAAAAGCAGGATTACCGGTCTATTGCTTGTATAATATTGAAAATCTGCTAGTGACAAAAATTCAGTTGTTGGTAAGGTTTTTTAACTGGTGAGCTTTGTTTCCCAATCAAGAACTGAAACGCATTTTGAAAGTTGTTGAAATTGGTCAAGGTTCAGATGTTTATGAAACTTCCCTACCAGACACAATAAGCCCTTGCGGTGGAGACATTTTTGCATGATTAAAGATACAGAGTTAGATGTCATCAAACGTTTTGGAGGGCAAGTGGACACACTTTAAGCGGGGAAAAGTAAAAAAAAAGCCTGTAGTTACTTACTACCGGTATCTGAGGACTGGTACTGATTTGGAGTTCACCATTGAATTCAAACAGCAAATTCATAATTTACGAGTGCCTAAATCTAACAAAGAAACGAAAATGATTTCTCGTCGAACAACCCCTTAGTCAAGTAGAATCGTTGAAGCAAACTTTCGCTTCTGGAAAATTAATACCTAAAATGGGTTACTTGAAAGGTCTAAATGGGTTAAACACTACTCATAAAATTATTGGGGAAGCGACCAAGATATCTGATCAAATGCCGTAGCATGAACTTTATCCGCATTTACAACCACTGATGGTTGAGGAATTGAACTTAAAGACGTTTTTTAATTAATTTAATTATAACGAATAATAACAAATATTTACCATTGTCGGTTCTAATTTTTTTCCGAGATTGCGGGATTTCCGGTACAACTCATTTTACGGGCGTATTAGGAGGGGTTACCCTATGTGAAGGTCCAGGTTGGGGCGATACTGTTCTAACTACGAATACACCGTCCGGGTGTAACTTTCGCTTCTGAAGAAGTAAATTGTCATTTCGCTTAAAAGACTTTCCGCAAACGGAACAAGTTAAATTTATATTACCGTGCATGGAATTAACATGGCAAACCAGACTTGGCTAATGGTTGAAAACCGCAGCGCAAATGAAACAGGTAAACATGTCAAGGCCGAATGCGTCATCAACGTTACCATCTATCCCTTTTCATACTGACCGGTATGCCTATAACAATATGATGCATTTTTGGTTACCTACTTTTCCTAAACTCTCATTGGTGAAAGCTTACGTATACCTTAACTTTGACATGGTCAGTGAGACTTGGAATAACCTGCGTAAGGTGTCGCATTACAGTGGGGTTAGATCCCCATGTTGCGCAATTTACCGTTGAAAATAGTATCTCCCATTGAAAATAACGCGGAAGGATACCCCGGTTTATATAGGCTACTATAAAATAATTATTTTTTCCGAAATCGCACGTGTGATGCTAAGTGATTGATATGTTTTCGATGAAAGAAAGGAAAAAACACTCTCCGGTTTTAGAGATCCATAGCTTACAAATTTAAGCAAAAGTTTTCCCATTGAATATTCTCGGACCCGTAATTTAGCTCAGAATACCCACGTTTTTACCCGTAACGAATTATTCCAAAAGATAGTCCTTTTTTCCCTGGCACTTAGTACATTTTCTTGAGAGGGAATAAAAGCTTAATCCCATTTCTCCATCTGGTAATGGAAAACACCTGACGACGTACCTGATTTTTACTTTATCCCGTAGAAAATTGAGCTGTTACAAAGAAACAGTACTTTTCGTTCAAGATTCAACCTATCTTCTTTGTAAACTATGACGTCGCTTGGGTTTCTAATTCACGACACGGATTTTGGGGCCCCATAGATCTGGAAACACTGGTCGTATTCTTTCGAACACGCTTTTGCTACTAAAACTGTTTCCATCGGTGTGAAGCCCCAATTTCTCCCTTTTTATTCGTGAACTCAAAATTAATTTGAAGCAAGTGACGGCACTGGTGTGGTTGCGTTTTGGCTTAATAAATGTCACCAGCGTGAAAAACAAACAGGTCGGTTGTATATCAAAATAAGACTAGAGGCGTCAACCAAAAAGGTGAAATTTTGCCTGATTGGCTTATCTTAATCACATGGTCAACAAGACAAAATATTTTACGGAGTGAATGTGTATTTATATTTCAGTGTATTGTTTACCATATAATAAAGGTTAAGTTTTAGTCTCTCGATTATACTGTCTATATCTCTCTCCATATTAAAGTAAACAAACTTTGTTTTGAGAACTACCAAATAGGCTTAGCTTATAAGTTGCACATGAAGAATTAAAGAAGGATGGCTAAAAGTCCAAATAAAAGTATTATATGATATATTATTGGTTGCAACTGTTTATTACTTGTAAACATTTGAAACATGTTTTTAGGAGAGAAACATGGTTTCAAGTTGGAAAATGAAGCCCCTAAGGATTTCCAAACAGAAAGGAAGACTTGAATGTCAGTAGACTTATTTGTTTTACACCTGAATAAAAAACTAAGCTATTTCAACGCTGATAAAATTAACTTCTAGTAGTTTAACGATCAAAATGTTTTTATATAGCAATGAAGTGCAACCTACTACATACAAGCTACTGTTGAAACTAGAGATACTGGTTGTCATCCTGGGCCAGAAAGATACCCTAATTCAGAAAAAATCGCAAGTATATTACATTTCCATGCCCAGCCAAGCTCCGTTGCAGCTGTCAGTTAATTCAGAACTTATGAAAAGCCACGACCAACAAGTGAGTGCCCTTTCTCCTCGGTTTTACCTAAGACCATTTACACCTGGACTACAATGCCAACGTTAAAACTCCGATTTCAGAGTGTCCGCTACAAAACACCACCAAGTGGAGAAAATCCGCGATAGTAATCCACAAACATGCCGCAACCTCCCCATTTTTAGGAGGCGAAAGGTTCATAAATAACGGGTCACGACTCGCAGGGCGACCGAGTAAAATGTCGGGAGAGGAGCGTGAAGTGAACGCGTTTTTTCAGCCCGAATTCCCCTGTGGACGAGAGTTGCCTCTAAATAACGATGGTGGCGTTGGGGTAGCGGCGACACTAGTCTAACAACAACGCCTACTTTCATTGCAGTACAGGTGTAAATGGTCTTAGGTTTTAAAAATTTCTATTCAATTATAAATTTTGTAGGACCAGTCTCTCATTTAAGATATGGCTTGACTGTGGATTCTCCATTAACAACTCCAGAAAAATGGCTAGAACAAAACTGTATAACATCAAGGCCAACAACCACTCCTGCTAAGCTGATAATTTTATTTAAATCTCCAATGTATGTTAAATTATGAATTTACATTTTTAAGCGCCCTTTTCTAATATCTCATTTATGATAGTATGGATGAAACTTCTGATAGCTATGGGTCGCCAAACCGGAAAAACTAATTAACATTGCTAGAAATATTTTCCAACTCTAGGAATATTTTCAAACTACCTATCAATTATTTTAAAGCGTTTCCTAGTTATTTTAAGAGAGACGTTTCCTATATATTTTACGGACATGGAATATTTTTCGGCAAAACGCGGGAGAGAAAGCAGCGTTTGTAGTTTCCAATCGGAGAGTTGAGTGTGAACGCTGTAAAGGCGAACTCTTATGGTACTTGTACCGTTGATGGGATGATTCTTGTACCGTTAATGGGGTGGTACTTGAGCCGAGACCCTAAATTTTCTAGAGGCGAGAAAACGTAGAGCTTAAGCGTACGAGTTCAATTAGGTATTAGGAGACCAGGTTTTCCAGTGGATACCCGTAAACTAGATCGCTTAGTGGAGACTGCATACTCGGACACTAGATCTTTCAGTGAAGGCTTATCATCAACGGTACAAGAACCATCCCATCAACGGTACAAGTACCATCAGAGTTCGATTTAACAGTGTTCACACTCTCCGATTGGAAACTACAAGCGCTGCATTCTCTCCCGCGTTTTGCCGAAAAATATTCTATGTCCGTAAAATATATAGGAAACGTCTCTCTTAAATTAACTATGAAACGCTTTAAAATATCTATAGAAAGTCTATTAAAATATATAGGATTTTTTAAAATTGATAGGTAGTTTGAAAATATTCCTAGAAATGCTATTTAGTTTTTTCCGGGTTGGCGCCCCATAGATAGCAGTGAGAATGAAATGAAAGATGAAAATATAGGATGGCTAGTGAGGAAGAAAATGAAGTGGCTGGAGGTTTTGTAAAAATAGAGTACGTTATCTTTGATTTAAATTATAAATAGTGGTTTCTATAAAATACGAGAGGTCACTATTAAAAGTATAACGAGCGCACACTTCAGTAACGTCAGACATCGGGATTTGCAAAACTTTCGCATAGTGCTTGTGACGAACTAAAAACATTTTGGTGTCATATTTGAATATTTGTTTTTCTTTAATTTTAACATTTCGTTTGATATAATTTAGAACTGACGAAGAAGATCCATATTTTGAAGCACGAAGAAAATAAAATTAAAATTGAGTAATATACGTAACTTAATTTGCATTTTTTTAAAGAGGATGATGAAGAACATGAGGATATTAAAGAAATTGAGTCTGAATTGAGTTCTTTGATTATAGAGCCTATTGAAAAGGTATGTTTATGACTAATTTTATTTAGGCCTCTATTTTTATTTCTTATTTTTCTTTGGTGTATTTCATTTTTTCAGACTCCATCAGAACTAACAAACTACTCGGTGAATGATTCAATGACAGTAGTAAATTAATTGTTACTGCCGTTATGATACATTTTTCTGGCAGTGATGGAAAGCGTCATAAAAATGACCCTTTTACTATTTCATTTTTAATCTAAAATAATAGATGTAATAATATTTTTTTTAATTATCCAGGGATCTTGGGCAAGTCAGCCCTCATTTCGAGACGTATATTCTGGAAACCTAACAGTTGCCAGTGGCATTTCTTTGTCAGAAAATATGTATGGGAAAGTTGCATTGCTAATGAGGCATGCCAAAATCTACTTCTTCGGAAAAGACACTTATTACAAGTAGGCTTTTTCTAATTGTTTTAAACATGTTCGTCACAAGAATTTTATCGTACCTAAAGTAATTATCATAAGTATGACAATTGTATAATTTGGCTTATACCAATCGTTATAGTTAATTCTGCGTGACTGAACTTTAATTTTCATTCTTAATTCTATAATATGGGATATTATTTTAAAAACGTCTCGTAAAATCGATTTCAATTTGCCACATCCTTTCAATGGTCTCGTAGCGGGTGCAACTCAGTTGGGAAAATCGTACTTCATAGCTAATCTTCTCAAACACAAAGACACGTGCATTTCACCCACTCCCAAGATAATAATTTGGTGTTATACAGAGTATCAACCGAAACTGTAACGTTCAATTACAAGGTGATTCTAGTAAAACTTGAGGAGGATACTGTATTTACTTGTATTTCAATTATTTAAAATATTTTCTAAGATATAAAAAATATTAACTGATCTTAAACATTTCCGATTGCATGTATAAGAAATACACAAAAAATTTGTCATAAAAATATTGACCATGGGTAAGTGTGCTTATCTCATCATCTAGAATGTACCTTTTATTGTAGACAGTTTGTTGCTCACAATTATCGTCATTTCCGCGATTGTTACAACGCGTTTAAACAAACAGTCGTGGTACTCGGCGTGACGTACGCGCTTTTTCACTACACGACGGCACACTCCTTTACAAATCTACTTTTCTCCCTTTGTTCATAAAATCATAGACTAAGGAAGGTTTCACAAGGACATCCCGCGCGATTTTTTAAATCCTGATAAGTCTCACCGCTAGATGGCGTCAGTGTTTCAAAAATAGTGGGGCGAACCATAGACTTAAGGAATAATGAAGCATACACCATATTCACTTCAGGGACTTAACTCTGTAGCACGTGCTTTTTATTTATTTCCAAAAACATCATTGATCGATTGTGATTGTGAATCATTGTGATAATAAACATTAGTTTCCATTGAGGATGACTTTGCATGCTTATTTAATGGTATGTACCAAGTTTTTAAATAATATATATCTAAGGTAATTTATTAACATATCAATTGTTTCAGATTCAATGTCATCATTATCATCAGTTGAGGTTGAGGATAATGAACCTATAACATTGGTTCGTGATCAAATGTGTAATGGTAAATGTATATCAAATTCGATGATGAAATGATACTAAATATAATTAATATGATTTAGAGTATGAATCATTCTTCCTGGCTGATCATATTGGAAATGTCGCTAATGGACAAGATATCCAACCTGCATCAGTTCCTACAACTTGTAAAGAATGTCTTGCAAGATAAAATGCCATGGAGGCAGAAAATGCTAAGTAAGTAAGCCGAGTTATTAATTTATTGATATTGTAATTCAAAATTTCAAATTTTAACTTCAGGGTGAAAAACCCAAGACCGAATAAAGTCGTAAACCTTACCTTAACAAGTAATTAAGAATTTTCTATGAAATTAAATTAAATTTCAAGTTATTAAAACATTTTTTCACTTAATGTTTCAGCAATAAAATTTGAGCCAACTGCGAAAGACTTCTTCAATGAATGCCTTCAGAATATTAACAACGCTGCACGATCATATCATACAGTAGAATATAAATCTGTATATTCTTGGATCTCGCAGATGTCTGTTGCAGATATCATGTTCTGGAATCCTACAATTTCCAAGAACTTAACTGGAATATCGCATGCAAAATATTGGCAAAAGGTCAAAATTTTATTAAATGATGAACCTAAAGTAAAGATATTTATCGAATCTCTGGATCACCTAGTGGTACCCCAGCAAACACAAACACGTCCTATGGACATCCGATAGACGTCACACTCGGATCTTGCCTTCGTCCGTAGGACATCCCATAATCCAGGGTTGACGTCGGTTGGACGTTAAAGGACGTCCAAATGTCCGGTTTGTCTATAGCCGTAGTACGTCCCGGGGACGTGTTTTCGGACATCCAACGGCAATTACAGCGGTCGTCCCCTGGATGTCTTTCTATAAAACCTAGAGATGTCTTTAGGCCTTTAATTTGGTTCAATCATGGCTCAATAGGGATGAAACTAGGACGTTCATTGGATATCGTATTCTTCAACAAAATATTTAAAAAGCCAAACTTCATATTAAAATTTTATTCAAAACATTAAAATACAAGATAATGAAAAAAATCCAGCAACAAGTGTACAATTTGATTGTAATAACACGAACTCTGCAAGTATTAGCAGTTAACATATAAATTACAAAACTTCTATAGTTATTTAATTTTTATATAACAAAATAAATTTCGAACTAAACAATTAAAAAATTAAATAACCTTCCTTATACAAATGTAAAAAAACAATAAAATTAATTTTAAAATCAGAAGCAAAATAAAACTAAGCCATTTAATACTATTCCTTAAAAGAAATTAAGACTATCGGATGAAAAATGTACTCTAGAAATTACTGTTTCTCGAAGCTTAATTTTAATATTTATCCAAATCTTACTTTTGGAATTACAATTTAACTATATAAAATATCACAGTATAAATAAAGCTTTAGGCGAACCGTTCAGTGAGAGTAATGAATAATTAACTTAAAAAGTTAAATTGAAACATGTACAGGTCCAAAATGAACTTTAAAAACAGCGAACCTTCCCTAACATTCGGAGAATTCAACGCAAATCTTACTTTTGGAATTACAAATCCAATATATAAAATATAACAAAATGAAATAAAGCTTTAGGCGAACCGTTCAGTGAGAGTAATGAATAATAAACTTAAAAAGTTAAATTGAAACATGTACAGGTCCAAAATGAACTTTAAAAACAGCGAACCTTCCCTAACATTCGGAGAATTCAACGCAAATCTTACTTATGGAATTCCAAATCCAATATATAAAATATAACAAAATGAAATAAAGCTTTAGGCGAACCGTTCAGTGAGAGTAATGAATAATAAACTTAAGAAGTTAAATTGAAACATGTACAGGTCCAAAATGAACTTTAAAAACAGCGAACCTTCCCTAACATTCGGAGAATTACACGCAAATCTTACTTTTGGAATTCCAAATTCAATATACAAAATAAAAAAAATGAAATAAAGCTTTAGGCGAACCACTCAGTTCCTTTGGCAAAACTTGTTCCCAATATAATTAAACCAAATGAGTTAGAAATTTTAAATAGTGAGTGGAGAATGCTCCCAGATTATGAGGACATTAAAATATGTTTCCAACTATATCCCGTTTTGCGAAAGCCTTAATTTCTCTACCTCATTCCAGTGCAAATGTCGAAAGAATATTTTCCAATTTAAATTTGATAAAAACTGATCATAGAAATTTACTATCGACCCCAACACCTGCAACTATTTGTTATTTACAAAAGAACACATTAACAAAGAGTGTTATAAATGGCAACCTAGTGAGTCACTCAAAAAATGAAAATTTCCCGAGATTAATACTGTCTGTGATAAACTTTTGAGAATTGGTTTTGTTAAAATAAATTTTTTCTTTAATGAATTCAAATTTCTAGTTTTTATTTAAATTTCAAGGTTATACCATTAAAACTCGGGTTTCTATTCAAATTTCGTGCCATTCCCGTTCATTTTTCTCGTTTTTTTAAACTGAGGAAATTTTCGAACACAGATGGCGCTTTGAACGGAAAAGTACGTTTCTGAATTGGGGAAAATACGTTACTAAAAGCGCCCGGAACTAACTGACCATGCCGCCCTTCAATGGCTATTTTCTCTCAAAGACCCCCCACGGTCGTCTCGCTCGATGGTCCCTCGCATTGCAGGGGTTCGATTTCAAAGTTATTTACCGCCCCGGGAGAGTAAATAAACTGGCCGACCCTCTCTCCCGTCTACCTTATTCAGGCGTTGAGTACCCCTCCCCATAGCCCCCTCGCGACCGACTCTCGAAGAAACTCTCCCTCACGGAGGTGTTTCCGGTATGACGTATCCAACGTCAATAACGATTTAAAATTTGAAAAAAGCCAAAGAGGATAAAGGTTTGGTTTGGTTTGGTTGATCGACCTCTTGTTGTATCAAGAAGGAATGTTTAATTAAATGTATTGAAAAGTATTGTGATATTAATTAAGGGAACAATGTCATCAGAGGCGTATATATCAAAATGTAAAATTATATAAAAATTATGTCTCATTATAAACTTACTGATTTTAAGATTGCCTTTCAATTTAGGAGCTATGAAGTTAATAAAAGTATTGAAGATCGTTTTGAAAAGAGGACAATGTTTAAAATGTACAACGAAGCTGTAAGCGAGTTTCTGGATAAATTAAAAATAAATGAAGAGCTAGAAGTTCAAGATCTAAGCGAAAAAAATTGTTGATATATTTTGGAAATTAGCTGCAACGTAATATCTAAACTCACCAGAGACACGTTTTATACGGAATTTTGCTAAATTTGCTTAGAAGAAAGAAAAATGGGATCCTGAAAAACATACTAAAACGTAATAAGAATTTGTGATATAAACGACTTCATTCAAAAGAATTTAGTATCAAAATTTCTGGAAATATTCATGACTTTCTTTATGTTAAAACTAGAGGTTGGTGTTCACACTAGTACCTTGAAACACAGTGAAAAAATAGCTAGAGACTTAAAAGAGATAGAAAACAACCAAATCACTGAATACAGGAGCCCGCTTTCTGATCTAACTAACTGCAATGTATCAACCCAAAAAAATCTAGATGTACTTAGACATGTCGCTGGATATACAGCTAGGCAACTAATTAGGAAGAAATGCCCAGAAGATACATTAAAAAACATCGTTAAGGACCAGTTTAAGGAAGAGGTAATTAAGCCAGGATATTGATGCTGAAGATTGGGTTAGTAAGTTGTAAGGAGGAGGATTAATTAAAGTGAAGGATGTTAATAACTAATTAATTGTTGAAATCAAGAAAGTCTGACCATTTCTATACGATAGAAACGAAGACTTAAAAACTAATGCCATGAGACATATCATGCAAATTAGTAGTATTCGTGATTTTTGGAAATCTATATGCCAAGATAACGAGGAAAAATGGCTGGTAGTGGTTCTTGACACCTTTTTAAACACCAGGGGTAAATGTTTGGTCAGAGATTTATTAGAACACTAAAGGCACAGAAAGCTTTAAGAAAAGCATTGAAAGAAAAAACTTCAAATCAAGAAACGGGCAATTCAACTTCAAAAGAAAAAAGCAATACTACTTAGAGAAAAAATACTATCAACTCAAATGAAGAAATCAATAACACCACAAGAGGTCAATAAGTCAGGAGCATCATCAAAAAAGGGAATGTCTAAAACTGAAATGGCTTTGAGTAGGATAAAATCCATACCATCTGAAATTCCTTCAAAAGTAATCAAAAGAGATAAAGTGATCAATAAAACTAACAGTCTTTCCATCGCTAATGCTATCTCAACCACAGTTCCTACACTACATGTACCTGAAACCAAAGTGATAAATTACAGTAACAGTGTTATTGCTAGTTCAACTACATTTCCTACGCTACAAATACCAGAAACCAATGATTTCAGCTTTATACGGACCATGATATTTTTATTGACTATGATTTAAAAATAATTCCTTTTAAACTTATTTATCTATTATTTTAGTGTTTCCATTAACGGCGTCTAATGCAAGCTCCAAAAAAGAATTTAGTTTATCAATATTTGATTGGAATAACCAAACTGAGGGGTTAGCATTTCCAACACCAGCGGCGCGGTGCTTTCCAAAAGGTTGTTCAAGTGGGTTCTGGTTTAGATGTTGGGTCAAGACTAAACTGGCATTTTTCTTCAGTAGAAATTTCACGACAGCTACCGTTGAAAGGGCGGTAGCAAAATTTAAATTTAAGTAAAAGCTTATATTTATAGTAATGCAACTTTTTTTTACCAGTCATTCTTAATCCCTCTATTGTCTCCTTACTCAAGAGCATACGGTCTCTCAGTTTTAGTGAATTTCTCAGGGCTATTAGCTATCTCCGCTTTCCACTCATCCAAATACTGTATGAAGTCACCTTCCAGCCACTAAAAGTATTAGTATATTATTTTACAAAAGAACAAATTTTCTATGGCACTTTAGATCTTACTTTCGGCCTTTCATCATTCACGTCTTTATAAGGTTTTTTATTGGGCCTTCGCAAGATGAAAAGTACTAACTCACGCTCCATTTCATCTAAAGCATTATGGTGCTCACTGATATCTTTCAGACCTGTGAAACGCCCAGTATTTTTATGGCAAACCAAATCATTTCATCCAATGAGAGTACGTTGTATTTATCTTTTTCTGGGAGGTTATTAATGTGTTCTCACACTTGGTAACAAAATTATTCCAGACTTTTTTAAGAACGCATAAGTCGATTTCGACTTGTTTTTGATGTACGAGCACCATTTAAAAATTTGGTATCCCAACTTAGGGCGTTCCAGAGCTTTGATTTGCTGTTTAAAAAAATTGTCATGAAGGATCCTATTTTCTCACTCTGAAGCCGAGCTTTAAATAGTTGTTTTAAGGCATAAATCTCCTTCTTAGATTTCTCAGTTAGTACTAGTTTGGTTTTTGACTTAGTATTTCTCTTATTAAATGCCAGTTTTTCTACGAACACCTTTCCTTCTTTAGTCTTAGTTAATGCTTTTGCACGATGGCGTAATCGTAGAACTCTTAAGCTTCGCCTGTGAATGATGCAAGCTTGGCATTTCTTTCTCTTTCCGGATCAATCCATAACAATTATTACTGAAAACAGCATCTAACTGCTCTGAATTACGACTTTTAGTTTTATGGTTATTTTTATTACGGGACTTGTAAATGGAAACCAGATATTCGTCAACATTTCCTGGACAAGTTTTGTACTCGTTGTTATTTTCAAAAGGAACTTGTAAATATCCGTATTAGATTCCAAGATAAAATGTGGTAATAGTTTTTCTGTTGCTATATCTACCCCATGAGCTTAAATTTCACATCTAGTTTTTCAATATTGGAGAAAAAGCACTGCAACACGACAAACTAATTTTTTTGTTGGCTAAAAATTATGGTGTTGGATTTTAATTCCATGCACCAGCCAGTGGGTGGAGACAATGAAGAAAAATTAAGGCTATCAGTCTTAATTCCATTTTCTACTTTCTGTAGACATAACTGCCTGCGTCTCGTAATTTTCGTCTTTTGGGTTTCGGAGTTTCATCCTACAAACATTGATAATTGTATTAAGTTAAAATTTTACTTAACATTTTGGTTAAGGTTATCACCACTGCATTTCCATGCGATGGTGTTTATATGGTAAATTTGTTTTGCTAAAAAACTTTAGTCTTGTAAGCAAAATTGAAATCATATAACGAGTAGTTTAAGATCAGATAATAAAGTAAATAACCTTTTCATTGCAAATAGATGAATCACCAAAAAATAATGATAGCAGCTCAGATGTCAAAACCTCTCTCAATGGAATTGGGTCTGGCCTTTCTTATGTAGGTCCGATGAAGTTGTTAAAATGCTTACTACATATGTACGTGGATCCCTTCACATTTGATATTGTTAATTCTTTACGTCCCCAAGCTTTAACTCACCTTTCACATTTTTCACGTTCAGTTTTTGGTGATGGGAATTTAATGAACCGTAGGTCACTAAGTTAAAATTTTGGAGGCTCCACAGAAATACATGGCCCATAAACACAAGGTTTTCGTAGCATTTTTAAATATTGACAGCTTTCATATAATTTGATTCAATTTATGTTCATATAAAATACTGAATCGTTTCAATGAGAAGCCCAGGCTTAACAATCAGCTATTTTAACTTCTCCTGAATTAAAATGTTAAAAAAATTTTGAAATTGCTATCAAATTAAACTCCCTAACTGCCTCACAATTCTTAATAGTTAATTCTATCCTCGCAAGGAAAAATATATACCGTTTTACCGGAGAATCGTACGCATTTCAATCAAGTTCCCCTCTCCTTTTCTTCAGGTGTTCAGAAACGGGGTGCGTCAATCAAAAGGGATGGGAGAAGTACTACAGCGGTAGTCTTACAATGCGTCCCTCATTCTCGGAGCCTCGTCTAACCTCACAGCAGTCTTTACTAGCCTCCCAGCCTCACGCAGCCTCTCGCGGAATTTACTAGATCTCAGCTTTCAGCTTCTTTGTTTTGCAACCGGCACTTTCCTACTACTATTATGGAAATTTTCGAATTTCCCGAACACTTTTTTTTGTGGACATCATCTTTGCAAAGTGTTAAAGTGCTTTCATTTTTTGTACTGTTTGTCTTAAATGGTTACATAAATCATTTGATGTCTGTGATAATGAGTATAACTACCAAGTTTATTACAAGTGTAAAACATGTAAAATTACATTGTAACCCGGCCACCTGAATTAAGGGCTTCAAAAGTAGCTTGGTGAATTAGGCCTAGGGTGGTGCCTAGGGTGGTGCCTTGGGTATTAGCCTAGCTGATTATTATTATAAATTATTTTATTACTTATAATTTTCATTTATTTGTCAACCTCTATAAAAATATATTCCGTAAAATTAAAAACAAATATTACATAAAAAGCCCTGCTGATCAGATAAATATACACTATAGTCTAGTCTAGAATATCTAGTCGTTAGACATGTTAAAAGTGTAGAAGCTGATGTTTCAATTGTTTAGTTTACATGGTTTTTACGTGTTTGTCTTAAGGTCTATAGGCATATAATGAGGTCTCGAAAACTCCTTAACAATATCGCCGTCTTTCCCTTGAATACTTATAATTCGCAAAAGGGGTACGTCAGAGGCACCGACCGATCAGCTTTAAACGATGTCCGAGTAGATGAACAGGGAATGTAAACACGCGTCCATGTCCCAGCTAAAAGGCGCAGTCATGGAGGTGTCAACAGAACATCTTCTCCGGGGTTTCTCGTTAACCCTTAAATAGAGGAAATTTCTTGGGGGAAATGTATTTGGTTCATCCTCTCCATTGTAACCACGACCCTGCGATTTGGTTTGTTATAATGAAACTTTACTCTAGAGCTTATATTTTGACCAAAATCGTCAACCGACCGAATTTCTAGTAAATCCTCAACTTCATAATACCCTGGTGGTATTACGATATTTACAAAATCCATTATTCCGCTGAGACGTGGTTAGTCAAAACCTGTTTCATTTGTTTTTTCTTTTTAGTTTACCTTTTTGATTCGTCCGAAATTGTTTTCCAAATTCGAATTACACACTCTTCTTTCACGTTATTCCAAGTTCTCGGATAACTTATTTCAGCTAGACCAACTTCGTAAGCACTATCGAGATTTACCGGTTCTAGTAAATACGTTCTGAACTTGCTTATAGTGTTATTTTTAAAATAGTGCATGGAAGAGTCCGAGGAGAGCGTTATATAGAAACTATCAATTGTGTAACGATTTCTTGCACCCAAGAATCTAAATCGGAGCTGTAACCACGCCAACGCACGAGAAATTCTTTAGTTCCGTCAAGTTTTGTCCTCCTCTTTAAAACTTTATATATTTTAAATATACAGTTGTTGAGGTCCTTCACAATTTTTTGTATTTCCTCTTGGAAGAACACTCAAATCTTCGAGTTTATATACCGGTGGGTTTCTCGGTATTTGCTCTACTACTAGGAATAATTCCTCGGTGACGTTAGCTTTATAACCCTTTTCGAAAGTTCTTTTATTTGTGCTGATTCGAACTAAATCGCCTATTTCAAAATGAAACTTGACAGGAGGAGAAAAATCTATTTTCCCATATAAATTATCCCGTATCTGTTTTGAATTTCCTCTTGTTACTTCAACGGGTTTACATTTTATAGATCTATGGAATTTGTTGCTATAAGAATCCAATAAATCCGGCAGAACGTCGATATATCTATGCGTGATTTCAAAGTGCGATTGAAACGTTCGATGACACCCGATTTTACTTCAGAATGCGTCGCGAAAATCTTGATTCCTCTACATTTCAATTCTCGTTAAACCCCTTTACAAAGAAACTCATTTCCGTGATCAGTTTGAACAATCTTTGGTTTTCTACACGATCCTAAAATCGCTTTTAACGGCGTAACCATCGTGGTCCCTTTCTTGTCTTTTGAAGCCACCGCAAAAGCGTATTTACTAAATACATCAATACAACATAAAACATATCGGAAACCGTTATTGTGACGTTTTATGTCTTGCAGGTCTGCCAGGTCGAGTTGCCATTGTTCGTCTATTCCATACACTATCGTCTTATAAACATTCAAGAGTGCCCTTATATGAACAGTCCATTGCAATTCAGAGTGCCCTATATATTTGTTTATTAGTTTTACTGATATCGGCAGATTTCCGAGTATAACCAGAGTTCCTACACATTACTGATGAGCCCCAAAAGGGCGAAACCGGACTACTGTTGGAATCTCTGGCTAAAATTTTTACATCATTATCTTAACGTTGGAATTCAACGGTCGCCCGAGCGTAAAAGATGTCTGCGGAATAACGACCACCATGCAATAATTGGTGAAGACAGTGGGATAGGTATACATAAGTCTATGTATTTGTACCCCGCTGCTCCGCCTTAAGCACTACAGCGGCCTATGAAACTAACCAGACCGGGACAAAAGTGCGCTTTTCGAAACAACGTTTGGCCAGTGAGACAGCCATCGTGACTGCCTCACATATAGCAAACAAACGCTCTCATCATGGCCCAACAAAAGGCGACGCCATGGGCCCAATTAGCTAACACTTACGGTACTAAGACCTTCTCGTGTGTGCAGTTACGGGCTTAACCCTTATATTATATATTTGTATTGAGGAGGAAATAGGGGATGTTGACCCTTGTATTCTTCTATGGTGAATTTCTAATATAGTTAGGTCATCGGTAAATCTATATCTATGCAAAGTGTCGGCATACGACAATAACTTCGAAATATTCTAATATATATTTAGCACACGTGTAATATCCCGATAAAATAATAAGAATCACGATAACTATTTAAGTGAATTGACGATACATATTAACCGTATAACGAAGTAACTGAGTAATTTAATTTAAACGATATACTGCTGTGATTTTGCGGAATATTTTCTGCGACTTTTACGTTGTAAAATATTTGAAGCTGACAGTTTTAGGAACCAAAAGTTGATAACAGCAGTTAAATCGGTCCCAAAAGACCAAAAAATTCCATTCCTTACTCTTCCCTTTTAAATGCATAGTGGCTAAGTGGCCCCGTGAAGTAAGCACCTGCATACATAAAAACACGTTATGGATTGTAGAAAAATATCTTTGTCACAGATGCATTAAGTAAAATTATCAAAATGTCTTCCTTTTCTTGGGAAAAGAGAAATTGGCATTTTTTGGCCGAAAGCGTTTGAAGACGCAGTGGATAGGCTTGTATATTTTGGAGGTGGGAAACAACGGTAAAATAGCTATATTGCAGCAGCTGCTCTCGTCTCTTTTCTTCTTCTTCCGAGAAGCGTGATGTGACCTTCAGTAGAAAGAACATTCTTTATCTGCTGACCCACTGTCCTAACACATTCTTAACTCGACCTCTTGTCCCCCCACCCGTAGCGTTTCTGTTGCCGCCCTCCCTACCCACTGTGTAAGGAATAGCTCGAGAAAAATGGTATAAACCGTATAACGTTTTGTGCCTGGCAAATGAGAGCTGGTCGGAGAATGATTTAAGCCTACAATTTCATATTTGGGGTTTGTGTTGTAACAAAATGTTTCTATTGTCATTACGGTTTGCAATATTACGTGCGCGTGGTACCGATTTGATAAACCCGAAAATAAACGAGCTTCTTACAGGGAAAGTTTTTAACGAAACTTGGGGAAAAACGAAAGTTTACATTTGACCAGAAAATGATATAAATTAGTTAAGATTTTTGTTTTCTGGAATGACAGAAAGTTCAACGCAAAGAAATCTTTTACCATCATCGAGTGGTTCAAGCGACAGTGAGTTGCCGTATATTTCGTCAGCCATTTCGTCACCAACTTCGAGCCAAGTACTAAAAGACGAAGTTCCTGATGTTTCTAACAACGAAGTACATACTGTCACAATTAATGCAAATAATGGTACCTCGTCATTTATTACGTAAACCAAAGATAATTTGTTATACATATTTCTGTATACAAAATAAACTAAACCACGACTAAACCTTTTTCGGGGGGGGGGTAAATTATGCAGTGCATGGTTACATACGGCGATTTTACTAATTTTAAAAAACACAGAAAGCCTGGAAGGACGGCTACATACTGAAAAAAACAATGCAGATTGGCGCCATTCTAAAATAACTTCCTCCTAAATACCGAGCGACTCGCGTCGTCAGTTATTTACCAAAATTTTTTTTCTATATCTCATTGTTCAACTTCTCAACAGTCGAACTACAACCACTAGCTATCAATAATCCCCGACGAAGACGAAGATCAAAGTTTTCAGAGGAAAATGCGCTAAGTGGAATTTTTGAAGAGATTGCAATTGACGATCATACGACACAAGAGGAAAAAGATATCGATATTCACACAGATAATTCGGAGGAAGCACAAACAACAATAGTGTATCCTGATGGATTTAAAATCGAAAGTTGTTGAAAACCAATTTTCAAGATTTTTCATAAATCGAAAAAGTGTGTTGAATCACGCTCTAATTGTTTTCAAAAGAAAGAAGTTCCAGCCAAACAGTAAAGTGGTGGTGCAATTGAGCGACGAAGCTATTCCTGAGGGTGACATAGCTACGGGTGGACCAACTCGCGAATTTTTCATTTGTTGACCCCAGACATTTTTTGCGTGCCAAATTTTTGAAGGCCCACCCAATAGTCTGAACCTGGCCTTGGTTCAAAGTGCTATCATTGACGAATTATATTTTCTTATTGTACAAGCCGGAGGGTTCCGTTCCACGGTGCATTTCATCTCTTTTATAAAATAGAATTGTCTATCGAGACAAAAATTCAAAACCTTCTATTTCTGATGTTCAGGATTTCGAGTTAAGAAAAAAGCTTATAGAAATAGAGAAGACAGACACTTTTTCAACTCTTGAAATTGCTGCGGATAAAGTCGTGGACCTTCGATGCTATTCGGGGACAATGTTTCCACTCAAATCGATAAACGACAAAGAAAAAATAGTAAACGATTTATGTTACTATTATGTAATCGGCCGGTCAAAGGAGGCCCTTGACCAATTCGTAAAAGGGATGGAAGCATTGGGTTTAAGAGAAGAGATGCGCAAACGTCCTAAAACCTTTATGCATTCATTTGTAAGAGATAAACATCCGGCTGAAATGACAGCCGAACAGTTCAGAAAGATATGTTTACTGTTTCCCACTCTTCTATGGTCGGAAATAGACAAGACGTAGAGTTAGATGTCCTCCCTTTTTGGGAAAATTACATTCAAGTAATAGAAGACAAAGAACCTCCAGTGTGTTTTCCAAATTTTCTTGTTTTTGCCACTGGGCAGATCGTAAACCACCATTAGGTTTTCCTTTTCCCCTTTGTTGATTTTTTACACGACGAACCAAATTAAGTTAATCCAAAAGTCAACACATGTGGCTTGCGGATTTTGCTTCCTATCTGCCCCAAAACATTTGAAAATTTTAAAGCAGCTATGGAATTTGGTATTTTAAATGGACAAGGTTTTGGTCAGCTTTAGGGCTTGGTTTTCTGACTAACAATGTAATGTACTCTATATTAGTCGAATAAATGTTTTCTTGCTATATATCCTATAAGGTATTAACGAGGTAACCGCCTACTTTTTGGGTGACATTAGCAGACGAATTTTAGCTTTTAACGCTTTTCGCCCGTAGAGATTGGAACTTCAGCAAGAAAATTGCATTAAAATATTTTTATTATTAAAAGTAGAGAATATAGGGTTGTAAACTTTTAGATTTGTAAATGGAAAACGAAATAATAACTTGTGGTAAACATAATTAAAATATTTTGGTAATCCTTTGCCAAGGCTTGTCATATTCAATTAGGGCCTAAACTACAGGCCACATAGGAGAAATATTCTTTTTTAAATTCGAATTAATTGTTTCCAGATAAATGGACTTTTCGAAATCCAACTTCACTAGCTGATGGCGAGTGGGAAAATGACCCTTTACAACAAAGGAACCAGGCTTTAGAATCTATTGCTAGAAACGTGTATGAAAATATATATGGGGTTAATATTGCTCTTGTCGGTTCTGTTATATCGAAGGATGATCAGCTAGCCCCGATGGTTACATAGGTTCTGATGAACTAATTGAAATAAAATGATTATTGAATAATGATTGAAATGTTTCAAAGACCACCAAAATGATATAGGGAATCTATATTCAAAATTTAAAATGTTATTTTCAATCAATATTTAATTGGAGTTTCAATTTACCATTTGATGCCTCCTGAAATTTGTGAATTTCAAGACAGGTTCCTTCAGTGGGATCACCACGCGTTGTGGATCATGACATTAGTCTTTTATGTTTTTCGTGAACCTCTCTAGCTCGAACTCCCGCACTCCTCTTCAAACATCGTCGGGAATAATATGTCTTATGATCGTGACCGGTCATGTCACCGAGTAAACGACTCAAATGGCGGATAATAATTATAATGCCTTGTTTGTCCATTTGATACCATAAAGAGATCACGTAACGCTTTCTACTACTAATATAGGCCTATAGGTGCCTAGCGTTGACATATACTACTATTATGCTACTAGATTATAATTATTCGTAACTTAGCACAGTATTCCAAAAGCCCGATTTTTTGGCCAAAATTCTAGAGAGAGTACCTATCATAAATAGTTTTACATGTTTCGTTTATTCAGAATACCTGGATTTGTCAAATGTACAAATTTTTTCATGCGACCCCTAGCGGCCAAGTTAGCTTCCTATTGCGTTTTTGACAATTTTGACCTTTACATTGGATAGGTTAAGCTATTCATATCATGTAGTATTTTTGGGATAGTGATGTCTCGTATATAAATAAAGATACGAAACGAAAACTATCTCAAAATGCACAAAATCAGTCATCTTTGACTGGCTCTAACTCCAAACGATGCTAGCCAATTTCGTAGATCTTTTCACTATGGGTAGATAAAAAGTCATATAATGTAATTACGGTGAAAATCGTTGCGATCTCTGTTAGTTCGGCAACCATTAACGTTTATCTATGTTAAAATAATTTCTTTAAAATAGCCCAAAGCTAGCCAAGATTTGGGCGGTTTTTGGGCTAAAAAAATTAAATGTTTAAAAAAAATCCGAAACTTAAATTTGCTCACAAAATGGTTTGAAGAGACAACCTTGAACTTTGTACGCAAACGTTATAATCGTCTTTATTTTGAAATACTATTTTTAGTCTATATTATTGAAATTTTGATTCTGTTTTCATTTTTGCTTTGCTTGGTTTTCACAACCGTTGAAGTAGGCCTCCAAAAGCAGGTGATACGATTGTTTTCATTAAGGAATAAATTGTAGTTGATGGTCCACTAGGTCAACTCAGACACGGAAACTTACTAATATGACTGAATGCACTATTGAAAATAAACAGGTGCAGCTGGAATCGATTATCTCCATAAAGAAGTCTGATTTAGTCGATATATTTAAATCCGAAAAAATAATCAACGTGTGCGCCCAGAAAACACTTTGTTTGCTAGGAGACAACTTAAAAGGTAATTGTTCAACTGATGATTTTGAAATACTTAAAATATCTTTGCGAAAGGAAAAGTGCCGCTTTGAAAACAGAGTGTAATATATTATTTTTTTTTAAATTGTGGTGAAAGAAAATTAATTTTCTTCAAATGACTTGTATAGCAAAGGATCTATTTCACAACTTAAAACATCCACTACACTATTGAGATGAGTGAATATTTGTTTATATAATGTAATTTAACAGTGATGGAACAAATGATCCTCATAGCTACAAGACCGCAGAATTCATCATAGTTATTTTTATAACATGAAGTAGTTCCACAAATATGGAGGAATCGCAAATTTTAACTGGTAGCGAAAGACAAGATGACCATGATATTAATCAATGTGGTAGTGGAAATAAAGATGGAAATGGAGAAACAACAGCCACAGAATTATTGGAATGTATAATCAATTACGAGTAAGTTCTGAAGGCTTATAAATTAAGCAATAATAATTAATCAATTTGAGGAATTTGTCGGAAGATGAAGTCATGGAAACTACACCCAAAAATGTCACCCCAAAGTCAAGCAATACTAGTGAACCTTCTACAGAAATAATTGATGGGCTAGCAAAATAACCAGCCAATAAAAAAAAGGACACTGGATGAAATGGACCAGTCAATGAAAGAAATGATTGACAATACCAAAAATTGTTTTAATAATTTAGTGGTAAATCAAAAAGAAAAGGGCGAGGCATTTTACTACTTTTCGTCGTTAATGGAAAGATTCAAACACTTAAAATCTAACCATAGAAAAAGAATTTAGGAATGAAGTAGAATGTATGATGTACGAGTTTGAGGAGATTCAAGAATGATTAAATGTTTTTGGAAATAAAAGGTTTATTTGAAACTAGGCTCTCTTGCGTCCTCCATCGAACTTCAATAGTGTAGTCAACACTGTCTACAGTATCCGGAAATCTGGACTATTTTATTGATTTCCTCTGTAATCATGAAGTTATGGAGGCAGACAACAGCCTTTACTATATTGTCTATGTTTTCTGGCTTCCCCTTAATAGGTCGACGAAATATACGCCATCGTGCAGCTGCAATACCGAAATAATTTTCTACCACTCTCCTTGCTCGGCTTAAACGATAGTTATAAATTTTTTCTCTAGAGGTAAACCTTGTCCGGGGAAAGGCCTCATTAAGTTTTCCATTAGAGGAAATGCTTCATCACCAACAAAAAAGTGCGGAAATGAAATATTTGTATTGGGTAGAAACTGATCTCTGGGAAGAAGCAGAGTGCCATTTTTCAATTTGCGTCCAAACAAAGAGGAAGAAAATATGCAGCCGTTACTTTGACTTCCAAATGCTCCAATATCAACCATTATAAATCGATACTCGGGAGTCACACAATGCCATTAAAACAATGCTGTATGTTCCTTTATAATTATAATATTTAGATCCAGGTTTGGCTGGGCATTCGATCACAACATGTTTGCCGTCAAGAGCTCCTATGCAATGTGGCAGATTCCATTTTCTTTCAAAACCCTCATCTATTTTTAACCATTCGGGAATGTATTTAGGCATTTTTATGTAAATTGGCTCAAGAACTTTCCAAATTGCGGCATAAGTTTCACGGATGATATTGCTAACTGTAGATGTGGCTATGCGAAATCCAAACGAAAGGCTTATTTGCATATCACCACTTGCTTAATATCTTAAGTTGAAAATAGTGGCTTAGTATGGAAAGACTATAGTTCAAATTTTAGTGTTGCTGTAACGTTAGAGCAAGTCTTTCTTTTGGTTGAATTGCCGCTCTAAATCGTGTCTCCTTTTTGGGTTATAAGAGTTCCCACCAAATTAAGGAGCTTATAAAATTGGCCTGGTGACATATGGTTATCTTTGTCGTTAAACCTCGTTTCTCTAACCCCGTTTTTTTATACCCTTGTTGCCTTCTTTTCCTGTATATTTCTTTCACCCAAACCGATCGTTCATAACACATTTCTTTGAATCAATAGCTCACTATTATGATTAAATAAATCGTCAAATTTTAGTTTTTTTAAACACACAAATCGGTGTCGACCCAAGGCCTTAGACATAAGTATATGTATTTGTACCCCGCTGCTCCGCCTTAAGCACTACAGCGGCCACCTTAAACAACCAGCCCTGGACAAAAGTGCGCTTTGCGAAACAACGTTCGGCCAGTGAGACAGCCATTTTGACCGCCTCACACATAGCAAACAAACGCCCTCATCACGGCCCAACAAAAGGCGACACCATGGGCTGCCCGAGACCCACCCTCGCACAGCTGAGGACTAGAGTGGCTTCCTGTTCCACTGCAAACTACCCTCCTTAGTAGGTCACAGAATGACGAGTGTGGAACACCCATGAGGTTCCAGTGACCCAGCGCCCCGATCACATGACCTTGAGAGCCGGGTATGGAGCCCCCCACAGGCTCCAGTGACCCCATCACACCACTAGATAGGGACAGTGGGAACCAAGGCCTTAGGCACCAGCCCACAATAACTGATTTATGAAGGTGAAATAAGTAGAACGGCCACGTCAACGTGGGGACACACGTGGCGGAAGTATTCCGGCCACCCGTTGGGGGATTGGTGGTCTTCCTCACACGGCCATCCACAAACTCAGCCTACCAGACGCTTGGGATTACAGGAGTACGCCATTAGGCCTAGGCTTAAATCTCCACTATCAGACAAACTCGCTGCCAGAAAACCATATCGCCGACGTGGAACTTTCTGTCGGTGGTTTACCGCCTAGGAAAACCAGGCTTAAGGCTCGTGAGTAGCTCCCCGAATGAATTATCATTGATCTTGATGTCGTCCCGTATACCTTTTTTGTATTTACTGACATCAAGCGCCACAATTGTCACGAGACTGGCCACACCCGTGATCATTGTCCGAAATTCCACGTTGAAAGGGACCTAGCCGGTGTCAACATTTTACTACACGAAAGTCGTTGAAAATGCTATTGGTACCCCCGAGCCCAATACCCGCGCTCGTTTGTTTATTCAAAATTCTAATCCTGATATTGTTTGTTTCCAAGAAACTATTGTTAAAGGGAGTATTACCTTTCTCACAAGCCAGAGGTAAAAAATATAGGAGGAGTTTTGGGATAATGTATAGTATTTTCTACCGAGCTTGTTTATACCATGATATACATTTTCCAGCAAATTAACTTCCTAACTGGTGCGGATATTACCGATATACTTAAAACAATTTTATAACAACGTGGAAATACGTGTGAAATTGCACAGAGTTTAGTGCAGTCCCCTATACAAGTTTAACAACAGTGGATCATTCCGACCACTCAAGGTACGGCGATGAATGATGAAGCTCAAGTTCCTCCTCAGCCACCATCACCACCCCATCCTCCACCAGCCAATGAAGTACCAGATTGGTGCTTATGCATCAAATGCCGATATCAAGAGCAACCTATAGCGAGGGAGTGTCGCACACGATATAGGAAAGGGATGTTCTAGAAATATTAATTCGCGGTAGACAAGATCAGGTACAAGTTGATGAAGGTTTTACGAACAAAGTGTTTCGCCATGCATCAAATAAAAGATTTATTCACTGGCGTTGTGGTCGATTGGGCCAAGGTAACAGAGTTATCATTCCCGCATGTGTGGCGTGGGCAATAAGTGACGAATTTCCTTCAGCTAATGGAATTTACAGGGGATTTCAAGAATATGGCATATTGTAAATAAATAAACATTTTATCACAAATAGGAAAAATTAGTTGGTTTGTTAATCCTGATTTATTTTTACATTTCTTTACCATTAAATTTACTAATATGCTTTTCAATTAGCTCAATCTTTCTGGGGCATTCAGTAGGTGCAATGTTTGGATTGATACTTCTTGGGTTAACTTCTATCCTGTTGCAGATAGTTAATGAATCTTTTCCTTATTCTTCGCAAATCAAATCAAATAAATTTATCATAAATCTATGATACTTGAATTCTTTCAATTTCCTAGCACACCACTGATAGCTAACGTGTGAGTAGCGTCGTTCATACCTAAATAATAATCGGTTTTAAATTTATTTACCTATAAGAATGTTGGATATTATATCACCCGTTGTTTTATTCTTTCGAGGAGGTCGATACACATTTTCATTGTGGTCAAGAGCTGCTAGTATGACTCGGCAGATATAGCCTTCCCATCTAAAGTGTTATGCAAATTAAACTCTGTTATAATGAAAACCGTATAATTCTATATGTTCCGGAGGGTGCCTGTGTTTCCCAGTCACGCAACTCTTCCCACTATAAGTAACATAATAGGGATAAGTTGGACATGAGCATAGCCTAGTATTTTAATGCTAATTTTCAATTGAAACTTTTTCATTCACTGACACCCTCGCCCAATTCCAACTGCTGAGTAGTATACATGTATTAGCATCCTCGGTGAATGAAGTTTATATAGATTTTAAGTCAATCATACAGTACGCTAACCCTAAATCTTTCTTATCCACTTGCAAATAAGGCAGAAAATAGATATTACGGCTTGGTCACATATTTTAGACACTAGAGGGCATTGTGCGGATATATGCCATGATTGGGCAATAACACTAATAAGCAATTTAGTGGTAATAAAGGTTAAAATATTTTTGGCCCATGGTTTGTTATAATAAAATATTTTATTTTAGTGGTAATGTTTGCTTATCTTCATACTTCTCATTATTATGTTACTTAGGGTATCAGGTAAGACTTCTAGTATAGACCACAGAACATTACCCAAATGTATTTCGTTTCAATGCATATTTTAATATGAGGCTGTGAAAATTATCTAGAGCACCAGTATGTCTGAAATTGCAATTATAGTACAAAACCAGAAAAATAAAAGCTTTTATTTATATATTTTACTAGCGCCTAAAGTTGGAGAAATAGTTGAAACTCTTTAGAAAATCTTTATCTAATATGACAGTCCTCAATGCCTCAAATGGTAGTGACCCTTTCTTAAGCCATTCCTTATCGCCATTAGGGACTGTTAAATTTTCGTGGTGCCTGCAACGACCAGTTGACCACTCGTGTATCAATTGAATGTGGTGCAAAACAGTTCTGAACATGAGCTGAAAATAACCTTCAGGATTAGAAAGTGGAATTTAGGAAAATCATAATTTTTACCCATTCGCATTTTATTTGGATCCTTTTCACAGTGTTGAGAACAAAACCAAAAATGATCAGCGATGGCTTTTACCCACTGTAAGAGAGGTCTTGTTTCTTTTCTTCCTCCTGCCTGAAATGAGTTTAAAATAAATTTCTTCATAAAGATAATAACAAGGGGTAATAAACAATACTTGGGGTTCAAATTAGGGGACCGTTCAGTAACGCTCATCTAATACATCAATGAGTAATTGATGCCGTCATTTTCCTACTGTACGCCTTTTTACGTTTACGGTTACGACTCCACAATGAACATTGGATGCTTATCAAAAACACCTGCTTTTTGTACCCCAGAGGAGACAAAAATCCAAATGTCTTGTTGGTGCTTGATGTGTGGGTGTGTGTTTCCTATGTAATAAAGTGCAATGATTAATTTTGAAATTGAATGGCAAAGCTAAATATATTTACTCATTCGAGCTGCTATTGCCCTATGGCCATCAGTAACAATTTCAGATATTTTATTCCTTTTTTATAGTTTGGATATTATTTTCTCAAAACCAACTACCTCCATTTGGTTACTGTTACCAGCGGTATGTCGCTTATCAATAAATTGTATATCGACAATCTTGTTATTATCCAACACCATTCCGGTTACAGCGCAATACTGACTAGTGTGCCCGGGGCTGTCATTTCGACCGTCTACTTTTAAAGGCTTAGTGTGTTTAGCCAATATAGAAACCTACAACATTAAAAACACTCAGGCAAGAAGAAGATGCTGACGCCACCTGGCCGTCATAGTACGTTACAAAAGTGATATATCACATAGCAAAGCGCGGGAAATTGAAACTTATTTAATATAAGACTGCAGAGATGGTATTAAAAATTAGTTAATTTTATTGAATATATATGAAAATGATTTAAACATGCTTAAGTTTCATAATTTTTTTGGCTCCGGAGTCTTTTTTTGGTTTTTGGAGAGCAATTTTGTTCATCTTTCCCTTCTTTTCCTCTCTTTTTCTTCAAATATTTCTCTGTTTTTCAGTCTGATGTTATGGTGGATTCGCAGTCTTATGTAAAGTTTTATTATTTTTTCTTCTGTGGATTCACACATTTCAGGGAATTTTATGTTTGTTAATTCTTTCGCTAGTTTCCTTGCTAATCCCGTGGTACCAGAAAAAGTGGGGAACTTTTCTTTAAATATCAACTCCATTTGTTCAACAGCTTCATAAAAAAGAGTTGAAATTAAATTTAACCGCCCTACGTTGCTACCTTCTACCGAACGATGAGCCTTCAAAACAGTGAGGGTTTCTCTGGTGTGTGTCACCTTTTAGAATGACAGCTTTACAAGCTCCACACTCATCACGCTTTAAAACTTTCCTTGCAAGAAATCCTCCAATGTAAGCTATAACCTTGGAATTTTTGGTGTCTTCAGCACCAGGAATGAAGGCGTCGCTGATACTCTTCATTCGGAGAAAAAAATGGTAATGGGTCTTCCGGTATTGGCTTATTCCTGTTAGATGGTACGTTGCTTCAGAGATCTACTAAAAACTAGTCAGTATTAGGGTTTGTAGCACAATTGGCAGATTCGGGTACTTGTAACAATGAAGAGGCCATTATTTTTCGCAATTGCAAGCGAAATAATTGAGGTGTTGGGTTGTCAGAGCAGCCACCAAGTCTTCGAAATTTTCCAAAAGTGTTTTCTAGGACATCTTGACTAAATCTAGATGTTAGTATAAAATCTATTTTCTTATTTTCCAAAAGTTCTTCGGTAAGCTGTATGACACACGAAATAGAAGTTTTCCATCCTTGAATCACTGGTGGCTGCCTGTCACAATCAAACTGAAGCCCCTCCAGCCATAACAATTTTTCTTTAAGAAATTTAATGTGATTGGAATTTTTTCTGATTGCGCTTCCGTACTCTTTAGCGTCATATTTTCTTGATGAATTCATGCAGTCAAAAAATTTTTCGAATTCACTTAGGAAGTTGGCTGTTTCTTGGGCTTCAGGGCGTATTTTATTTTTCAAAATGAAGAAAGTAATTCCCATAGCAACGCTATGACTAATCACTTGTGTGGCCAATTTAACTTCCATTTTGGAAAAGGGTGTCAAATTTAGGTGTCTCGATGTCAACTTTGGCACAATTTTTAGCTGTTCTTTCGAATCAAGATAAAATAAGTTAAGTTAGAAGAAACCACCTATGGACTGTGAGAAGGATGATAAAATACGCGAAAAAGTAGATTAGTCCATAATTAAAAGGGAAAATATAGCTAAATCCTAAACATATTTGAAAAAATTAAAAAACTTACTACTAACTCGTACCCAATAGGTCTTCGAGCTAAAAACGCGAAACTCGGATCAAATAGATCTTCGAGTAATAAACTAAATTAAAATTAAATTTCATCTTTCGGGAAGTTGAAAAAAATATACCTTTCGCGATTTTGCTCTGAGAATTAGAACAATTTAAAAATCAACAACCTGAACCACCGTAATAACGGCGATTTGATTTTTGACTATCATCGGCCATTACGAGAAAAGTTTCAGTAGCCGGGTCCGCGCGCCGCGATATTTATTTTAGTAACGTATGACAGGCAGAGGCGCTACAGTCAGCAGGCAACCAGGCACTTTACATATAAACGGCTGAGTTATACTTTTGAAATGAAAAGTTTTGGTTTGATTATTGTGTAGTTGAATTTAGACAACGGACATACAAAGGCTGACTGTTGGGGATCGCAAATGTCTTAAGAAATAATTTAGCCCAGGGCCCCAAAAGGTCTTAAGACAGGCCTGCAATCATGGTTTAGTTAAGCCAATCTAGCCTTTCACTATAGTATCAGGTAACCTTTTATCTCAGAAAAACTTACTTGTTCATTATCCCAATATCGGACAATTGGTGCAATACACTTTTCTCTAACCCATTTCTGAAAGGTTTTTCGACTGAAATACTTGATTTCCAAAACTTTAAATAAGCACTGTATCTACGTTTTAATTAAAAGTAAAAATTCCGATTTTCCATTAAGAAAATGCATAAGTAATATAATAAGTATGACACTGCCCATTATTATTCAATTAACCTTAACTTTTCTCAATGAGTCAATTCTATTTCGTAGCACACAAATTTAGCAGAAAATGGATATTCCGGGGAAGTGTCAAGTATTTTAGACACTAGGTGACTCCGTGCTGAATGAAACCATGATAGCATAATAAATCAGTTATGTGGTAATGTTTGCAATTGTGATACGTACAGTTATGTTACTTATGGTAAATGCAATAATAAAATACTTTAGCGTATGAATTTCCAGAAACGAGTATAGCCGCACTCATACTAGGATTATTTGACCAAGCTCCTTCATGACCATACGACATTGACAATCAGCGCTCTGCTTGTGCAATTAACCTTAACAGTACCCGTACATCTCTTTTCCTTACAATTCCCTGATTTTGTTTCATTAAAAAGATACGAAATGCCTTTCATCAAAACTAAACATGAATCATTAGTATCTGGTTGAACATTATCGTAATTGTCACCATCTGACTCCGAGCAGAGATCGGCGGACTCTGGGCTCTAAAGAGTCCGAGAGCTATTTTTGAGTGCGAGCTCCACTCTTCCGGAGAAAAGAGAGAAGAGTGCGAGCACGAGCTCAGCCACTAAGAATAAAAGAGAAAAACGCGAGCGTTAAATCAGCCTCTGAGATAAAAGAGAAGAGCTTCAGCGCCGCCCTTAGAGAGCGAAATTTAAAACAATTGATTCCCGCCTTTCTTCACGAATCCCATCACGTGGTGCTTTTTCTGAATGTGAATTTCCCAGAATCTATCGGCCTCTGAGAGACGCTTCTCATTACGAGCAGACCACGAGCTCTAGCTCTCCCTCTTAAAAGAGCGCGAGCGCGGGCTACCCCTCTTGTACTAAAAGAGATGAGCGCGAGCGTGGGCTAGAAATACTCATTGTGAAAGAGAAGAGCGCGAGCTCGGAAATTTGGTTTTTACCTATCTCTGCCTCCGAGTCGTTATTAGTCTCATCATCAAATTTTATCTTTTTATTGACAGGGGTACTACCTGCTGTAGCCCTAAAACAAGTTAAAAACATTTGATAAGCTCTTTAAAAACTTATTAGTAAAATTGACATTCTGAACTTCGTTCCGGGTTTGTACTGGCGTGCCCCTTCTTACGTCCCGATGGTATTTCAATTCCATGGGAGCTTTATTAAAACATCTAACCTGTGTTTTTTAAATATAACTAGTTTTAACTATCCTAGTACGAGGGGTTAATCGATGAGACAGTGTAATCTCCATTGGTGAAGATGGCACCAATGATGGAGTAGCATTTTAAGGTCTCTACACCTTGTAAAAGTAAAAAAACCTCATAAGTTCATGGAAAAGTTACCTGTCCCTTTAATAATTAACGCTACTTACCGAGGAGTACTAGGTGTTAATGTTGGAGTAAAAGCAATTGGTGTTGATGACACCAATTCTTTTGGTAACGAAGCATTTGTAAGGTCTATACGTTTCCTAAAAGTTAATAATAATGTACTATACTTTTATTCTGGGTGTATAATAATTACAGTTACTTACCTAGTGCATGGTGTTAATGCTTGCGAAGATGACACTATTGTTCTAGATGTTGAGGGTGACAGAAATGTTTCTGAAGATATATCACCTACAGGTTCTATAAAGTCATTCATTAACTTGACAAGTTTCACTAGTATTATCTAAGGTTTCCAATTCAGGCTTATAACAAAAATTACAGCCTTTGTGGAAATCCAAAAGATGTTCGATGAAAAAGGAATTCACTGGACATTTGGTTGAAAATAAATTTGGTAGGCGACAAGGCCTAATAGAACTTTCTTCTTTGACCCATTACTTTTTCTGCAACTCAAATTCCTCAAAAGCGGACAATAAATATACGCGAGACTGACCACATAATTTCCCTGATTTTTGTTTATTTTGTCTTTTAACATCGGTATTTGGAAGATTTTTTAAAGTTCTTTTCCAATTTCTAACGCCAAGACACGACTACATGATTCTACACTTTGTAACACTAGTACTCGGGCGCGGTGCGCAGACGATCTCGTAAATATTTAAGGTGGAAAAACAGGGTTTGAGCGGTGACACGAGTGGCGGGAATAGTAGAGATTCTACGAGGTATTCGACGGTAGCGATTCCAGTGGATATTTCTGTAAGCTTATCGCACCCTACCAAATCCGTAGCGATATAATCCCTTTAAAACGGATTTTGGGGCATCATAGCTCTGGAAACACTGGTCGTATTCTTTCGAACACGCTTTTGCTACTAAAACTGGTTCCGGTATTTCCATCGGTGTGAAGCCCAAATTTATCCCTTTTATTCGTGAAGTCAAAATTCATTTAAAGCAAGTGGCGGCTCTAGTGTGGTTGCGTTTTGGCTTAATAGATGTCGCCAGCGTGAAAAACAAACAAGTCTGTTAAGTATCAAAATAGGACTAGAGGCGTCAACCAAAAAGGTAAATTTTTGGCTTATCTTAATCACATGGTCAACAAGACAAAATATTTTGCGGACTAAATGTTTATTTATATTTCAGTGTATTTTTACCATATAATAAAGGTTGAGTTAGTCTCTCGGTTATACTGTCTATATCTCTCCATATTAAAGTAAACAAACTTTGTTTTGAGAACTACCAAATAGGCTTAGCTTGTAAGTAGCACATAAAAGAATTAAAGAAGGATAGGTAAAAGTATAATATGATATATTATTTGTTGCAACTGTTTATTACTTGTAAACATTTGAAACATGTTTTTAGGAGAGAAACATGGTTTAAAGTTGGGAAATGAAGCCCCTAAGGCTTTCCAAACAGAAAGGACGACTCGAATGTCAGTAGACGTGCAACCTACTGAAAGAAACGCCTACATACAAGCTACTGTTGAAACTAGAGATACTGGTTGTCATCCTGGGCCAGAAAGATACCCTCCTTCAACTTCTGGTAAAGAGAGAGCAACAGTTCAAACTGATTCAACTAATGATCAGAAAAAATCGCAATTACATTTCCATGTCCAGCCAAGCTCCGTTACAGCTGTCAAGCAATTAAGAACTTTTGAAAAGCCACGACCAACAAGTGAGTGCACTTTCTCCTCAGTTTTACAAATTTCTATTCATTTATATATTTTGTAGGACCAGTCTCTCATTTAACATATGGCATGGCGGTGGATTCTCCATTAACAACTCCAGAAAAATGGCTAAAACAACCCTGTATAACATCAAGGCCAACAACCATGCATTTACATTTTTAAGTCACCTTTTCTTATATCTCATTAACGATAGTTTGGAAACTATGGATGAAACTTTTGATAGCAGTGGGAATGAAATGGAAGACTCAACAACTTTGAAAGATGAAAACATAGGATGGCTAGTAACGAAGAAAATGAACTGGCAGGAGGTTTTTAAAACATTGAGTACGTTATCTTTGATTTAAATTATAAATAGGTGTCTACGTCACTGGATATAACTATTAAAAGTATAGCGAGCGCACGCTTCAGTCACGACAGACATCGGGATTTGACGAGCGCGTGCAAAACGCTCGCATAGTGCTTGTGACGCACTAAAAACATTTTGGTGTCATTTTTGAATATTTGTTTTGATATAATTTAGAACTGACGAAGATGATCAGTTAAACTTTTCACATACGTTTACCGAAGAAGATCCATCTTTTGAAGCAGTAAGAAAATAAAATTAAAATTGAGTAATATACGTAACTTAATTTGCATTTTTTTTAAGAGGAGGATGAAGAACATGAGGATATTAAAGAAATTGATTCTGAATTTAGTTCTTTGATTATAGAGCCTGTTGAAAAGGTATGTTTACGACTAAGTTTTCGTAGGTGTATTTCATTTTGTCAAACTCCTTCAGAACAAATAAGCTACTCGGTGAATGATTCAATGCCATTAGTTCATTATCCAATATTGCTCAATTTAGTGAAAAGGGCGTATAGTGAAAAATGCCCTTTCGGTTTACAGTAGTAAATTAATTGGTACTGCCGTTATGATACATTTTTCTGGCAGTGATGGAAAGTGTCATAAAAAAGTGACCCTTTTATTATTTCATTTTTAATCTAAAATAATAGATGTAGGAATTTTTTTTTTTTAAATATCCAGGGATCTTGGGCAAGTCAGCCCACATTTCGAGGCGTATATTCTGGAAACCTAACAGTTGCTGTTGCATTCCTTTGTCATAAAATATGTATGGGAAAGTTGCATTACTAATGAGGCATGCCAAAATCTACTTCTTTGGAAAATACACTTATTACAAGTAAGCTTTTTCTAATTGTTTTATAACAAGTATGACAATTGAATTATTTGGCTTATACAAATCGTTGTAGTTCATTCTGCGTGACTGAACTTTAATTTAATGGATATTGCAAGAGTAAATTGTCATTCTTGAAAATAGGTCACACTTATGAAAGTACTATAATATGGGATATTATTTTAAAAACGTCTCATAAAAGCGTAACTGTTCCCTGGCTCGCATGTACTTAGTTTTTCAAACTTATTTATTATAACTCTTTAAAACCCTTCACCCTAGATATATTCCCATTTGGTACCATTTGCATGCAGGGTGTATCGACTAATAAATCTCTGGGAAGGGATTTTAGGAACTTCTAGCTGTAAAAGTAATGTTTTTTAACAGTCTCTGGGCTCTTAATACTACCCAATTTGATCCAAGGGGTATTAAACCCCCATAATGCGGTGGGGTGGTGGGGTGGTTAGCAATCTTGCCTCGCAGCGAGAGGAGCTGGGTTCGATCCCAGCTTGTGACACTGGGTAAAAAATTTAGAACCACTCCTTCTAGGTAGAGTTTGCAAGTTCTTTCCCCACTGGTTAAAGAGGTTTTTCCCCTAGATCTTCAGTTTCCCCTTTCCATCAAAAACTTGCTGAGGTTAAGGCTAATAATTAGTGTCGGGACGCTCATGATTAGCAGTGGTACAAGGGCTAGCCACCACCCTCCCACGCAGTTTAAAGGGACCATCTTGGAAATTAGCTATGAGCTGAAGAGGATATCCATTCTTAGGAGAAGCCTTAATTATCATTATTATTTATAAGGAAATCAGAAATTAATTTGGTAAAAGATTATATATAATATTTATTACATTATTGTAATAGTTATTAAATGTGGGAAAAGAGATACAAGAATGAGGTTTATGTATCAGAATGGGCAATTAAATCAATCTGGGTATATTCCGTTTGGGCTAGGGAATCGTGGCCTAATTCGAAGAACACAGCATGCCGGTATAGTCCGTGAGCCAGACAAAAATTTGGTACCAACTCGAGGGACCAGAAAATTTTATAATTTCTAGTTAGGGGGTCACGTGTTCATGCCGAAAACACTTGATAGACATCTGGATCGCCCAGCTATCCAAGATGGCGGCGCGCGCCTTTCTATTAACGGCCATAACATTTGATCTACTCATCCGATTGCGACCAACTCAACGTTATAAAATAGGTATTTGTATTCTTAATATATTAGATCCTATGAGTTAATTTCGTAAAACTAACGGTTCACCTTAAAATACAAAATATCTCCTTTAAGTAATTAAACGTATCGCAGCTTAAGCAACTTCATTACGCTAAAAATAATGTTTAATTTTTTTGGTGTCAAATACATGTAAGACTAGACTCCTAGCTTTCATTTGATGTAAATTGTGACCGCCTACTATGTATACTTACCTACTTATGCGCAATATTAAGACAGGGGGCGATTTACTTATTATTGTTATTTATGCGCGAGACAACGAAAGTATAGAGCTTTCGTGCCGAGTCATTGTTTTTGGTAGAAATAAAACGTTTATATTCGATACACAGCCATGCTCTTTGCCCTCAACCCCGGACGGGATAATTTTTTGGTGTCCATTATCACTTGTATAATAGTACGTAGTCCGTTTGGGCCTGGGCTGGGGTATTTCTACTTTTGTTTAAAAAAGTTATATTTTTCCGAGCTGGCCGAGGAAGCTCAGTGCTCTAAAAACTAAGCTAGGTTATTTAAATGAAACATGTCGGGAAAAACGAACTCCAGAAAAGAGTTAGGTGTTTGTGTTTTATGTGAGAAAAAGAGTCCCTTGAACGAGCTTATAAAAACAAAAGATGTAGAGTCTTGGATTGCATTGTACAAAGCTGCCGAAATTAGAAAGTTCCAACCAATTTTGGACATACACGTATCTAATGAAGCGACATCGAGTGTCCCAGATATTTTCTACCACAGAAACTGCAGGTCAACTTTTACATTAAAAAAATCTCTCAAGGAACTAGAAGAGAAGCAAGTGGAACCTGCAGCGGGTGAGCAAAGTGATTGTGTAAATCTTGATCCACGTCGGTCCACGCGAAATGCCCCGTCCGAGTCAAGGGTGTATGAAAAACTCTGTATAAATATAAACCTGGAACCAATACCCGCGAACCACTTTGAAATCTCTCGAACTGAGATCGGATAAAAAGGTCCGCGAAATTGCAATTGAACGAAGTGATTCAAGAATGATAGCTATAACGTCAAGAGATTTAATCGCTGCGGAAGCTCACTACCATAAATCTTGTTACAAGGATTACACTCGTGAAAAGTAATTTGCAAGTCAGCAAAGTGAAGTAGGGAAGTTGTCTACAGTTGAACCATATAAACTGGCAGAAATATCAGCTTTAAACCAACTTTTTCAATACTTAAGAGATAATTTAATTTCGAAATCATCATTTACTTCAATGATAGATCTTACAGCGAAGTTAGTTAATCTAATGAGCAACGAAGGTGTACCAGAAAACCAAATACTGAACTCAACTAAAAAACATTTGAGAAGAAATCTTGAAACCGAATTCGGTGAGTCCATTGTCTTTTTTATTGTGGATAACAGATCCTATGTCAGGTCTGATAATATGTCGCTAGATACGCTACTTCAGGATCACATTAGATTAAAACGCAAATTGATTCAGCTAAACGAAACACAAAATTCATCATCGTTTATTTGTCAAGCGGCAACCTTTTTGCGGCAAGACGTTAAAAAAAGCGTTTTTGAGCAAAATTGGCCACCTGACCCACGAGAGTTGGATTCAAACTATCTCGCGATACCCGAATCTTTAAGCCAGTTTTTCTTTCTACAAAGCTCTCTAGAATCATGTGGTCGCTATCCCAAGATGTTATATATGCTATTTTATTAGGTAAAGTCTTAACTCCTAAACATATTTTACTTCCCTGGGCCATCAAAACCCTTACTGTAAATGTAGAGCTAATAAAAATTATGAATAGCTTAGGTCATTCCATATCCTATTCGAAAATTGAGGAAATTGATACTGCTCTATGTATCGAGAAGTTAGAGAGCGTCGCTACCGATTGCGTTCCACTACCCTCCAACGTCCACCCAACTGTGATGGCCTTCGGTAATATTGACCGCCAAGAAGAAGTCCTAAGTGGTGCTGGAACCTCACATAGAGTTAACGGGATAATTGTTCAGAATGTGTCCCATTCGTGTTTACCACCAAGAACCTCTTCGGTAATCAGTAAGAAAGAAAAAAGAAGAACAATAAAAGTTGCAGAAAAATTACTTGATGTCTACGTAATTGGTAAAAAGCAAAGTCCACCAGCGATTGTACCGAAGAACATTTTCGAGCACACAATTACACATGTACAAAATTCTCGAGTCCAGGATTTACTTTGGATATTTTCTAGAAACCACTGTTCTGAAAAACAAACAGTATGTTCTTGGACAGGATTCAACATTCTTACAAAAATGAACGGAACAAGTCCTATTGCAGACACAGTAGGATATTTATCAACTATAAACGCGCCAGCGACTGAAATGTCCACAGTACAAGAAATTATAAAGCAGTGTTTAAAAATTAAGGACTCCCTGAATCTTGAAAATATTGCTAAGGCAGCTGAAATTGTATGGAGTAACCAAGAATATTTTAAAAATGTGGTGATAATGATGGGAAATTTCCACATAATCTGTAATTTTCTGTCAAATTTTGGTAAAATGTTTGGGGACTCGGGTCTGCGTGACTTAGCTGTGGAATCTGGGGTGATCGCTGAAGGATCTATTAACAAAGTTCTTAAAGGTAAACATTATAACAGGGCCGTTCGCTTACACAAATTGACTTACGAAGCACTGATGCGTTTGGTTTGGAAAGGCTTCGAAACTTGGATCGAATTGGAACACAACGAAAATGTTTTAGCAGAAGCTAAAACTTCTATTTCAGATATTTGTGAGAACGCAAACAGGGATACGTACATTTCAGCTCTGGAAAACGAATCTTGCAAGCTTATACTGAACAAACTCGAGAAGTATATGAATCTGTTGCGCCAAGAGCGTGGCCCTCTCTCGCAATACTGGATGACGTACATTGACATGGTCGATACGTTGCTTAGACTGATTCGAGCCGACCGTGAAGGCAATTGGTACCTCCATTTAGCAGCTATTCGTGATATTATTCCGTGGGCTTTTGCTCTGGACAAAATAAACTACGCGAGGTATTTACCGATCTACTACGCCCAAATGACCCAAATTGAAAATACAGCACCTGATTTGCACGAACATTTTCTACGTGGTGGTTTTTCCGTACAACTTCGCGACAAAAATCCGTTCGGTAGGATTGCAGTTGATCAAACGACTGAGGAAACCGTCAACAAAGATACCCAGACAGCAGGTGGGACACGAGGTTTCAGTCTCAAACCAGGGACGGTTTCGAAATATTACCTTAGCCAAGATCTTTTGAATGCTTATCACAAAGGAGAAGCTGCCTATAAAAGCTTTCAAGAAAATCGAATCCAGCATGGTAAGGGTTTTCATGAACCCATTAAAAAACTTCAACTGAAAACATTTTCATCTACGAAACCTCGATCAATGAAAGTTAAAAACAAGGAAATTATTTTAAAATCGGATCAAAGGCTCTTCGCCAATATGGTTTTAGTATCAGAAAACCGCAAATTAGATATGCAAGAGGTCCTATACCTTGGACGCTCGCGAACGCGGATGGATCACATCTTTCGCGAAGTTTCTCGAAAATAAAGTGGCTCCGACTAGAAGTATTAGCGGGTCCAGAGCTACTTTAATCGATGCAATGGCAATTATTCAAAGACTACACGGAGAAAACCTTACTTTTGAGGAACTTTCACTCCAAATATTTCAGCAGATGCTAAGTGTTGGTGGAGACAGTGATCGAATCGATGTAGTGTTTGATGTTTACAAGAAAGTATCAATAAAATCTGCCGAACGCGTAAATCGAGGCTCTAACGAAGGAGTGGTTTTTCATGACATAAGACCAGGCCACAAAATTCGAAATTGGAGACGACTTTTAACATGCGCCGAAAGCAAGTCTAATCTTATAACTTTCCTGGAAAAAAATTGGAAAACTCAAGATATAAGAGATAGACTTTTAACGAAGACCATGATCGTGTCGTGCAATGGTAAATGCACGAAACTGAAGAAAGACAGCTGCGAAGACCTTCAAGAACTAGAGTCAAGCCAAGAAGAGGCCGATACAAGGTTAATTTTACACGCAAAACACGCGGAAAAAGAATACCCGACAATAATAATTGCCGCTGACGACACTGACGTTCTTATTTTGTGCATAGTTTTCAGTTCTAAAATTTCAAGTAACATTTTCGTAAGACGAGGAACAAAAGATAAAATAAGAATCGTTGACGTATCAAAACTAGCTGCAGCTTTGGGGTCAGGTATATGTAATGCGCTTATTGGACTTCATTGTTGGACAGGCTGCGACTCTGTAAGCGCCCTCGCGGGACAAGGTAAGCTCAAAGCGTTTAAGTGCATTTTGCAAGACACTAGTATCCGGGAAGCCGTCTCGGATCTCGGTTCGGAATGGGAACTCTCTGATAGAACATTTTCATCATTTCAAGCGTTAACATGCCAAATTTATTGCGCTAAAACAAAATTCGTTGATGTGAACGCTTTACGCTATCAAATGTTCCGCGCGAAGAAAGGAAACATTGAATCTGGACAGTTACCGCCTTGCAAAGACACCCTAAGACAGCATACCTTACGAGCAAATTATCAAACTGCTATTTGGAAGAGAAGTTTAGTTAGCTCTCCAGATATACCAGATCCGACAGAAAAACACGGATGGAAATTGAACGATAAGGGTCAACTCGATATCCTTTGGATGACCGGACTTCCTGCCCCTGATGTTGTACTAAGCCTAATGTACAGAGTTTGTCGTCCATTAAACTGCACTTGTATTTTAAATAAAATGAAATGCACAGCTGCGTGCAAACTCCAAGAATGTACAAATATTGATGTAGAGGAAAACATTTATACTCCATTTGAAGACACTGACGAAAGTGATAGCGAATAAAATGTGAAGTAATAAAGTGACTTTTTTAACATTAACTTCAATTGAGTATTAATCTTTACTAAAAACATCAGTGTGGTAGGTAGGATCTTAGATCGTATGAGCACACAATCGAATAACAAATAAATTTAGAAATAAACAATATTGTTACGATTGGGCGGGGGAATAGGTACGTGACCCCTTAGTAACGCCATCGTATCATTTGTATTTTTCTAAACACATTATTTTTTATTAATAGAGATGGGTAAGTGGGTTATTGTTATTTTTCGTATAGACATATCACGAATTGAGTCAAAAATCGAAATCGCCCCCTATCTTAATATTGCGCATAAGTAGGTAAGTATACATAGTAGACGGTCAAAGTGTACATCAAATGAAAGCTAGGAGTCTAGTCTTACATTTATTTGACACCAAAAAAATTAAACATTATTTTTAGCGTAATGAAGTTGCTTAAGCTGCGATACGTTTAATTACTTAAAGGAGATATTTTGTATTTTAAGGTGAACCGTTAGTTTTACGAAATTAACTCATAGGATCTAATATATTAAGAATACAAATACCTATTTTATAACGTTGAGTTGATCGCAATCGGATGAGTTAATAGAAAGGCACGCGCCGCCATCTTGGATTGGCCGCCATCTTGGATAGCTGGGCGATCCAGAAGTCTATCAAGTGTTTTCGGCATGCACACGTGACCCCCTACCTAGAAATTATAAAATATTCTGGTCCCTCGAGTTGGTACCAAAAAGTTAATTTTCAGCGTCTGGCTCACGGACTAGTAGTACCAATCGATTCCCTATAACCATAAGACAAGGTTTGAATATGCCGCAAATCTCAGTCTATCATTTGAAATGTTTAGCATATTTTGATCTAGAATGAGTTCATTCGCATATTTAAAACGAGAACAAATGGCTCGAGACACACAATGCGGAGCTCCTCAGTGTTTGTGATGCATTCCACACTGCCGCAGCAACGGTCTTCTAGGTCTGTAGGCATTGATTGGCAATGCCTACAAATAAAAAAAGGTAGATGCGGATCATTAAATGGGTTTTGGTTTTCCGGTTAAGGATGTTCCACTACTTGACATTTAAATTCATATCCGCCATTTCAGATGTCATACTTTCTGAAATGGCTTCGTTTGCAAGAAGGCTACTTTACGGGACGATTTTAGCCAATTGCATTAAGAGATGATCTTTGGCAGTCGCTAACATTTTTTTAATGGTATTCTAGAAAAATTAACACTTGTTGTTGACTTTTTTTACCACTTAAATTTGAAAAATTTACTTTCATCTCCACTTCCCTTTCGTCCCAGCCTGGGTTTTTTAATGAGGCATAATTTTCATCCACTTGGCCTCGCTAATAGCTCTGTTGCCTGATAAGTTGCGATCTCGACCTCGCTGTTTTTATAAATTGGTTGTGCCACACTTTTTCTGGCTCCACTAGGTCTACCCCTTTATTTAAGAGTGGGTTTCTCCTCAGGTCCCATTGTCCACACCCATTCCACCCAACCCTCTCAGGTGGGACAATTTCATCAACTTCGATAAACTTGATTTCAACGAAAACGAAGAAATTTCCTTGGATGCTGAAGTGGTAGCAGCTTTGGATGGTGCAGTGACCTGCTCACGCTACACCCCCCCCCCCCCCCCCCGAAGCTGTTATTGAGACGCAAGGTCTCCTGAATGAAATTAGAGAACGTCTCATTGAATATCTAGAACGCCGTTTACGTAAAAACGGAATCAAATGGTGCATCGGTATCCGGGCTTCTTTTACGCGTGATATAGCGGACGGACAAACTCTGGAAGTGTACCTGTTTTTCAGAAGCAGGACTTTCACATCCTTATCAGCTGAGGAATTACCTAATCAAATCATCGAAGGTGAGAAGCAAATCACGAAAGTGATGGAAGATTACGAGGAGATGGGATCAGAGTTCAAGATCCAGAATATAGTTTTTCAGGTATATAAAATTAAATATCTACCGTTAGTGACCGGTTCATATAT
Organism: Leiobunum rupestre; assembly: GCF_980474605.1. NCBI lineage: Eukaryota > Metazoa > Arthropoda > Arachnida > Opiliones > Sclerosomatidae > Leiobunum > Leiobunum rupestre. The sequence continues at coordinate 5,597,630 of NC_143392.1, read as the reverse complement.
AGAACTACTGGAAGAAATTAGAAGTACAAAAGGTGTGCTTAATGTCAGATCTGGAGATGGGAAGTGTTTTTTACATCATTTAATCCAAGCCGTGTAACGAATCACAAACGGTACGAGAATATGATAGACTGTTCCAAAAATTTCGTTCCCATTTGTTTTTAATTCGACGAAATTAAAGGTGTTTGAGAGGAAAAACAATTTGACCGTAAATACAGGGTCTTTTTTTTTGCTCGGAAAAGTTTTTTTTTTCAAAAACTATTTATAGTACCGATTTCAAATTTGGAAGGTCAATTCTCTATACCGGGGGACATCAGTTTGAGAAATTTGAGCGTTTTCGGTAATGTTTTTCACCAATTTTGAAAAATTATTTTTCGACCACTAGGTGCGAGATAAAAAATTTCTATTATAAAGTTGTAGGCCGTCATCGAAAACCCTTAAAAATTGTTCACTCGACGAAAACAACTTATTTATGAGTGAAAATTCGAGCTTGAAAAATTTACAAGTTGGTGAAGCCAAATTACGATTGTTTGAAACGATAATTGAAAAGGGAACAAGTCTAATACAAACGTAGTAGAGTTTTCACACTTGAAAAAATGTACACGTTTGGTTTTTAAATGCAGATATTTTATTCACATAATTTTTTACAAAACATTTTCAATAATATCACCATTGGCTGCAACACAGGTTTGTGCGCGGACAATTAAGTTCTCAAACGCTTTCTCTACCATTTCTGGTGTGACGTCTCGGCAAGCACTGATTATTCGTCTAATGAGTTCCTCCCTAGTTTCAATGGGCGTGGCGTATACCTTTGCTTTAACGAATCCCCAGAGAAAATAATCCAGCGGTGTTAGGTCAGGTGACCTTGCTGGCCAATGCACTGGACCAATTCTCCCTATCCACCTTTCAGGAAACTCGTTGTTGAGGTGCTCAGTTACTTGCCGGGAAAAATGCGGAGGGGCGCCATCTTGCTGAAACCACAACTGACGTCTTTCAGCCAATGGAAGGTCGTCGATTGCGTCACTCAGTTCGTTCTGTAGAAAATGTAAATACCTTTGGCCGTTGAGGTTCGTCGGCAGGAAAAAGGGACCAATCTAACGGTTTCCAACAAGTCCAACCCAAACATTGACCCGTTCAAATTGAACCTGGTGATGATATTCAAAACCCCAATGTGGGTTGATGTCAGACCAAAGATGGCTGTTTTGATGATTAAAGGGCCCATCTCTAGAAAATGACGCTTCGTCGGAGAACAAAACATGGCGCAAAAATTGTCTATCTTCTTGGACAGCATTTAGTAACCAGTTGCTAAATTCATAACGTCTTTGATGGTCTCCGTCAATTAGTCCTTGGTGGAGCGTAGCTCTGTATGGGTGATAGCGATTCTTACGAAGAATTTTCCACACACGATTTGCAGAACAACCCAAATCAGCAGCGGCGTTAGCGTAACTGTGACGAGGATATGCCACAAAGTACGCGAGTACATTATTCTCGAAGTCTAAATCCGGTTGACCCAATCCGCGAAACCTAGGTTGCAAGTTACCAAATTGATTGAAATCGTGAATTGCTCGTCTTACTGTATTTACAGATGGTGCTCCATTTGGATGTCTTTCTGCGAAGATTTCAGTCACTCTTCTAAGGTTTTGCGCTGCTTCTCCATAGTAAATGGCAACTATCTCGGTACGCTCAGCTACTGAATAACGAGGCATTGTTCGAAATATTATCAAACACTGATAATAATCTCCCAAAGTTTTCCTTTAAATACCCAATGCATGTTTAGGATTGACCTATAGCCTCGTGTTTTTTAAATCCGGTCGTTTTTTTAACCAAAGTTTCAACTGGATTTGGTAATTCGGTTTCAATTATCGTTTCAAACAATCGTTATTTGGCTTCACCAACTTGTAAATTTTTCAAGCTCGAATTTTCACTGATAAATAAATTGTTTTTCGTCGAGTGAACAATTTTTAAGGGTTTTCGATGACGGCCTACAACTTTATAATGGAAATTTTTTATCTCGCACCTAGTGGTCGAAAAATAATTTTTCAAAATTGGTGAAAAACATTACCGAAAACGCTCAAATTTCTCAAACTGATGTCCCCCGGTATAGAGAATTGACCTTCCAAATTTGAAATCGGTACTATAAATAGGTTTTGAAAAAAAAAGACCCTGTATATTTGCGTATGAAGATGACGTATTCCCTCGCAATATAAGCGACTTTAAAGTGCTTGAAGAACGACGTATTAATCTTTTGTTTATCACGAACGGTAAGAATCACCGTTTTTGTTTAATTAAAAGCATGAGCAAACTTGTATCAAAATTTACCAATCACAAGGGTCAGTCGTTCTACTGTCATTATTTTCTACATAGATTTAATGGTGTTAACGCCAAGTATAACCATCAAAATAATGAAACGATCCTCAACGGGTTAGAATACCATTCAAATATTTTAATGGAAACACCGAGTACCTTTCGTAATTTACGCTGATTTCAAATCGATTTTAAATACCCAATTACCTGATTCTAAATTCTCGTCAACTACCAAAATTCAAGAACACATTGTCTGTGGATTTTGATACATCGTTGTTGGACCTAAAGGTTATTATTTTTATAATTATTTTTAATTATTATAAAAAACACCTTTTTGAAATGTAATATATTTTTTAAAATTTTTGTTATTATTTTTTATTTTTTAATAGGTCCAAACCCACCCGTCAGTTATAGTGGTGAAGACGCGGTGGACGTTTTCTTGGAAAGTCTTAAATTGGAGGAGGAATATATTCAGTGCAAGTTGAAGGACAATATTTCGATGAATTTCACCCTGGAGGAGGTTGAGAAAAGCCTGAATTGCGTCACGTGTCATATTTGTGAAGAGGTTTTCGCGGAAGACGTTATCCCGGTTCGGGATCATTGTCATTATTTCGGTATGTATTAAATTAGTGGTAATAGTTGATTTTATAAAATGTCTTTACGCTTACCCAACTTGTTGAAATGCTGCCCTGGGATAGTTCAGCCAAAGCCTACGGATAAGTTCATAAGCTCTCTAGGGGGAGATAAAACAGATACACAACAGAAGCGGGGAGGCAACATTTCAACAAGATAATATTAATATTTTTCAATTTAGGGCAATTTCGTGGTATGGCACACAACGCGTGCAATTTAAAACTCAAAGTTGTTAAATTCATTCCTGTGATAATACACAACTTGTCGAGGTAAGTTTTCATTTCTAATGTAATGACGCGCATTTAATAATGCAACGAATTGGGTTACAAACGAGGTTACAAAAAGATGGGAAGATTTCCTGAATTCCATCCAACACGGATAATTACATCGAATTATCCTTTAACAAATTGATTTTTTTTTATTTATTCAGGTTTCTTCCTGAAAGTCTTGAAAACTTGGTAGTCAATATGGCAAAGAAGGGTGCCAGCCAGTTTGAAATTTTAAATCAATTTTATACACCGGAACAAGTGGATCTACTATAGGCCTATCCGTATGAGTACATGACAAGCTTCAAGAAGTTTGATGAAACCCGGCTTAATCCGAAAGAAGCTTTTAACAGTTCACTTTCTGAGGAGATTATTTCCGAGGAGAGTTATAAAAACGCTGTAGAAGTATGGAGACTTTTCAATATCAAAAATCTCGTTAAGTACAATTATAGGCGAAATCTTGAATATAGAAAAAAATTATAATATTTAAAAAATATATTTTATAAATCGGCCAGTTTCATGACCTTTACGTGACGGTGGATTCGCTGCAATTGGCTTCCGTTTTCGAAAACTTCAGGAATACCTGTATTCAGGATTATGGGTTAGACATTTGTCATGGATTTACTTTGCCGGGATTCAGCTGGCAGGCAGCACTACACAAAACTAAAGTGATACGTATGACCCGTTAAAACCTAATAATTACATCATCTATCTTGATATAAATAATCTTTACGGGCTAGCAATGTCAATGCCTTTAGCCGTTTCGGAATTTAATTGAGTCTCCCACCCTGATCTCTTGGAATAAGCCGAACAATTTATTTTAAACTGTCCCGACGACTCCCCTCAAGGTTTTATTCTAGAAATAGATTTAGAATATCCTCTAGAGTTGCATGACTCTCACAATGATTATCATTTAGCCCCCGAATCTTTAAAAATTAAAGAACACATGTTTTCTGATTATTATAATGAAATGATGGGGGAACTAAATATCCTAATTAAAGACAGTCTCCCCAAACTAACAGCGAATTTATACGAAGGAGTAGATTACGTGGTTCATTATCGTAACCTTAAATTTCATGCCTTTCAATAGATAAAATTTATCTGTCAAGCGGATATTGACCGTGGCTTAAACGGTATATCGAGTTCAATACATTCAAGCGTCAAAACGCGACAGACGAGGTTTCCAAAAACCTCTATAACCTTTTAAATAACAGCGTTTTCGGTAAAACTATGGAAAATCTCCGTAAACAGATAAACGTTCATCTAGTAAACACCCTGGAAATGGCTATAAAGAAAGCTTTCTTTCCCACCTTTAAAAAGGTTACCGTTTTCCACAACGAACTCGTGGGAATTGAACAAGTGAAAAAATCACTTCTTTTAAATAGAACTATATACACAGGTGTTTCAATTAGAGAAACGAAAACGGCTTTGGAGTTGTAATAAGTACAGAAACGTATCAGCTGCATTCAGCAATAACTAGTCTATTATATTTTAAAAATTCCTTTGATACAAAGATAAAATAATTTGTGATAATAGACTTAAATGCGCCTTCCCAATCGACCGCCATTACCTTACAGTCTACGGAGAGGGTGATGAAAAAACCGGTTTTGGGGAGATGAAATTTCTGCGGTAGAGGGCTGGCTCGTTGGTTGTCTGTACGATAATGGCGGCGCCCAGTAAAAGTTTCTAAAAAGAGTGTAAGTACAGTATGGTTATTACTAGCGTAGATGTTTTAGTTTAATAGTACCATATGTAACATAGTTACTCATAAGTGTGCCTCTGATTAACATCTCTGTATTAAAAATTTAAATGAAGCCTTGTTTCACAGCCAACAAAGAAAATACAGCACTAACGTCGCGTAAAACTGGTTTTAACTTCCTTCCTTCCCCGCCAGAACTACTTTTGATGACGATAAAACCGTCATCGACTGGGAAGTGACGTTATATCCTTACAAAAAGGTATCATTGTGAAAATGTTCTTTCTCTGAGAAGGTCTTTAGCTACCCGTAAAAAAACTTTCTGTAGAAATTCTATAAAATTGTTTAGAGTTCTACAGGCTACAAGTGGGGCTTTGTAGAAAAGGTATTTTTCTGTAGAAAGCTGTGTATAATTGTATGATGGATTTCCACAGAGGTACTTTCTAAAAAATTTCCAAGTATTTTCTACAATAATCTTGCATAAACTTTGTAGATTTGATGTTTTTAAATGAAAATATTTTTTATTTATATATACTGATTTTTTATTAAATTGCTTTTAAACCTGTCATTACCCGTTTTCCTAGCAAATTCACTAATGATTAGCCTAAAATGATTAAGAATTAGCGCACAATTACTATCAAATATAATTTTAATCATAATTAAGATTGCTCTTAATGGTTATTGTCTTCGTAATACATTGTAGAATAGGTTATTTAAATATTTTTTTAATATAACTTAATAATTTATGTATAGGGTGTACTCTCGTGACGTCAACATCGCTGTAGTGGGAGGCTAGTGTCATCCCCTTAACCCCATACCTACACTGCAAATCTTCATGACACCTAAAAGCCGTTTAAAGAACACCTGAAGAACGCATTAAGAACGTGTCCAGATATATTTTATCATCTGCCTCCTGTAGAACGCTTAAACGTATGATTGCTACGTGTTTATCACGTGCACTTATGTGTACTCTTGGTGTACGCTATCCGCTCATACAGATGTTTTTCGGGTGCTTTTTCGTAGCAAGTAAAAACCGTTTGCTACAGTATACATAATATACATTTGGATGTATAAAGTGCAATTAACAGTTCAACCGATGTTTTTCGGCACTCTTTAGATGAAGATTTGCAACTTATCTAACTTACAGCAATGGCCCCCATCTTCTTGTGAATACCAGTAAATTTCTGTGTTAAATTATTTTTCATTTTTATTTTCAACTTTTGGACAATTGGCCAATAAATTCACTCTTGTCCAGACTGGAATTTTCCACCTCTGAACAATTAATGTCCGCGACAAACTAACATTAACCGACTTATGGTATTTTGAAAAATAACATAATTTATTCACTTTATTCATATTCTCTAACTTTATTTCTTTTGTGTAAAAGCAGCGTTATTACCGAAAATTACAGAAACCTTTAGTCACATTCGCAAAGATTTGGAAATTCTATAGCATAAGTAAATCCTTCGGTACATGATGATGATAAAATTATAATTTTTTGTTGAATTTCAGATACTTTGCATGATCTGAAATTTTGTTTTGATTTAGTTTTTGACATTAATTTACTTTTTAATACCGCAGTGTCATATATTTTTAAAGGTCTAATTAAAATTAAGTATTCCGTGCTACAAATACAAAATCCTGAAACAGAATTACATAAGCAATTATTTATAGCAAAAAATCTTTAATAATTCCTAGGGTACCATCTTTAAGTTTAACACCAGAATTATTTCTTTTAGTTTTCTCAGCAGTTGAAAATGTCATACCATTTATTGTCATTTTATGAAACCTTGCAGCACGAATTGGTAAAGCATTACTATTTAAGTGGCATGTTAGGGCTTGTTTCACATGTTCTTCTAAAACTGTTTGCTTAGGTAAACCATGAACAAATGTCTTTTTCGATACTAGTGTTATATATTTAAGGAAAGGGAACCCTCTTGAAAATAATCGTTTAAATGTTCATTACGAGAAAAGACTTCAGTGGATAGCTCTGACATTTTCCTAATTATTACTATTTTTTCAGATATTTGATGGGCAACTTTTTGTGTTCCATGAAATAATTTCATTAACTTGCCGTTCATGTTTTCAAACTGAAAACAGGAAACGGCCCATAATGGTCCCCAGTTTTCTACAGTCTCATGAAGGTGTAGTAACAAATGGACATTATAGGACATGTTTTCATTGCCATAGAGCTCAGAATATTTTTTAACAAACTTACGAAGGTAGCCAGCTGCTTCATTAATATCATCAGGTGTCACTTTAGTACCCAAAAGAATTTTTATCCCAATTACTAAATTAAGCCAATGTTTATAGTATTTTTTGAATAAAAAATCATTTAAGATGAGTGGGGAATAATATAAAATCCAAGCACGCCATTCATTGGCTTTCCATTGCTTTCGATCTATTAAAGTTATCGGGGTGCGAGAAATTTCACTGGGAGGTTTGAGCTGGAGAAAGCCTTTGTCAATATCGTTTATACGTTTTCCTAAATAATAAGGTTACTGATGACTACTAGAGTCAAACCATTTGTCTACAGTTGATTTCATTACACCTACGCAAACACTATGCATATAGTCCACTACAAAACTTCGGATAATATCGAAGTAATTAAGAAGCATCAAAATAGAAAAGCCTTTTACACCATTAACAGTTTTTTTGGTCTGTACTAGAGTTCTTAAATTACGGTAATTTAGGAAATCAGTAAATTACGCGGTAATTTACCGCGTAATTTACCGTGTTGCGGTAAATTACCGAAATTTTCTTTTTTTTTTTAAATATTTTTTTTTACAATTAAAACAAGGAATAAAAAGAAGAAACCGTTTGTTGATCAAAATATTTCTGAATAACTAGGTCTACTTTCTTTTTTTTACCCATATTTACCAAATAAACTTTATTTACTTATTTAAATGATATGAAATTATAGAAAGAATACTATATTCTTTCGCTAGACTACTTCGAAGTAACGCTAAACCAACGCAGATGCTCGGAATAACCAAGTGAAAATACGATTAACATTTTAGCAGACGACAGATGAATCATGAATGTGATTTTTCTTAAACAGGGCTAGACACAAGTATTCTTCCTATTAAACGTATCAAACTATTCTAACACGGCCTTCGACTCCTTGGAAATTCGCTACCAAAACGAATCTAGGTGGCGCAGCGATGCCTAGCTCTTCGAGTTAGTGCGTTACGCCTATGACCTAGTGTTTGCTCTTTGCTGGAGTAAAATTACATTATTAAACGATGCAAAAATACACTAAAACACGAATAACGTTAGGTTTTGAGTTTTGTAATCTTGTGCCACGTATTTTAGGTACATTTTAGCCCGAAAGATCAAAGAAAATTGAGAAAGTGAAACACGAGTACGATGGTAAATTACCATCGTAATTTACCACCGTAAATTACCCTGGTAATTACCAGGGTAATTACCATTTTCGTAATTTACCTGATAAAATTCTAAATTACTGTTACCAGGGTAATTTACCGTGTAAATTACCAGGGTAAATAACCGATTCGTATCTCTAGTCTGTACAGTTAATTTAGCATCTTCTTTCATTTGATTTAAATATCTTCCTGGACTATCAAGGCCTTCATAAACTCGGCAGTGACCCAGTCCTTTCTTCACAGATTTACCTTCGTTAAGACACCAGCTACAACCAAATTTGCCATTAAATTGGTTAATATTTTCGAGTATACAGTGAGCTACAGAGTCACAAGTGCAAGCGCCGGGGAATACTTTTATGTTAGTACATGTAGAAAATTCAGTATTCTCGTACATAAAACCAACGTCCGATAGGGTATTCAATTGATCCACAAAGTTTTTAAGAAAAGTGTTCATTTCTGGTTTCTTCTTTCCGAACCAAAGTGAAGCCACTTGAACATTTTTACCATTAGCAGAACTGTTGTCCAATTCATTAACCACGTACAATAATGGCCATATTGCAAAACCAGACGAATGAAACACTGGCACTCCATCTGTGTTCCACGTAACTGATAAATCCTGATCACGCATAGGTAAACGCTTGTACATCACTCCCTCTCTTAAAGGCAATTGATCCAACACGCAAGGCTTATTGTCACGCACTAGTAGTCTTATCTGTTCCTCGATTGAGAATACAATAAAATAATTGACCTTGTCAAGTGCAATCTCAATATTGTTAGATGAACCACAGTATTCGCAAGAACTACTGTTTTGTCCAATATAGCCGTTGCAAATGTGACAATAAACGTGAATGGTAAACTGAGTTTTGGCAGCGTTAAAATGCTTATAAAACAAGAATAGTGTTCGGAAGCATTGAATTTTCAGGTAGATGCAGAGAAAGTAACTTCAATAAGGATGATGTTGCTTGCTTACTTTAGTTATACCGAATTATGTGAGCCATAATTAAAAGCAAGCTTTGTTTCAAAGTGATTGAGGCGCCAGGGTAGATACTGTTATTCTGAAAAGAACAATATCAAATTTCTATTTTAATCAGAATATGCAATGTAATGTATATTTTACCAAGTTCTCTTCCTCAGGAGAGTCTAAATCAGCTTGAATGAGATGATCACTTTTCACACTCGCTCCCTTGTCATTCGTCTGAAAAAATAAGGCCAGTATACACAAAAATACTATCAATATAAAAATTGGAACCATTCACGCCAAGTAATGTAGGGCCCCTTTCATAGATTAAATTGTTTCGTAGACAGAGATAATTAGGGCTTGTACATCTTCCTTTGGCCAGCCCTGGTTTGCAATCATACCTCAGTTGAGAAAGTTGTAGCCTGAGAGATCCCACCATGATGATTTACATCTGAGCTACTCAGCTGTTCATTCCCATTAACTACACTGTCATCAGATTCAACAACGTTGTTTCCACTTCCTGAATTTATGTTTCTAATTAAGGTACCATTCTCCGACATTCTTGAACTAATCGAATAAATGTCTTCACTCGAAGTTTTCTTCTTCTTGTTCATGATGGAACTGCTTGAAATACTTGATATTTCATAATCAGACGGTCTCTTGTATGCGTATTTGGATTTTTGTTGCTTTGATTTTTCCATCAGTTTTCTAATTCTGTACTCTGTTTTTCTTGGTACTTCTGTATTTTTCCAAAGATATGCTTTATACTTTCTTCCCTTCGACTTGCTATTTCCACCATGGTTGAGGCATGGTACGTTGGACTCGTTGGAGTCAGACATGATTGCATAACTGTTAAGCCTGGCTCCTAGTCACTTAACCTGGAGGGAAATCACAGCTTTCCAAGACACTTAACTTTAATATAATGAAATTAGAAAATACAAATAATTATTGCATTTAAATACATTAATCTTATCAAATGACATCTTCAACTGAATCTCTGCCCGTTAGTTTAAAACCACTTTCTAAAATAGTAAAATAAATGAAGACCACGAGTGGAAACACGTACAGGAGCACGGCTAACTCCGATGAAGCGCTGTTACCGCAGCACATTATTGGAGTTGGCCGTGCTCCCTTTAATTTGGTGACGCCGCCCCGATTTCAAGGGGTTGTACTTTGTATGGGTTTACCAATAAATCTTAAAATTAATCTTATGGAAAGGCAGGTTATAAGGAAATTTTTTTAAATTAAATAAATAAAGCGAAAATTTACACCTAAATTTTTCGAAATAAAAGGTGGTTTTAAATTCGCATCTCTTATTTCATTTAATCGCATGGGCAATTAGTGAGGGTTAACTATTTAATAACAAGGAAATTTTAAAATCAACGTGGCATTTTTTACCAATGACCTAACCGATCGGCCACGAGCCTTTGTTGGTTTTATTTTCTTGTCCTAAGCCTTAACTTTCGGCGTGGTTTCACCGTTTTCTTTCGTGTTGTATTTTGAATAAAAGATTTTCTGGAATTTAAAGGTATGGGCAAATTATGGTGTTACATTTTCTGTGTATTTCTTAAGTTACTTGTAATTTCAGAGAATGCCTAAGCAGTCTAGGAAATTTCTTTTCATTAAGTGGGTCGAGGAGCAAGCGGTATGGGATGTATTGGATATTGAACTTTGCTTAAAAGATAATAAAGATTTAAAAAAGAAGATTATTGAATGACCTGATGAGTTCATTGGCAAAACGTTAGATTTTCATTGGAAAGAAAATGAAGAGAATTCTTCAGGCCTGCTAATAGCAATAGGTAAAATCTTAAGAGTTTTCCCTAAACTCTGAGCTCAGCATAAGTAACTATAGGGAAATTAGGATAACCCATTATTCCGAAAATCATGGTTTTGATTCTATGTTTGCAATTAACTCACATGTTTAAAATACAACCTCAGCGGATGATCCGCACCGTTAAATATTAATTAAACTTACACATGTGCCTTATTACACTAATTTTCATAGGTAAGAATACCGAAATGGAACTAAGAAGGACCAGCTTGATGGAAAATCATTATAAAAAAATGGAATCGCAATTCCCAGAAAAGTGGGAGCTACTAATTCACAAACTGTAAGTTATAATCAGTGTGAATTCTATTTTTCATTAGTAAATGGCCACGAGTTCTCTAGTTTCCTAATAATTTTAGAGGCTGTATCGAGCCCACGCTTTGGATGAGATCCATTCAAGTCTTAGCTATTTGCAAATTTTAAGTATCCATATTACCCATATGGGTAGCTTTAGCCTTATAAAAATTTTAAGAAACCTATGGTAACATTTTTGTTGGCGAGTGAAGTTGCGGAAGTGGGCTATACATCAGTAGCAAACAGGATGTATTTGATATACAGACACAAATGGACATTTCTACAATTGTTTGAAGTTGGTGCAGATAAGAACTCAAATCCCCCCCCACCTCACCTTAAAGTATGATTTTGGCTTTCTCTCTAATTTATTTTTTTTAGTCCAAAAATTTTGATTTCGAACAACAAACCACATTGATGAACAAAGTAGCCAATATTGACAGTAATGAAATAAGGAATGCTAAATGCCATGGTAATTGTCAAAAGTATGGCACTCTCAAAGATAAATATAAAACCTTAAGATATGAATTGAGAGCCAAAGATGAAACAATTCAAAAATTGGATGGTATTGCTAATTTTATTTGGCCAGTTTATAAGTGCAATGGCGTTACTACGATGGGTGACACCCTTTGTTGTAACTTAATTTTTTAATTCTATGATAATGTTACCCTCCAAGATTTTTAACTTAATGAGTTAAGCACCTACCTGAGGGTGTAACCCAGTATAGACCAAAAACTGCTTGTAACGCTGTTGATATATGGCTAACTCTAATATTTATTTTGCGGTTTAATTCCTTACAGATGTCAATTCACTGATCAGTGAATTGAAGGAACTAGTCAACAACTTAAAATCAAATCAACCAGTGGTCAGGGACTGCGTATCTGATGCAAGCCCCTCTTTTCAAGATAGCCCTGTCAATAGATTTTCTGGTTCAGCGGACCAATCAAAAGTATAGATCAATTTACTTTTGTATGCTTAAGTTTAAAAGAATTTTCAAGAAGTGTTTATTAATATTTTTCAGAACACCGATATTGGAAAAGGCATTGCAATTGATAAATCCGATTTATCAATGATGCTTCGAACTTCAACAAGTGCTACCAAATTAGCAAGGTGCTTATTAATGGCGTTATTTACCGAAGACGAACTAATTGGATCATTTCTCTCAGGGCGCCCATGTAACGCCAATAAAGGGTCGCCTAGAACAAAAAGAGCCTTGGATGGGTTAAAAGTGGACGTAATAACTGGTAAATATTCGTTAAATAGTTTACCAAAAATAAATATTAATTAATGTACTTAAGCGTTATCCAGGGGCCAACAGGAGAGATGTCAAAGATTCAATGGCTAATAAAATAAAATAAATTAATAAACTGCACTGTTAGAAATAAGGGTTTATAAAGCGTTTAAAAAGGGTTTAATCAAAAGTGAAGTTCCCTTAGGGTTTAAAAAAAACACCAAATGGGTTTGATTTTAGTCATATTAAATATAAACCCTTTTTGGAATAAGATTAAAACCCCATTGGGTTTTAAAGTAGAACTAATTGGGTTTTGATTAAGTAAACCACTATCGGTATTCAATTTAAACCCTTTTGGGTTTGAAAGGAGAATTGTCAAAGAATTCTGAATTTAAATTTCTTCATGCAGATTCCGGTACATACATAAAAATACTAACTAGCCACTAACAATAATTAATTTTTAAGATACTAAACCTAAATTTCCAATGATAAATATCAATAGGCCAGAAATTTTTATTTTTTGAACTAGAAATATATAGGCTTCTTCAATTATTTCATGTTTAGTTTAAACTCTCTTCAATTTATGACTCGAAAAAGCTCCATAGCGTTCAAATTTCCCGCGCGTTCAAAAGTTAAACTATACTGTTCCCTCTCCCTCACTTGTTGCCAGGCACATGGTTTTTTTTCGTACGGACGCTCTCGGTTTACTCTAGTGACGTCATGACCCCGATGAAAACTTGAGAAGGAAAAAGGCCTTGAACTTGATAAGCTTTGACCATGGATGTATAAAGAACTAACCGTACTAACGTTAGTTATTTATACAACTTGAAATACTTGGAATCATTTAATAATCATTAAAACTGGAATTCTGGTCTAATATTACGAACTTTTATTATTGAATTTACCATTTTAGAAGGCGCTCTTTAAATTATTTTTATACTCACTACTCAGTAGATTGAAATCTAAGCCTTGGCTCATAGTTTATTTTTTTTGGTAAGTTTAGTGTTGGAATTCATATAGTAACCAAATTCAAGTTCTATTTGCAATCAAGCTTAGCGTTGTTAAAGGTAACCAGCATAATTGGTTGATAAATTATTTATAAATAAACATTAAATTGCTAGACGCGGTTATATAAATATGAATATTCCTACTTGATAAATTATCTGAATATTTTGATAGTCAAAATCATTCTTAGGCGTTGGTTGGAACTCGTGTTAATTTAAGTTTTTTAAGAATCATCAAAGAATTTGCATTTTACAACAATTAAACACTTTCCATTAATTGTATAACCATCCAACAGTTCATAATATATCTCTTCTCCTGCTCTTAAAAGACACCATTGCTCAGTGGGTTGATTTGATATTTCATAAGCGTGTAAATGTTTGTCAAATCTGAGAGTTTTAAATAAAAAACCTGCCAGAAACACCTCTCCTTTAACAGCAAATAAAAATTCTAGTTTACAAAATTATTTTACAAAATTATTTTGGTAGTTCATAACAATAAAACATCGTTTCGTATTTAACGTTATCGTATACAACCCTTATATACGAACAAATTCTTTCAGGAAATTCTAACAAATGAATTTGTAAATTAATAGGTAATCTTTCTTTTTGTAATAAAAGACTGGAAGAGGTATCTTGTATTCCTTCCGATTCTTCTGTCAAGGTGTTATAACACTGATAAAATTGATGGCGTTCACTGAGGGTCTTAGTAATGTTCAGGTAATTGTTAGAGATATTCGCAATATCCTTAAAGTATCGGTGTTTACTTTCAAAACGCATGCATGATATATGTCTTAAAGGCCCATATAGCATTATGCATCTTGCATAATGCACCAGAAAATGAAACTTTGGCGTAATTTTTTGCTGACCCATTACACTAAAAACAAGAATTAAGAAAGATTCTATAAGTAGCTCAAGTTGCGGTCTATAGGCTTTTGGAAGGCATGGTGCGTAAATTATATCACATATTTCTCGAAGCTTAAGATAAACACTCCAATGAGCATCACCCACCTGTGGCAAAAATTCAAATATGATTAACGGCAAAAGTCGAAAAACACAATAAGTTTCACTGGCGGAACCTTTGAAACTACTATCGCCTACAACAGATTGACGAAGTTGAACTTGCGGCTTATTTAATTCAGTTGTTCCATATTTGAACAACGCGCAGTCGCATTAATTTTTTTTCTCGCGCTCTTTTTAAAATTCGTTTTTATATAACCATTTCTAAAAGTTAGGCTTAGCAAATAAATATATATTAGGTATATATTTTAGAGTATTCGGCTTAGCGGAGTAGCCGTTTGCTAGTCGGCGCGCCCTGTACAAAGTACGGGGTAAGAGGCATCGTCTAGCGGGCGGTAGGGTTGTTTTTGTAGCTATGTCTCAAGTCTATGGTCTACGAAAGTGTCGTCCTCTGCCTAAGGATGACAGTCAAAAGTGCCAGACCTGTTTCAAATATGAATGTACTTTGAATAAAGGCACTGGTTTCAAGGATCTGTGGATTCGCTGTGAAAAGTGTCTGTACTGGTACCATGTTGAGTGTGCCTCGATACAATGTGTGGTGGTAGACAATGAGAGGACAATTCCAGGCGATGTTCAGGACTCTTTTAAATGTATGAAGTGCTTTTCAACGGACGAAATAGAGTCTCCAAAGGATGATGATGGTGCCAGCAACGCCTTAACGCGCCCCATTCGACAAGACCGTACCCCGGTAAAATATATTATGTTTAACAATGTTAAATTTGTTTTATAAAATTTGAATTAATAAAACTGTACACTAAAAACTGTTCGGTCGGGAGCCGGTCGCGAACCCACGATATTCTGATTTCCATAGGGAAGTGAAAATGACACCGAGTTTTTATTATAATCCCGGAACTGTTTGGAATTTCAATAATAAGAATTAACTCAACATTACATATATCACCTTTTATGAAAAGAAACGATAAAGCCGAAGTTAACGGAATAAAGGATCTACGTATGTAACGGATCCCTCCATGTTAAATCTTGTTTAATAGTTTCACAGTGGCTCGGCAGATGGCGGTCTGTACTTAAAATAAAAAAGGGTGGAGCTACAACGTACATGAGTGCAGCTGCAGGCTTCAAAGCTAGAGTAGATCGTTCTTATACATAAATTAGTTCTTGGTAATATACAAGCTTTTAAAGTAATATTGTAGCCGGGGCAGCTCAAGAAGGGTACATTCTGCATTTCGCCTCTCTTATTTCGACCAAGAGAGAAAAACGCTTCCGCGTGCAGAGTGTAATACCTCACAAGTTATCGAGACCTCTGCAGATCTAGTAAAATGGTTGGGCTCATATGATATTTACGTTTGTCTGTCTAACGCCTTATGTTTTGAAACTAGCATATAAATGCGGCAAGCATTTTTTCGAACCTTGATATTAAGGTATAGATTGAGTTAAATATATAAATATATAGTATTATATTTTAATTATAATGTATTTAGAAACAATCATTTATTTCAATTATAAATTTGAACTTTTTTTTATTTTCAAATTGATGAAAAGTGTAACAATTTTTTAGATGAGATTCTTGCCGCCTCTAAAAAAAATACTATTTAAGTTTACATTGCACTTATATATAATAGTTTACATTGCACTTATGTTTTAAATTTTAACATGTTCTTGTCCACCCTGGGTTGAGCATCATTCTCTTTATTAACAAGAATTAAAAATTTCATTCGTATTAGAGTTCTCATTTTTACGTGAGTCAAAATAATTTATCTAGGATATTTTTAAAATTTTTGGAAAATGGTATCACTGACTTTTTTAACTAAATCTTCTTCGGTAGAAATTGATTTTACATTATCACCGCAGCCATGTTAGTTTAAAAACAAATTTTCAAATTCTTTTACGTCATTTAGAAAATCATTAGATGGAACAACCATTCCGCCATACCTTAATTGAATTACCCAACTTTGCATTTCCTTGTTATTGATTATTGCTTTTTTTATTCACATTTTAAACTAATGTCAAGATATTTTTCCCAAAACGTTTTGGCTACCCAACCAGCCAAATATTCCATTCCACCGTCTTCCTCTTTAGTTAAGACTATTTTTTTGGTCGTGTTCTCTTTTCCAGTGTTTAATGGGGGGTTGAGAAACAATGTTTTGCTGGGGACTACCATTGCTTCGATTTATGTCATTTTCAAATGAACAATTATACTTACTCATAGAAGATTTAGTGAGGGAAACAATTTTATCATTGAAAGTAGGGCAAGTATCAGATTCGTTTATGCTAAGAATTTCATTAGTTTCAAAATCTAGGTCTAGATCTCCATATGTTATGCCTGATTGATTAAACATATTAGTGACATAATATTCATATGTTGCTTGTGCAATTGTATTCGCATTATTTTGAACAATTCCTGGATTTTCCCCTAAAATAATCATCCTAAGGCGGTACATAGCATTTAATGGGGTGGCGTCGTTGTCAAACCCTCCCCGCGTTCTTAACTGCAAAAATAAATTTTCCAGACAAGTCTTGATTTAACCTATGTGTAAGTATGTATTTGATACCATACTTCTTGTTTAGTTCGTACCAAAGGCTGATTAAGGATTATGTCGAAGTTAATATACCTTTCTGAAATGTCTGCAAACAACCGTGTTGGGGAATTTCATTACTTTTTGGTTTATTCTTACTTTTAGAATTACATTTTTTAATTCACCTCATGTTGGTTATAAAGTTAGTCATATCATTAAGAATTTCATTTTATTCATCGAAATTTACACAGAATGCGCTTTTGTTAGGGTAACAATCCATTACATCGAACCATTTATTAGTTCTCCCGATAATCTCAGCTGTTGCTTTGTGCTCTTGATCTTGTAAATTATTACTTGCTTTTAATCTATTCACTGCCGTAGCAACCGTATGCGATAATACTTCTGCAGCTAATCTTACATTCTGCCTCGCTGTCTGAACGGTAATAGTTAGTGTAGGGAGATGTTGGCTCGAACGCATGGCATTCAGGGCTTGCCACCACCCTCCTACGCATTGTAACCCGGCCACCTGAATTAATGGCTTCAAAAGTCGCTTGATGACTTAGGCCTAAGGTGGTGCCTTGGGTATTAGCCTAGCTGATTATTATTATTATGTAGTTTTGTGTGTTTATGAAAAGATTTTAACTCTTTATTGTAGCTTTGTAAAGGTAACTGGACTGGCTCTTTTGATATTGTTAAGAAATTGATCCTAAAACTTCAAAAAATATTTAATTCAAATTTAATTCTAACTAAAATCTTAAACTTAAAATTATAGCTTCTAAAATTGTATAAAATAATTTAAAACTCGAAATTTGACAAAATGTAAAAACCGTTGTAAAATGCTCTTTTCTAAGGGACATTGCTTCAAAAGGAAAGAAAAACCCAAAAACTTTCCGACCTATTGTAACTTGGTCAGTTCTGGGAAAACCCTTCAACTCTCTATCTCCTCGCCCGAAAAAAGGGAAAATTTCCAGAGTAATGCACGTCTAATAGTCGCCTAAAAGACGCTAGGGGATTATTGGTCCTCCCCACCTGAACAATGAGCAGGATAGTGGGTCCGACCGAAAAAACCGAGCTTTCTTCGGCAAGGAGAGAGAGAAGTTAGGGCAGATTAAAAACAAACCTTGTCAGAGAAAGGCCAAAATCAGCGTCTTGGCTGCTAAAGCAGCATTCAATAAAATATTTAGTCTTAAATAACCTTGTGATAATTTATTCAAAATCATAAGCTTAACTAGATAATTCAATCTTCAATTAAAATTATAAGAACCCAGTTAATGTTTCAGTCCGTTAGCTGCGGGTAAAAAATTAAAATAAAAGCTCTCCCAAGCAAAATAGAATCAAAAGAACTAGGCATTTCGAGATATCAATCACTAAAAATTCTTCAGACGTTATTATGTAGAAATCCGTAGCACATAAACGTATAAGCTTAAGCAAATGGTGGACATCGGTGAAACAATAAATTTCGTCATTAGGACTGGCTGGATTAGAAAAATGGGTTCTGTGTATGGATAACCCGAGTGTCCGCCAGAACCCCATGTTGCTCTAATGGTAGAGAAAAATATTTCTTTAGTCAGTTATTGATCAAAGGCGTAATAAATTGGTTGTTACCAACTAGAGAATAAGCCTCTCGCCATGAGTACTTGCATTTGACTAGGCATTCCAATGATTTTTCACGTTTCGGGTCATAAGTTGAGCGTAAATTCACTTCATCGTAAGTTAAAACTGTTATTCTGTCTATTAAAGGCATATTTTTGGCATGGGCTTTCATTAGATTGATAACACCATTTAAAATACCCCCAGAGAAATCTAATTTATAGGCATATCGCTTTAAAGTAGAAATGTATGGCAGAGGTATGTTGATTTTGTTTTTCAGGTACAAATATATTCGTTTGCTAAATCTTCTTTTGCCCATTAACATTTTAACTTGACTATTAGAAAATTCTTTCTATAAAATAATTTTACTTTCTGCATAAAGTTTTCTTAATTTTCTTTCTTCAACCTAGAATTATCTTTTTTAAATTACGGATTTTGAAATTTTAAATTTCATGTTTACTATGCGTTTTGCTATATCAGAAAAAGTAATTTTATAATTTTTTTTATCTTCAGTTCAAGTTTATAAATTTTTTCTATTGCCTCTGACCGATCACATTTACATTTTCGTATGTTATTTCCACCACTAAGTACTGTGGAATACTCGTTCTTTGTAAACTTCTTTAGTATAATATACTTTTCAACGCTGACTTAAATCTCTTCCATCTTTTGCTTTAAGATCAAGCTAAATTTATCAAGTTTCTTTTTGATAAAGAATGAGTGATTTCGAATTATTAAGGCGGGAAAACTCGGAGTCTGAAAGTTGAACGTCGCGATATTCGTTTCGCCTCGTTATCATTAGTGTCATAACGTCATTCAGTATGGCAATCCCGTCAGCGTCAGGAGTTAAATGGGGGGGAGGGGGCTATAACAGATAAAAATATATATATATATATATATATATATATATATATATTTTCCCTTTAAATTCTTACTCAAAATCCATGTGATCGGAGACAATCCTACACATTGCGTCCAGTAATACCCGAAATCATGAACACGGGTCCAAAAAGCACGTAAGTTTCGTGTAATGTACCTCCCATCGCAGTTTTTGGTGCCGTATATTGTTCTTCTGCATCATCACCGCTAACGAAGATAAATTTAACCAACGAAATCTTACACATTTTCCAAATCTGAGTTTTGCGACCGTACTAGCGTCGTCATCCACTTCGATGTAGGATACATCCATCGGAAGATCGGCAGTAATGAATCCCTCTATCTAAGTTGTAGATTTTGTGCTTTCCTCAGATTGACCACGGGTTTATATTCACATATTTTCGGATATAAGCAGTTCCGGTAAACTGTGGGTTTCAATCATGTCTGCAAGTTGGAAGTTCCGACTGGCAACCCTGGTTAATTGGATATTGACGCTTCCGGCAGGTAACTCGGAAAATTGGAAATTAAGACTATCCACCTGGCGTGCAAGTACTACCGGATATTAGGGTTACGGCCGTTCGGTATTAAAAGAGCGTACCAAACTTATGAGCATCAGTCTTCAAGATTCGTTCAAAAGACTTCGGGTTCATCTATCGAGATTAATATTTTCCAGCAGTGTTTCTCAATTTGTAAGGATATCTTAGAAATATTTCCTCTTTGAATAATTCACTAAGTGTTTTTTCACCTAAAATAATTCATTATTAATAATTAATTTAGTTTTTCTTTTTCCTATATGAAGTCTTAGATATACCACTTTTTATTAATTATTCTATTTCTTAACAAATTTCTCATCCATTTTTTTCTTGTTTATTAAATGGTTAACGTGAAAGCTATAGTAATTGAAATCGATTATTTGATTGGACGAACGACGCAGATGGACCGTCTGAAGT
Source organism: Leiobunum rupestre (assembly GCF_980474605.1). NCBI lineage: Eukaryota > Metazoa > Arthropoda > Arachnida > Opiliones > Sclerosomatidae > Leiobunum > Leiobunum rupestre. The sequence continues at coordinate 5,577,132 of NC_143392.1, read as the reverse complement.
AGTTACGGAGATCGTAGGCTTGACTGTTGATTCATCACCGATAGTGGATAGTCTTACGTTTGCTCCTCCATTTGCTGAAGACGCCCTCCCCGCTAAATGCAGACAACAAAACGCTTGGACATCGAGAAATATACACGGACTCCTGTGGAATGCGGGTCATATGTCCTACACAAAGCTAAACCAGGTCGTCAACATATTGACTGAAGATTGCGATTTTATATTTTTAAGGGGGGCCGAAAAGTGCGTCCTTCTTGCAATTATTCTGGGACGAAAAGTGCATGACTTAAACAACTTCAATTGCCCCTAAGCATCGGATATTGACAACATGCCAACGATCCGATGTTTACAGAACCACAAATCTACACGATATTGCGCCGTAGAAAGGGCTTCCATGTTTTCTAATTGGATTTTTGAAAATGTGTCAATTTGTTTCCCAATTGTACTAAATAAATAAATATATATATACTATACACGCACGCACGCTGATATTTTTGTGATGGAGAAAGTTATTGTCTGATTTTCATTAACGTTTGATGTAGGGTTATATTCTACCCACTGTTTTCCTATTATTCCAAATTGAGTTTACGGTACGCGAAATAAATCAAGTTCCGAGCTAATGAGGTTTTGAGAGCGGGGGTGGGCGAGTGGCATTATGAAAAAATATCGAAGCTTGGGCGAGCAGATCTTCGCTTACGCCTGGTTCAAACTGAACTGATTATTTTCCACGCTTTTTTTCCCTTTTACCATTACCGGTGAGAGCTTTCACGTGCTCAGCGGCTCTTCTCAAAGTTTCTTTCCCCGCTTCTTTCCCCCTAGTTTTTAAAGCCTCTTTGAGTGATACCCCGCCGGAGATGTCTGAAGCGATTTTAGCACCTGTGTTTAAAAATTTCCTTCCTAAAAAGGAAGCTCCCTTTTGTAAGATGGGCATGTCAGATCGAAATGCTGAAGCCAATATACTTCCGAGCCCATACCCTCTTTGAACAGCGACACCCCGATATACAGGGATGTATCCGTGTCCAATTTGATTAATGTAGTAATTTTGAAAGTCGCTTACGGAAAATTAATCTAAATTATGAGACGGCATGTTTCTTCTTTGACGTCGTAAATGCAGATAAATCTGATTTTCCTTAAGTTTTCTTCTTGGTCTAAAGTGTAACGAAACGTGCACTTTTCCCCGTTAAAATATACCGGACGGCCTATTTCAGTAATAATATTAATTTCAATCATTATTTAGGCATATAATGAGGTCACGAAAACTCCTTCTCAACCATTTCCCTTGAATACTTATAATTCGCAAAAGGGGTAAGTCAGAGTCACCGACCGATCGGCTTAAACGATATCCGAGTAGATGAACAGGGAATGTAAACCCGCGTCCATGTCCCAGCTGAAAGGCGCAGTCATGGAGGTGTCAACAGTTACATCTTCTCCGGGGTCTCTCGTTAACCCTAATATAGATGCAATTTCGTGGGGGAAATTTATTTGGTTCTTCCTCTCCAATGTTACCACGACCCTGCGATTTGGTTTGTTATAATGAAACTTGTCTCTAGAGCTTACATTCTGACCAAAATCGTCAACCGACAGAATTTCTAGTAAATCCTCAACTCCATATTACCCTGGTGGTATTACTTTTTTTTCGAAATCCATTACCTGTTGCATTTGTTTTTTTAGCTTTCCTTTTGATTCTTCCGAAATTGTTTTCCAAATTCGAATTACACACTCGAAATCGGAACCACGCCAACGCAAGATAAATTCTTAAGTTCCGTCAGGTTTTGTCCTCTTTAAAACTTTGAGGTCCTTCTCTATTTTCTGTATTTACTCTTTGTAGAATACTCCCAAATGAGCTCGGAGTTCAAATCTTCGAGTTTATATACCGGTGGGTCTCTCAGTATTCGCTCTACTACTTTGAATAATTCCTCGGTGAAGTTAGCTTTTATTTTTTCTGATTCGAACTAAGTCGCCTATTTCAAAATGAAACTTGTCAGGAGAAGAAAAATCAATTTTCCCATATAAATTAACCGATATCTGTTTTGAATTTCCTCTTGTTACTTCAACGGGTTTACATTTTATATATCTATGGAAGTTGTTGTTATAAGAATCCGATAAATCCGGCAGTACGTCGATATATCTATTATAACAAAAACAGTTCTTCGAACTGAAAAAAAAACCAGTTTAGAGCTCGTTAAATGTGCAGCCTTAAAGGGACATATATCATTTTTATTGTTGATTAATATGTCAAATTCATTTAAAGTATTAAAAAATATTAGTGTGAACAACAGAATGACGTCATTCCGCCTTTCAAATCACAGTCCACTGCTCCTCCAATTTTTAACACAAAATCTCTGATTCAATTTTGCCCACAAAGGTATCCATATTTATATTTATTTTCTTCACTACACATTTAACATAAAAATTTTAAAGTTTATTCTTATTATTATTTTATTTTTGTTGCAGATTATTGCAATAAATAAATAATAATAAGAATAAACTTTAAAATTTTTATGTTAAATGTGTAGTGAAGAAAATAAATATAAATATGGATACCTTTGTGGGCAAAATTGAATCAGAGATTTTGTGTTAAAAATTGGAGGAGCATGGGACTGTGATTTGAAAGGCGGAATGACGTCATTCTGTTGTTCACACTAATATTTTTTAATACTTTAAATGAATTTGACATATTAATCAACCATAAAAATAATATATGTCCCATTAAGGCTGCACATTTAACGAGCTCTAAACTGTTTTTGTTATAATATATGCCCATTTATGAGACGTGGTGCTTTACAAGAATTACATCCCAATTTTATAATTTATTAAAAATTACCTTTGCTGCGCAAATACTCAGCCCGTCGTTTTGCCTCCTTTGCATTTTAAAGCTCGAAAATTATTAGTTGTCAAACTTAACAGCCGTCAAAAATACTGATAGTTTAGTTCAACCAAAGATAATACGTATCCTGTATTCGATATCTCGGTGCTTTTACATTGACTATGCGCCGTGAAGCTGTTACCAAATTCCAGGCGAAATTCCGAAAGGTCGGGCTCCTAAATTATGGCAGTGATAATACCCAAGGCAAAAATTTTAACCTAACTTTTATTTAAATCGATTTACAGGGCTGGCGCTAGGATTTTCGGGCCCCAGATAATTTTTACTCCAAAATTTGTTTTTTTTTTGGAAATAGTCAGATAGTTTTAGTTAGGCACCCGTTCCGGCGGGCCCCTTTCGGAGGCCCGGGCCCGGGTAACTTTTGCCCCGCTTACCCCCCTAACGCCGGCCCTGGATTTAGAATTACCAAATACCGTAAAGTGACAAAACTTAGGTTGAAATGAAAGCCAACTATATTATTTACCTTTTATCATAGAAGATTTGTTCATTTTAAATCATAATGTTTAAACATGTTAGAATATGAAAATTAACATTTCACGCGGCATTAAATTACAGAGGTGGGCAAAAATTGTGAGCAGCTGTCCAACATGAACGCTCATAATTTTTTACCTTGATTTTTCAAGTGAGCGAGTGTTAACGACAGGCAATCTTATTTTATATATCCTCAACTGAGCAAGCTCATTGCGAACGCAGAATAGTTTTTTCACTGGCTGATAAATCACGGCGCGGTGAGCGAGATCGGCCGATCAACGGACTAATCTTTTCACTTTTGAGCGATAATCCCTTTAGCGGCGCGGCAGTTTTTCAGTTGAAAGCGAATAGCGGGGCGTCGAGAAATATCTTCCCGATCGACGGCATTGGATGTTCAATTTTGAAAACCAGTAGAGGGCGAATCTTGATCACGCTGAGCAATGGCGTGGTTTTTTCCTCGAATAAAAGTGGCCGTTCGAATAATTGTTTAGACAACGATTTGTCTATTCTAAAATTGGAAATATCTAGGCGTTAATAGAAACATTACTGTTATACTTGAAATATTCCACACTTTATAATTATTAAGCCTAGTTAACACTGTACAATAAATTGGGCCACTTAATTGTAAGCCTGATAACCGTAGAGTTTATACCCAACAGACACGAGGTCGTGATACCCGGAATAGAAGAAGCGTAGCCCAATCTTTTTATGCATCTGCAACATGTATGGTGGCAATCAGCGAGAGAGACACCTTTGCATATGACTCCGCAGCAACGCACCATTTCTGCAACAGGAAAGAATGGTTCTATAACTATACGGAAATGGATTCACCAATTGACATTGCGCTCTTATCTAATAAATTGTCCTTATTCTTGCAATGGCCAGAGTAGATGATAGGCCTAGGTATGAAGGACAGGTCCTACACAGGCTAATGCACATGGGAGTGAGATCAAAGAATAGATCATCCATAGAACAACTATGTGATACATTAGGCCTTAGCTATGACTATGAAGAAATAATGACAAAGAGATATGACATAATTATCGAAAAGTTGTCAAGGAGAACTTGAGCTGACAGGGTGTGATGAATTAGCTTCCCCAAATACTATAACTAGAACATAGGCCTTTGTGGTCTTGTGAATATGTATAGTAATTTTAACTTTAACCTTAACGAAATACAATAATAAATCAGTTTATGTAAATCAGGTTTGATTTATTCACCTACTTTCCAACATGGTAGCAGAGCGTGGAAGACGAAGTAAGATATGAAGTCAATGCTGCAGCGTACATAAAGAAGTTGGTCCCAGAAATAGATGAGTTAGTAAATGTAGGCAGACATTGATTCTGGAGGGCTATATTTCAAACTAAGAAATTCTGACCGCAATGCGTGCCCTTGACTTGGGTTCGTGGGTATCAGATAAGATATCCCAATTGCCAATAATTTTCTTATGTTGATTATCAACAGCTAAATAAATTCTAGAAAGGGCTCTCTGTTTAATATCTATGTATCTTGCCTTCTCTTCTGGTTTAACACCTTCACCAGTTGGTTCAATGTCTGATCCATCTATAATTCCCCATAGACTATATTCACATAACACCATCTTCATATCTGCCTTCCATTGACTATAATTCTCATCATTAAGCTTGTCAAAAGTGAAACTAGTTGCCAAAGATGACTCATGTCTGCCCTCCGCCATATTGGATTTTTCGTCTATTTTTTAAGCCTTGGCCTTAGTGGCAAAATTCCAAAAACAAAAATATTCCATCTACTTTCCTTTAATCTTCTTTGCCTTTTAACCACGCTCTGCTACCATGTTGAAAAGTAGGTGAATAAATCAAATATGGCGGAGGGCAGACATGAGTAATCTTTGGCAACTAGTTGATATAACTGATAACGAGCTCCCGGAAGTACCCATAGTAACTTTACCTGATTCTCCAGAAATAGAATTAATAGATTTAACAGATAGCCTTGAGTCAGTACCCCCATCACCAGAGTCTGTAGTAACAGATTCACAGGTTGAACGTTTAATATATATGGAATTGGCAATGGACTATTTATCTGCTTATCAACTAACCTGTCAAATGAGCACGCCCCCTATCGTTAATTTACCTTCCCCCCTTTTAAGTTCTAGTTCTATTCCACCTGTCGCAGTGCGTAATTCGCCCTCGTATACGCCTACGAATGCCCCCTCACCCTTTCTAGAATCAGATGACACGTGCCACTCTTTATCTTTGGAAGATAATTTTATCATGTCGTCGCCCAGTACGGACAGCATTCATCGCTTAGCTGAGAACGTACAAGTTGCCCGACGGGACGCGGAGGAACTTGCCGCTGCAGCCGCTAGGGCAGCCGAAATGTTCGAGGAAGCTACAGCGTTGTTAGCTGCCCGTACGGCTAGTAGTAGTAGTAGGCCCCCTCGTAATATTTCCCCTCCGCGTAATAATGACCCCATAGCTGTCGCAGGCCCGTCACGAGCTCCACAGTATTTACAGCCCTTGCCTCAGGCTACGGAAATTAGTAACGCGAACCCCGAGAATGCGCATTTGGCTGACCCCGCTTCGTCTCTTCCTCAAGTTGGAGGTGGGCTAGCTGACGTTCCAATAACGCCTCCGTCCTTTCCTAATTTATTGTCGAAAATTTCCCAAATTGTGGACTATTGGGACGGACTTTAAATGTCAGACTAGAAAATAATATCGAAAATGGTATTTATACGTTGATGGAAACCTTATTGGAAGACTGTTTGCCTTCCGATATGGTTTCGGTTTCATTTGTGAATGTCAACAAACCCGGCTTCCAAATTCACGTCAGTTTCCGGCGAAGGGACCAATTAGATTTGCAATGGTTGATGACGTATATCGGTGAAAAAAGCTATAGATCCGAGAACGACGGCAGTTTTTTTGAAGGAATCATTACGGTCACTTTTAATCGAGTCAGGCTACCCCAGGGAGGAACTAGACCTGCTGGGTTAGGTATTTCCCTCGAAAAAGAGTTTTCTTTTTATAAAAAATGCACGATAACGATAACAATAAAATTTGTTTAGCTAGAGCTTTTGTTGTAGCTATAGCTCACCGAGAGCATATAATTAATAAAGATGATTTAGAACTTAAAAGAAAATATACTATTATCAGACAGTGTAGAGGTAAAAACATTGAAGCTTTGCTTCAGACCTTGAAAGCTAGAGAACTTTTATCTTACGCCGCGTTATCCGATGACGATTGCTCGGGGCCGGACGCGTTAACTCGGTTCCAAGAAATCTTGCCCGAATACAGTATTATCGTTTTTCGATAATGCGATCCGGCTCCTGTAATTGTTTTCGGTGACGTAGATGAAGAGAGGGAATGCAATGGACCTCTCCGCAAACGTCTTTACCTTTTAAATATTGACAATCATTTCAACGTAATTACTAACCCAAAGCCCCTTTTCGCATTTAATAGATTTTGCGAGAAATGTTTGGTAGGATATAATCATCTCACAGATCATAAATGCTCTCTTTTCTGTAACGCTTGTTGTAGAAAGCAAGAATGTCAGAAGGGAGTGACTAAAATAACTTGCCAAACATGTTTAAGAGTTTTCCCTAATCAAAATTGTTACGATTACCCTTTATCAGGACCCGAACCGTTATGTAATAAAATTTACGTTTGTAATCTTTGCTAGAAATTTGTCAGTATGTTTAAGCGTAAGGCAGTACACGTTTGCGGAGATATTTATTGTCTTTCGTGTAGTGAATTTAGCCCCGCAGGTCAAATATGTTATATGCAACCATTAAAGACCGACCGTAAAGATTCTGCCGAAAAACTACTCGTTCTCGAAAAAATAGCAATAATAAACGGGTCCACGACTCCGACAATGAACAATCACCACCGACCAAGAGAAGTACTCCAAAAACGGAAGTCTTTGTTTGTTATGACTTTGAATGTACTGATGCCGATGCTTTGATTCACGATCCAATTTTATGCGTTTCGCAAAAAGCGTGTAAATTCTGTTTCGAAGAAAAAGATAATCGGTACGCATGCGCTAAATGCGGTGGAGGTCCTCGGAAGAAAATATTTCTCTCAAAAGACCCCGTCGGCGACTTTCTGGAGTATCTTCGTACGCTTAACAGAGTGGCGGATAAGATAATATGTATCGCCCATAACGCTAAAGGTTACGATGCGCAATTTATAGTACGTAAAATGGTCGATTTAAAGTGGACCCCTAAAGTCTTGACAGACGGGACCAAATTCATGAATGTACAGTATAAAAAATTAAAATTCTTAGATTCCTTAAATTTTATGCCCTTTGCACTTTCTCAATTCGTTTCCACATTCGGTTAAGATAATAATTTGAATAAGGGACATTTCCCGCATTTATTGTTTAATACCGTAGACCATGAATTTGATCCCGCCTGTTCGAATGAAACCAATTACGTACTACATAATGACTGGCCTCCGATCGAAGCGTACGACCCTAATCGTTTAAGCGGTAAGGCCTACGATGAATTTATCCAGTGGTATAACGATTCGCTGAATGTTTTACTTGTCATAGAATGGGTCATATTTCTCGTGAATGCCCAGTTAACCGTGAGGGAATAACTTGCTCAAATTGTAACGGACGGGGACATAAGGCACAAGATTGCCGATTTGATCAAAGAAGTAATGCTAACCGTAGAGTTTATACCCAACAGACACGAGGTCGTGATACCCGGAATAGAAGAAGCGTAGCCCAATCTTTTTATGCATCTGCAACATGTATGGTGGCAATCAGCGAGAGAGACACCTTTGCATATGACTCCGCAGCAACGCACCATTTCTGCAACAGGAAAGAATGGTTCTATAACTATACGGAAATGGATTCACCAATTGACATTGCGCTCTTATCTAATAAATTGTCCTTATTCTTGCAATGGCCAGAGTAGATGATAGGCCTAGGTATGAAGGACAGGTCCTACACAGGCTAATGCACATGGGAGTGAGATCAAAGAATAGATCATCCATAGAACAACTATGTGATACATTAGGCCTTAGCTATGACTATGAAGAAATAATGACAAAGAGATATGACATAATTATCGAAAAGTTGTCAAGGAGAACTTGAGCTGACAGGGTGTGATGAATTAGCTTCCCCAAATACTATAACTAGAACATAGGCCTTTGTGGTCTTGTGAATATGTATAGTAATTTTAACTTTAACCTTAACGAAATACAATAATAAATCAGTTTATGTAAATCAGGTTTGATTTATTCACCTACTTTCCAACATGGTAGCAGAGCGTGGTTTCGATCCACGGACCTCTGGGTTATGGGCCCAGCACGCTCCCACTTATAATGAGCTACTACAACAAGGAAGATTCTCTTCTGCTGTTCAAAAGGATAGTCTTAAAGATTATTTACAAGATATCTCCGCTAAAGTACGAGGATTATGACACAGTTTCAATAAGTAGCAGTGACATCAAGGACGCAGTCTTGGTTTACAAAGCACAATGGTCCTTCGCCTATGCAAAGTTAGTTAATAAGGCAGGGAAGCAAAAATCAAGCACAGAGAGGCAAAAAAGCATCTACAAGGCTTACACTTACCTTGCTGGGAGTAGGACTCTAGAGTTTGGAGGGAGGATAGACACAATAGTCCTTAGGATAAACATAATTGCCGGTATGATGGAAGCAACAAAGCGTTAAATGTCCACATACCACACTACTGAAGTTAGTTTTGACTTGATGCCCAAGGGATTGGAAGACGAAGTAAGATATGAAGTCAATGCTGCAGCGTACATAAAGAAGTTGGTCCCAGAAATAGATGAGTTAGTAAATGTAGGCAGACATTGATTCTGGAGGGCTATATTTCAAACTAAGAATTTCTGACCGCAATGCGTGCCCTTGACTTGGGTTCGTGGGTATCAGATAAGATATCCCAATTGCCAATAATTTTCTTATGTTGATTATCAACAGCTAAATAAATTCTAGAAAGGGCTCTCTGTTTAATATCTATGTATCTTGCCTTCTCTTCTGGTTTAACACCTTCACCAGTTGGTTCAATGTCTGATCCATCTATAATTCCCCATAGACTATATTCACATAACACCATCTTCATATCTGCCTTCCATTGACTATAATTCTCATCATTAAGCTTGTCAAAAGTGAAACTAGTTGCCAAAGATGACTCATGTCTGCCCTCCGCCATATTGGATTTTTCGTCTATTTTTTAAGCCTTGGCCTTAGTGGCAAAATTCCAAAAACAAAAATATTCCATCTACTTTCCTTTAATCTTCTTTGCCTTTTAACCACGCTCTGCTACCATGTTGAAAAGTAGGTGAATAAATCAAATATGGCGGAGGGCAGACATGAGTAATCTTTGGCAACTAGTTGATATAACTGATAACGAGCTCCCGGAAGTACCCATAGTAACTTTACCTGATTCTCCAGAAATAGAATTAATAGATTTAACAGATAGCCTTGAGTCAGTACCCCCATCACCAGAGTCTGTAGTAACAGATTCACAGGTTGAACGTTTAATATATATGGAATTGGCAATGGACTATTTATCTGCTTATCAACTAACCTGTCAAATGAGCACGCCCCCTATCGTTAATTTACCTTCCCCCCTTTTAAGTTCTAGTTCTATTCCACCTGTCGCAGTACGTAATTCGCCCTCGTATACGCCTACGAATGCCCCCTCACCCTTTCTAGAATCAGATGACACGTGCCACTCTTTATCTTTGGAAGATAATTTTATCATGTCGTCGCCCAGTACGGACAGCATTCATCGCTTAGCTGAGAACGTACAAGTTGCCCGACGGGACGCGGAGGAACTTGCCGCTGCAGCCGCTAGGGCAGCCGAAATGTTCGAGGAAGCTAAAGCGTTGTTAGCTGCCCGTACGGCTAGTAGTAGTAGTAGGCCCCCTCGTAATATTTCCCCTCCGCGTAATAATGACCCCATAGCTGTCGCAGGCCCGTCACGAGCTCCACAGTATTTACAGCCCTTGCCTCAGGCTACGGAAATTAGTAACGCGAACCCCGAGAATGCGCATTTGGCTGACCCCGCTTCGTCTCTTCCTCAAGTTGGAGGTGGGCTAGCTGACGTTCCAATAACGCCTCCGTCCTTTCCTAATTTATTGTCGAAAATTTCCCAAATTGTGGACTATTGGGACGGACTTTAAATGTCAGACTAGAAAATAATATCGAAAATGGTATTTATACGTTGATGGAAACCTTATTGGAAGACTGTTTGCCTTCCGATATGGTTTCGGTTTCATTTGTGAATGTCAACAAACCCGGCTTCCAAATTCACGTCAGTTTCCGGCGAAGGGACCAATTAGATTTGCAATGGTTGATGACGTATATCGGTGAAAAAAGCTATAGATCCGAGAACGACGGCAGTTTTTTTGAAGGAATCATTACGGTCACTTTTAATCGAGTCAGGCTACCCCAGGGAGGAACTAGACCTGCTGGGTTAGGTATTTCCCTCGAAAAAGAGTTTTCTTTTTATAAAAAATGCACGATAACGATAACAATAAAATTTGTTTAGCTAGAGCTTTTGTTGTAGCTATAGCTCACCGAGAGCATATAATTAATAAAGATGATTTAGAACTTAAAAGAAAATATACTATTATCAGACAGTGTAGAGGTAAAAACATTGAAGCTTTGCTTCAGACCTTGAAAGCTAGAGAACTTTTATCTTACGCCGCGTTATCCGATGACGATTGCTCGGGGCCGGACGCGTTAACTCGGTTCCAAGAAATCTTGCCCGAATACAGTATTATCGTTTTTCGATAATGCGATCCGGCTCCTGTAATTGTTTTCGGTGACGTAGATGAAGAGAGGGAATGCAATGGACCTCTCCGCAAACGTCTTTACCTTTTAAATATTGACAATCATTTCAACGTAATTACTAACCCAAAGCCCCTTTTCGCATTTAATAGATTTTGCGAGAAATGTTTGGTAGGATATAATCATCTCACAGATCATAAATGCTCTCTTTTCTGTAACGCTTGTTGTAGAAAGCAAGAATGTCAGAAGGGAGTGACTAAAATAACTTGCCAAACATGTTTAAGAGTTTTCCCTAATCAAAATTGTTACGATTACCCTTTATCAGGACCCGAACCGTTATGTAATAAAATTTACGTTTGTAATCTTTGCTAGAAATTTGTCAGTATGTTTAAGCGTAAGGCAGTACACGTTTGCGGAGATATTTATTGTCTTTCGTGTAGTGAATTTAGCCCCGCAGGTCAAATATGTTATATGCAACCATTAAAGACCGACCGTAAAGATTCTGCCGAAAAACTACTCGTTCTCGAAAAAATAGCAATAATAAACGGGTCCACGACTCCGACAATGAACAATCACCACCGACCAAGAGAAGTACTCCAAAAACGGAAGTCTTTGTTTGTTATGACTTTGAATGTACTGATGCCGATGCTTTGATTCACGATCCAATTTTATGCGTTTCGCAAAAAGCGTGTAAATTCTGTTTCGAAGAAAAAGATAATCGGTACGCATGCGCTAAATGCGGTGGAGGTCCTCGGAAGAAAATATTTCTCTCAAAAGACCCCGTCGGCGACTTTCTGGAGTATCTTCGTACGCTTAACAGAGTGGCGGATAAGATAATATGTATCGCCCATAACGCTAAAGGTTACGATGCGCAATTTATAGTACGTAAAATGGTCGATTTAAAGTGGACCCCTAAAGTCTTGACAGACGGGACCAAATTCATGAATGTACAGTATAAAAAATTAAAATTCTTAGATTCCTTAAATTTTATGCCCTTTGCACTTTCTCAATTCGTTTCCACATTCGGTTTAGATAATAATTTGAATAAGGGACATTTCCCGCATTTATTGTTTAATACCGTAGACCATGAATTTGATCCCGCCTGTTCGAATGAAACCAATTACGTACTACATAATGACTGGCCTCCGATCGAAGCGTACGACCCTAATCGTTTAAGCGGTAAGGCCTACGATGAATTTATCCAGTGGAATAACGATTCGCTGAATGTTTTACTTGTCATAGAATGGGTCATATTTCTCGTGAATGCCCAGTTAACCGTGAGGGAATAACTTGCTCAAATTGTAACGGACGGGGACATAAGGCACAAGATTGCCGATTTGATCAAAGAAGTAATGCTAACCGTAGAGTTTATACCCAACAGACACGAGGTCGTGATACCCGGAATAGAAGAAGCGTAGCCCAATCTTTTTATGCATCTGCAACATGTATGGTGGCAATCAGCGAGAGAGACACCTTTGCATATGACTCCGCAGCAACGCACCATTTCTGCAACAGGAAAGAATGGTTCTATAACTATACGGAAATGGATTCACCAATTGACATTGCGCTCTTATCTAATAAATTGTCCTTATTCTTGCAATGGCCAGAGTAGATGATAGGCCTAGGTATGAAGGACAGGTCCTACACAGGCTAATGCACATGGGAGTGAGATCAAAGAATAGATCATCCATAGAACAACTATGTGATACATTAGGCCTTAGCTATGACTATGAAGAAATAATGACAAAGAGATATGACATAATTATCGAAAAGTTGTCAAGGAGAACTTGAGCTGACAGGGTGTGATGAATTAGCTTCCCCAAATACTATAACTAGAACATAGGCCTTTGTGGTCTTGTGAATATGTATAGTAATTTTAACTTTAACCTTAACGAAATACAATAATAAATCAGTTTATGTAAATCAGGTTTGATTTATTCACCTACTTTCCAACATGGTAGCAGAGCGTGGTTTCGATCCACGGACCTCTGGGTTATGGGCCCAGCACGCTCCCACTTATAATGAGCTACTACAACAAGGAAGATTCTCTTCTGCTGTTCAAAAGGATAGTCTTAAAGATTATTTACAAGATATCTCCGCTAAAGTACGAGGATTATGACACAGTTTCAATAAGTAGCAGTGACATCAAGGACGCAGTCTTGGTTTACAAAGCACAATGGTCCTTCGCCTATGCAAAGTTAGTTAATAAGGCAGGGAAGCAAAAATCAAGCACGGAGAGGCAAAAAAGCATCTACAAGGCTTACACTTACCTTGCTGGGAGTAGGACTCTAGAGTTTGGAGGGAGGATAGACACAATAGTCCTTAGGATAAACATAATTGCCGGTATGATGGAAGCAACAAAGCATTACATGTCCACATACCACACTACTGAAGTTAGTTTTGACTTGATGCCCAAGGGATTGGAAGACGAAGTAAGATATGAAGTCAATGCTGCAGCGTACATAAAGAAGTTGGTCCCAGAAATAGATACAATAGTCCTTAGGATAAACATAATTGCCGGTATGATGGAAGCAACAAAGCATTACATGTCCACATACCACACTACTGAAGTTAGTTTTGACTTGATGCCCAAGGGATTGGAAGACGAAGTAAGATATGAAGTCAATGCTGCAGCGTACATAAAGAAGTTGGTCCCAGAAATAGATACAATAGTCCTTAGGATAAACATAATTGCCGGTATGATGGAAGCAACAAAGCATTACATGTCCACATACCACACTACTGAAGTTAGTTTTGACTTGATGCCCAAGGGATTGGAAGACGAAGTAAGATATGAGGTCAATGCTGCAGCGTACATAAAGAAGTTGGTCCCAGAAATAGATGAGTTAGTAAATGTAGGCAGACATTGATTCTGGAGGGCTATATTTCAAACTAAGAAATTCTGACCGCAATGCGTGCCCTTGACTTGGGTTCGTGGGTATCAGATAAGATATCCCAATTACCAATAATTTTCTTATGTTGATTATCAACAGCTAAATAAATTCTAGAAAGGGCTCTCTGTTTCCTATCTATGTATCTTGCCTTCTCTTCTGGTTTAACACCTTCACCAGTTGGTTCAATGTCTGATTCATCTATAATTCCCCATAGACTATATTCACATAACACCATCTTCATATCAGCCTTCCATTGACTATAATTCTCATCATTAAGCTTGTCAAAAGTGAAACTAGTTGCCAAAGATTACTCATGTCTGCCCTCCGCCATATTTGATTTATTCACCTACTTTTCAACATGGTAGCAGAGCGTGGTTAAAAGGCAAAGAAGATTAAAGGAAAGTAGATGGAATATTTTTGTTTTTGGAATTTTGCCACTAAGGCCAAGGCTTAAAAAATAGACGAAAAATCCAATATGGCGGAGGGCAGACATGAGTCATCTTTGGCAACTAGTTTCACTTTTGACAAGCTTAATGATGAGAATTATAGTCAATGGAAGGCTGATATGAAGATGGTGTTATGTGAATATAGTCTATGGGGAATTATAGATGGATCAGACATTGAACCAACTGGTGAAGGGGCCTATCTCTATGGTACCCTTGAAGAGGACATATTTATTGCACAACCAAAGGGATTTGAAGTTCCAGGGAAAAACAACTATGTCTGGCATTTACGCAAGGCAATATATGGACTGAAACAGAGTGGGAGGCGATGGTTTACGGAGCTCGATTCTACATTGGTGGTATTATAGACTTCTTCCGTAGGGGTTTTGGCGTGACCAATACTGGACGTGATGTTAACCTATCCTTTAGTACCACACTCTTCACGTTTATGCTCATGTCACTTTCTAGAACATCACGAACTTCCTTAACTGCATTGAGCATTACTAACTCATCTATTTCTGGGACCAACTTCTTTAAGTACGCTGCAGCATTGTCGTACATATCTCAACGTACACGACCAAATATTGCAAAGATAATAAAAGGGAAAAAAAAAAAACTTGCATACTCATACTCAGAGAATCTGTCTTGCTGATCAGGGGGGCAGACTCTTGCTTTCATCAAGTACCCATATGCCATTGGGGGACTCATGCTCTTTAAGGCATTCAAATAGAAAGCTCGGTCCTCAGAATCAGTTTCCTGCTGATCGACATCATCTGTCTCCATCCCCATAATCTCCTCTAGCTCTGCTAACCTCTTTTCTTCATCGGCCATTGGTGGTATTATAGACTTCTTCCGTAGGGGTTTTGGCGTGACCAATACTGGACGTGATGTTAACCTATCCTTTAGTACCACACTCTTCACGTTTATGCCAGGACGTAAACATTCTTTTGCAAGGCTGTTTATCTTATCGTTCTATTTTCATGGATAAATTCGAAATAGACCCGTTCTTAACCGCGCTAACGATTGCGGGAGTATGCAGTTTTATCTTTAGGAAACACTTTTTACAGCCCGATACGATTGATGTAGTGCCTCCTTTCGGCTATCGTATGAACTGTAACCAGAGTTTTGGCGCGATCGAATGGCTTGAATGGATGTCTCACTTACGAGGGAAGGAAATACAGTCCGCTTTTAATGGATTTGAACCTAGAATTCTTAATATTAACGTTGACGGACTTCTCGATAACGAAGTGTTTCAATATCACGGTTGTTATTATCACGGCTGTAAAAAGTGTTTCTCTATCAATAGAAACTTAGCGTTATACGGCGTTAGACAGACAAACGTAAATATCATATGAGCACAACCATTTTACTAGATCTGCAGAGGACTCGATAACTTGTGAGGTATTACACTCCTGAAAGCGTCGTTTTTTTCTCTCTTGGTCGAAATATGAGAGGTGATATGCTGAATGTACCCTTCTTGAGCTGCCCCAGCTACAATATTACTTTAAAAGCTTGTATATTATCGTTTGCTCGTTGTCTACCGGAACGCAAACCGCCTGTGTTTATTTAGTTTGGGGCGGTAAGAAGGAAATTTTCTATCGAAATTTCTTGTCTCCGAAAGCATTAGAATTCACCTTCAAAAATAACGTAACGTTAATATCAAT
The DNA here is from genome assembly GCF_980474605.1 of Leiobunum rupestre. Classification (NCBI taxonomy): domain Eukaryota; kingdom Metazoa; phylum Arthropoda; class Arachnida; order Opiliones; family Sclerosomatidae; genus Leiobunum; species Leiobunum rupestre. The sequence goes on along the minus strand of NC_143392.1, from coordinate 5,561,040 downwards.
TATTACCAATATGGATTCAATATTATTTTACTAGTTCTTTTTATCGTGCACCCTGTTAAATCGAGACCTAGTTTCTTGGACATTAAGGGCGCTGGTATGGTCACTTCGTTGCGCATCTTCTACAAGCTACATGATCTCTATATAACATAAATATTTATATATTTTCTTAAATATAAAGCAACAAATATCGCTAATTTATACGTTAATTTTTTAGGGTCCAAGTCTGTGTTGTTGATTAATAAGTTTATATAGTTGGGCATGAAACGATTCCACATTGTTGTTATTTTGACGCAAACGGTCAAAACAGATAGCATGTTCGGGGTTACTATATAAAGCAAAAAATCTTGCACGTATTGCGCGATAATGTTTAAAGTGGAGCTGTTGAAGTTGATAAATAAATAGTTATATTGCGCAATAATATAAGAAAGTATCATATTTAATATCACTCTTAATTTTTAATTTACATATTGTTTAATACTAGTAAAGATTTCTGAACTTACCTAGAACATGAACGAATGAAATTAAATCATCTTGTATTCGGTTGGCTGGCAACTGAGGAAGGGCCATAAACATTTTTACGGCGTCCCTAACAAGACCATTAACAGAATAAATATCATTAAGTTCTATTCAACATTATATAAAAAGGTTATTTTATGAAACAAAATGTTTTTAAGAGTGCTTTAATTTAACCTGCGTGTAGGAGAACCAGCACCCAGGAAATTGTCGCACGAGGCTTTGTTCAGAGCCCTTTCGTAGTCCGTCATCATTTCATTTGGCCTTAGCGTGGGGAACTCGCGAACAATATAGACAAATAGTTCCTGGAGGCAGCTTCACATTTGGTTATTATAAAGACAACACGGCTGCGAAAACCTAATAGATTGATGTGCAGAATGAAGCGGCCGCTCACGAACAACGCAACGCTGAATGGTAAGAATAACAATTTTATGATACTTAACAATATTTGAAACACAAATTAAAGTTAGTTTTGTATACAGGTGTACCCGTGGAAATTTTCGCCCAATGAAAACCCGTGACGCAGGTCAGAGTTGTAGGGAAAAACCAACCGTGGAGGAAAATATTGTGCATGTGAGCTGTATAACCCAGCATCAAGCGTTTCACATGGCTTTCATTGATCGATTGATGTTGGATTAAGATTACCTGTCACATAATGACCCCATTGCTAAAGGTAGAGACATAGCGGGACCCCTGAAGGTAGTTAATTTATTTGTATATCATTTTGCATATAAGTTCATGTTTAGTTATCGATATACTAGCTTACGTTATATCTAATATTTTTAACGTTAATAATACATTTTATAATTAAGGTAGACAATTGGCGATTGCAAGAATGCTTGAAAGGTATAAGATTTTGTTTGGTATTATTAACCTCTTCTACTACATTAAGAAATAATGTATTTCCATAAGGCCTACAGTTTTCAAACATAATAGAGATTTGTGAAATGGAGCTTTGGACCTCTCGGGAGGTTTAACGGGCACCCTATTCCCAATTGCGCATTTGACCAAATCAGGGACCAGTATCCGTTGTACATTTAATGTGGGTTCCACACGGTCAACTGATTATTTAAATTCTGAAATATAGTGGGGATAATATATTAACATTAGAGTGGTTAAGTACCCAACGTTATGAACGTGTAAACATCAACTGCCGTTTCAGGACGTTACGTCAAACAAACTACAGAAGCTACCAATAAAACCTCCACGAAGTTCGCTTAACATCTCTTTTAGTAAATGGTGATAAGAATCGCTAGTCTGTAAATGTACTGTCACCAGTTGTTCCCAATTTTTAACTAGCTGTAGGCCAATTTTATCATCATTACGTATATATTAATCTCCACCACTCTCCCCCTATTCGGCTTTCCGTTGCTATGCAACTCGTTTTGAAACTTTTAATATTAAGGTTTAGTTTCTCTATTCGGTGTTATAGTCGCAAGGGCAGGCCTTCAGCTAGTCGAATTCAGTAAGTTATGTTAGTTTAACTATACCTTTAATATAATTTCCAAGAACTTCTAATTACTTAAAATCAGCCTAATAACTAACGGAATTTGGGAAAAAGAAGAAAACTTTATGAAATTAAGAAAATGCATAATTTAATGTAGAACAAAGATACAAATTTATCAAAGTATTTCTTGATATACAACATTTCTAGTGAAATCTTTTTTAGTTTTTATGAGTTTACGTGACCTAGCGAAAACACTGGTTCCGGTACGTAAAAACCAACGTTATTGAGTGTCTGACCCTGAGCCTTGTTAATTGTCATGGCGAATGATTTCCTAACCGGGAATTGTCGTCTCTTTAACACAAAGGGCATATTTGTATCCGAAGAGGTTAAATCTATCCTAGGAATAAAAATGATTTATCCTTTTGACCGCCCAGTTAAAATCTCCGCGAAAATAACGTTAATTTTCATTGCTGTAACAACCAACCTAGTTCCGTTACACAAACGAATTTTTGTGTTAATATTCCTTAGTAAGGCGTGAGTGTATTAAGAAATTTGGTTGGAAAATTGAGCCTTTCTTGCTAATTATCAGTTAGTATTGAGTCGATGGCGTAATAAACTTGCTGTGAACCTTCCAATCTAGCTAATACGCGTGAATTTATCTGAAAAGTATGGTCATTTTTCGGACAGACAATAGCTCGTTTCGCAAATTCTTTTCCTTGAGTAGCGGTTAAAGAAGTTCCAGAAATAACGGTGACTTAAGAGTCGGACTTAGATAATATCTCGGGTGGAATTTCCAAAACGTATAATCCCAAATTTTTAGAATTCGAAATTCGGCTCTCTCCCACTTTAATAAGCCATTCCGCGAATGTCTTTTCATCGCCGGTACTGAGATTTTCGGTTAGCTTAAGTTAAGTGAAGACTCAGTTGTACAGGAACGTTTCTCCGGTACCACCAGGACTGTCCACGAAGAAATATCTCACGGCCTCGGTGTCATCATTCACGGCTTTCATAGCTAATTGAAAGATATGGTTCTGTTCAATTTCTAGACAGTATGAGGAATAATGGGAAGGAATCAAAGTAGGCGGTTTCTGAATTGGTAAATGGAAATCAGCACATTTTTTTCCGTGTACGACTAAAATTGTTTGTATATCCCAGAGCGCTTGGTTTTTGGGGTCGGAAGAGTTTCTGTGCGAAAATCCTCTGACGTCTGTCTGCTTTTCCCAAAGCGTAATCGCATCTCCGAAAATACAAATAAATGTCAAAAGTTGTCTGAATTGTTTCGGCATTTAAAAAAAATCTGCTTCTGTTAAAGCCTTATCCCATGCGGAATCATCGGCCAATAAATTTATTTTGCTCGCGGCTTCTTTGAATGTTGAGCATTCTAGACCGTCAACAGTTCTTAAATCTTTAAAACTTTGCGCGCCTCGAACGTTTAACAACAGTAGCCGCAAATAATACCACTCTTGGTCGGATAAACTGACTAAGTACATTCGGCTTATTTAATTCGAATTACGGGCCCTCCGTTTCCATTAACTATTCCGCTTATCAAAAACAAAATGCTCTGGAATTTCAGCGTGCGTCGGAGTTAATTTGATTAAGTTGAAACCAAGCTGTCAAAGTAGTGTCGTTTGTGCGCTTCAATTGAACGTCTTTAATGCATTAAAAAAGGATTGCCTTGTACTTCGGTATTTTTCATCATGACTGGGGAGATATAAAATATTCCGAATTCAAATGTTGTATTGTAAGTGATAACTTGTTCGAGAGTATCATTATAGTGCGAAGCCTTGAGAAGTCACTTTGCTGGTGTTAAAGCTTCAGGATGTGCAAAAACTACCAGTTAATGTGGATGGACAGTCATGTGCAATATGAAGCGCTCGAAACTTTTGCTGTTAGCGGCTAGCAAATAAATGTTTTTAACAGGGTCTTCTTATATGATATATTTTGTATTCTGAGTCTGCTTCAGTTTTCTTAGGCTAGTACCGGCAAGTTCTTGAGCTGTTAAAGACACGTGTGTGTTTGTTACTTCACCTTCAGACTTTTTTCATTGTGTGTCGTGTTGCTAAGTTAGTTGCTAAATCGCCGTGAAAAAAGCAAATTTTCATTACCATATTCAATTTCGTCAGATATCTTGGTCGCTTTAGCAATACTTTTACGAGTAGTGTTTAACTCATTTAGACCTTTCAAGTAACTCATTTTAGGTATTAATTTTCTAGAAGCGGAAGTTTGCTTCAACGATTCTACTTGACTAGGAGCTGTTCGACAGAATGGTCGATTTGACGATAAATCATTGTCGTTTTGGCGTTTCTTTGCGAAATTTTCATTCCCATTGTGGTGAATAAGAATTGCTATTATGTTGTCGTAACTTATGAATTCCCTGTTTGAATTCAGTGGTGAACTCCAAATCAGTACCAGTCCTCCGATACCGGTAGTAAGTAACTCCAGGCTTTTTTTTTAACTTTTCCCCGCTTAAAGTGTTTCCACCTACCCTCCAAAACGTTTGATTACATCTAACTCTGGATCTTTAATCATGCAAAAATATCACCACCGCAAGGGCTTATTGTGTCTGGTAGGGATGTTTCATAAACATCTGATGCTTGACCAATTTCAATAACGTTCAAAATGCGTTTCAGTTCTTGATTGGGAAACTAAGCTCACCGGTTGAAATCATACCAACAACTGAATTTTTGTCACTAGCAGATTTGCAATACTATACAAGCAATAGACAGGTAATCCTGCTTTTTCTGTACAATACCGAACTGGGTTAAGGGTATTGATTTGGTTAACGCATTTAGGGAAATAATTGAGTACCTCTGAAATGTAATAATCTATTAGAATTAAACAATTTAATTCAAAATACCCCTACCCACGTCCTGACCCGCGATAATTTGATTTTTGCTCGTACCCGTCAAGTCATTTCGAGGAGGCGTAATTTGTAACGAAAATTGGCGTCAATTTGACCACTTCGTCGTAATGTTTCTCGTTTTATATAAAACATTTTATTTTCAGGGTTCTCTATTCTAATATTAAACTATAATATAAAAGCCATGGTAGGATATACGGGGCAACACCCGGGTTTCAAGAGCTGTTACGCGGCTATGATACGTGGAAATGCACGTTATAAATATAAGCTAAAGAAATTAATAATAAAGTATATTTACAAAAAAATTCAGGAATACGTTCATTAACTTTGGTTCGTTTCTTTTTTAAATGGCGGCTGCTACGTTTTCTGGTCCTGAAAATTGTAAGAAAAGAAAACTACTTGATTTATTAGCAAATGAATAAGCTAGTCGAAGGAAATGTATTTGAAGTTAATAATAGTTCAATTAAAAAGTAAATTCTTAAAACAATCTATTGCAGGTAATTTGGCCGCTAGTATTATTTTATTCAATACTAAGAATCAGTCAACACCTGCTAGGATTTCTGATAAAGTTGTAAGTGTTGTGCTAAATTATACTTCAAAAGACTTTAAAAGTCATTTCAGGATGTAGAGAACTGCAGTTGTGGCCAGATTTATAATTATTATAATATGTAACACTATATAGAACTGGTGCCTAATTCGTAGGAATTGATTCAGATGTACGGAGCTGCAATTGTTCTAGACAAGAACTTCATAGTTTCTTCTATTGCGCTATTTTGGTAAATCCTGCTGGAGATCCCAAAATTGCGAAGGAGAGCTCATCCATTGCGACGAATCAAACTCATCAAGAATCGGTTCCGTCTCTTGGTAGTCAGGTTAAAATTTTGCAAAGACGGTTACAAATAAGTGCACTAAAGGTTTATTGATGTTCGAAAGTTTTCTGTTGAATCGGCAAAAAGCACTCCCCGTCCCCATCTTTGCTTTGTTCAACGAATAAAATATCACATCGACCCCGCGACGACTAAAAAAAAAATACAAAAGGGGAGAACTCCAAAGATGGCTAAACGAGTGTTTGTGTTTAACGACATCGAAAGTATTCAAAATAAATGTCACGCGTATAAGACCGCGGATTTCGAACAAGAAACTTTCCTCCTAATCTCTCAAATTGTTTTCTTTGAGTGTAAAGACGAGAGAGAGCCTAGCTTCTCTTGCGGCACTTGCATCCGTTTTAGTTCCGGCGTAAAAAATGTTACGATTGAAACTGCGTTCAAAGGTCCGTTGAATATTTCAGAACACTCGCGGGCATTTAGAAAACTTTCGGTTTAGGACCATCCATGGAAAAAGGTAGATTCCCCCACCTTCTTTTTAACTTTGTCGAGAATAGCTTCGATCCTACCGACCCCTTAACGACTAACTATTTCACCAAAGAGTTATAGTTTCCCTCCTCTGGAAGCCTGTGGTGCTAATTACCTCGGATTAAAGGAAGGAGAAGCACTCCTTAAATGGCACGACGAGCAACTCGCCGCGGGGGAGGGACGCTTTGACTTCCTCAAGGACGCTATCTCTTTTTGTACCTCCGACGTCTATATTATCCGGCTGGGTTGCGCGACGTTTTGCCGTTAAATAATGGAGATTTTTGATTCGGCTCACTTCCGCGCTGCCAGAATATTTCCGGTGGCTTGCAATTACGTTTTATGAATTCACTTCCTCATTCCTGATACAATAGGATTATTACCATCTGGCAGTTTTCAGAACAGAGATCGACAGTCAATAGTAGGTCATGAATGGATGGCCTGGGAATAAAAACGTAGGGGTATTAAAATAGTTTCGGCAACGAGGGGGCGCAAGGCGAATGTAGGGAAAATTTAGGGTTACACGGAAACGATATTTCAAGTGTGTTATTTTCACGGTTGCCTCCGCTGTCAAGTGTTGGGAAGAGACCGACCCCTCGATAACCTTTAACCTTCTATAAAAACAACTACCCGGGTGGTCGTGCAACGACGGAAACTTAAAAAAAACGTTTAGGAAATGTGGGAGTGTGGTTACGAGAAAACCAGAAACGAACCCAAGAACAAGAAGTTTTTAGAAAACGTACGAAAAAGTAGATTTCACCCTTAAATCCTAGAGACTACTTTTACAGGGGGAGGACTAACGCCACTTGTCTTTAGCATAAGGTTTCAGACGACCAACGTATCAATAACGTCGATAAGCTATCCGACTGTGAACCTCTTAGATAGAGTGCCGGTCGGACACCCTAAAATATTCATAGATCCGGAAGATCTCGATTCGCAAGCCGAGTTAATTAAGTGCCGCGTTCTCCATTTCTAACCCATGCACTGCAATTCCATCTTCTTTTCTTCCTATGCGGCAGCTGCGCGCGCCAAAGCTACCAAAGTAAATGTCCCCATTCTGACCCCGAACGAGCCATAGTCGGAAAGTTCGTCTCCGACTAACGGAAACTCGCCGTTTCTAGAGCGTATAGGGTAATAGAAATGTACGAGTTTTGGAATTATAAAAAACGCAGTATAACAAAGAGACAGAAGGGGTTTGTTCGCCGGTTACATTAAAAAATATGATATATAAAATAAATATATCATTTCTAAAATCACAAGGGGGTTAAACTCGATATCGAGAAGATTGCCCTAAACCCCGGTAAACTTACTGACGCCAAACTAATGTTTAACAGTTTTTACGGGAAGTGGGGAAAGCGATAATATCGTAAAAACTAATATCATTAGGGACAGGAAATAATTTTTTAAACCGATTAACGACCCGAATATCGAACGGAAGTGTGTTTTGGCGATCAACGATAAGACTTTGTTGGTCAAATGGGAACATCTGAAAAAAATTAACCCGCTTTAGCCGAAGTTAATGTAGTTTTAGTTTGCTACACCACGGCTTCCGCTAGGTTGAGACTCTATTCGCATTAAGAAGTGCTCGGTAATCTCGTTTTGTACCATGATACGGATAGTTTAATATATAGGTCAAGGAAGGGGCGTATTAAGGAGATATGACTGACCAACTCATATGACAATTCGGTCCGAATTCGACAACTGAATTTTGCTAAGGTTACCAAAACCGACTAATATTGGCATTATCCTTGCAATAAGACAAAGAAGTTTAAAAAATATCGCGGAAAGTCAGCCCTCAAATAAAAATATTATTATTTATAAAATTCTCAGAAATCAATGCAATAATTTAACTAGAATTTAAAGAATCAATTATTATTATAATAAACTAAAACGATGTCACGGTGACCCAAAAAAATCGTGGAAAGTGATAAACGACGTACTGGGCTAAACTAAAAAGGGAAAACTGATACGGCTCAGAATTTCCATGACTTTTTTCTACCACCAACTTTGATAATATCCCGGGTACAAATCGTGATTTTCAAGGAGTCAAAAATCTGCCGAACTCTATGGAGTTACTGCCAGTGGAGGAGCACTAAGTCCGTAAAATAATTAACAGCCTTAGAAGTGACTCTGTACGTGGATTTGACTAAGTACTACCCAAAATTCTTAAATATGCGGCTTGAATAATCTTAAATCCACTTAGGACTTTAATTAATTTAAACCCCAATATTTAAAAAGACGATATTACATTACCCACAAATTATAGACCCATTTCGGTACTTTCTATATTTGCAAAAATATCTGACAAATGTTTTTATCAGCAAATGATCGCATCTCTAATAATCAATTTGGTTTCAGTGAAAATTCCAATGTTGAACTAGCAAACCTTAAAGTTTATAAAAACAATTGATGCCTTGAATAACCGTCAATATGCGAAGTAATTTTTCTAGACCTTAAGAAAACATTCGATTCCATAAATCAGGATCGCCTCCTCCAAAAACTATTATGGGTTTAAGAGGGATCTGTCACGATTGGCTTCATTCGTACCTTACTAATCGTTGATGTCAAACTAGGCTGAATGAAACCCGCTCTGCAGAAAACACGACTAATTGCGGCGTCCCCCAAGGCTCTATACTCTCTCCAATTTTATTTAATCTATTCATCAATGACAATACAGTGATAGACGCTAACGATTCCCTTAAGCTTTATTAATTATCGAAGCGAATAAGACACTAAAGTATCTGAATACCTGGCTTAAAAGTAATTTCCTTGAGATTAAAAAAGACAAGACAGTTAATATTGTATTTTCGAATATTAATAAACCCCGCCCCATCACGCTGCGATTTAACTTGACGGTTCTATTATCAATGAAGTAGACCTTTTTAAACAAACATGTTTGACCTTACATATTTAAATTTGTTCATATTGACACGTTGTTGTTTTTTTTGTTTAAGGCCTAAAAGTCGATTTTCGACTTGGCCTTCAAAGATCTGTACGATTATGCTGTCTTAATAAAAAATAAGTATTATTATTATTATAAAAAACTATTAGCTTAAACCGGAGAGTCTAGTTCCTTTCAAGGAGCCGCTTATCAGAAAGGAAACGGTCTAGGGAGTTGTAAAATGGCACGCCTACGTAACCCCTCCAACACGTATGGTAGTTCCTAAAGTGCCACCCCTCTTAGAAAACTCGGACTTGCGTGATATTATGTCGGACTTTGGCTCCGGTGTCGGCCCAATCAAGACACTCACAGCGTCGCATGCTGATCCAGAGCTTCCCGCTTTACAAAGTTTTCAACCTCTATGGCGCTTGAGTAGCTCCCCGAGTGACTTTTCATTGATCTTGAGGTCGTCCCGTATAAATTCTTTGTATCCACAGATATCCGCGCCTGTAGCACAAAGAGTCGATTAAGGGTCTTGGTCCAAATACCGACTGAAAAAGTCTTACACGTTTTTGAGTTATTTCCTCGTAAGTACGGTTTCGGTCGCTATTAAATACTTTAGACCACTTGCCGACTCTAAAAGTCCTAATTGTTTTTGAGATAATTCCTCGTAATTACGTTTTTGGTCGCTTTTAAAGTCGGTATGGTGACCTTTCATTTTGGACCACTTGCCGACTCTAAAAGTCTTAAATTTTTTTTAGATAATTCCGCGTAAGTACGTTTTTGGTAGCTTTTAAGTCTATATGGCGACCTAACATTTTGGACCACTTGAAGACTTAATAAGTCTTATCATTGGAACTATTTAGAGCCTGAACGCCTACCTTACATAGCTGTCGTGACTTGAAATAACATGAAACATTTATAGCCCGACCAACGGCCGACATATATTCGACAATTAATCGCGCAAAACTGAAAGTTTTTGATTTTATAAAACAAATGGAAATATTTTTAAAATAAATTCGGAGATAAGTGAGTGCGTATACCGATTTGTGAGTCCCTTTGGGGGTAAGCAGTCCCCCCCGACAGCCCCCCATTGGCGAACATTTTCGGTAGTTCAATTGGTCAGACGATTTATCTGAAACGTGGACATGGTACCAAAAAAAAAGAACAGAGTTGTGATGTCTTAGGGACCAAGTCCCTGGGTTTTTATACCAAAAGGATCCCCATACACACACTTTGCACCCCCATACGTAGGGGGAATTTGGATGTAAAAGAAAAATCTATGAGAATCCCTCGTAGTTTAAACTGAAATAGTTAAGAGGATATATCCCCCTAGTTTATGGGGCCCCACAAAATTCTACGCGCAAAAACGTTTTTGGAGGAAACAATCGTTTGTTATAACCATTTTAGCGCGAAGAATCCCCACCTGATGTAAAAAGTTGGACAATCGGGGGACAAAATACAATTTGAAGCGTCTTAGATCGTATAGCCCGCTGGTTAAAAATCTTTGTGGAAAAACATTCTTTTAGAATACTTTTATAACCATTTTCGACAAACCGTTTGTCCCCAAAAATATCTTAACAATACCCCCAATTTGAAGCGTCTTTTTTAAAAGTTTTTGATTATATAACTCTCACCTTTTTAACGACCACCATCCTTCTACGCTTAAAAACATCGGTGTAAACAATCGCTTTTTATAACCATTCCGGCGCGAAAAAATCACTATTTTAACAATACCCGAACCTCCGATTTGACGCGTCATGTTAAATACCCGGCAATTCAGCAGTCGCGCGTGGATCTCAAAGACTTCTAAACCGCTTAGGGTTGACAAAAAAGGGGGTCCGAGGCGTGGGGCCATAAACAATTTTCCCTCAAAGAAGAAAAAGACCGGGGGCCTACATCGTTCAATTAAGACTCGAGCGGTGTGGCCCCAAAGGATTCCACTTTAAGGGGTTCTAATAAAACAGCGGCTCGTAAAAAAGGGGGCCCTCGGAGAACAAGAAGGCACTTCAAAATAGTTTTTTTTCGTATAGTCATCCAACTTTGTCAAAATAGGGGAAAAAGATTTTTCGACGGTTCTTTTTGTGGAAAACAACTTTGTCAGCGATAAAAGGACGAGCCGCCACCAAGTTTATGGGTTGGGGGGTATCACTAAAGTAGCCTTTGATCACTCTCCATCCTTAAAAAACATTGGGGGCATCTTTAGAAAACAACAGTATTATACAGGGTCTTTTTTTTTGCTCGGAAAAGTGTTTTTTTTTCAAAAACTATTTATAGTACCGATTTCAAATTTGGAAGGTCAATTCTCTATACCGGGGGACATCAGTTTGAGAAATTTGAGCGTTTTCGGTAATGTTTTTCACCAATTTTGAAAAATTATTTTTCGACCACTAGGTGCGAGATAAAAAATTTCTATTATAAAGTTGTAGGCCGTCATCGAAAACCCTTAAAAATTGTTCACTCGACGAAAAACAATTTATTTATCAGTGAAAATTCGAGCTTGAAAAATTTACAAGTTGGTGAAGCCAAATTACGATTGTTTGAAACGATAATTGAAAAGGGAACAAGTCTAATACAAACGTAGTAGAGTTTTCACACTTGAAAAAATGAACACGTTTGGTTTTTAAATGCAGATATTTTATTCACATAAATTTTTACAAAACATTTTCAATAATATCACCATTGGCTGCAACACAGGTTTGTGCGCGGACAATTAAGTTCTCAAACGCTTTCTCTACCATTTCTGGTGTGACGTCTCGGCAAGCACTGATTATTCGTCTAATGAGTTCCTCCCTAGTTTCAATGGGCGTGGCGTATACCTTTGCTTTAACGAATCACCAGAGAAAATAATCCAGCGGTGTTAGGTCAGGTGACCTTGCTGGCCAATGCACTGGACCATTTCTCCCTATCCACCTTTCAGGAAACTCGTTGTTGAGGTGCTCAGTTACTTGCCGGGAAAAATGCGGAGGGGCGCCATCTTGCTGAAACCACAACTGACGTCTTTCAGCCAATGGAAGGTCGTCGATTGCGTCACTCAGTTCGTTCTGTAGAAAATGTAAATACCTTTGGCCGTTGAGGTTCGTCGGCAAGAAAAAGGGACCAATCAAACGGTTTCCAACAAGTCCAATCCAAACATTGACCCGTTCAAATTGAACCTGGTGATGATATTCAAAACCCCAATGTGGGTTGATGTCAGACCAAAGATGGCTGTTTTGATGATTAAAGGGCCCATCTCTAGAAAATGACGCTTCGTCGGAGAACAAAACATGGCGCAAAAATTGTCTATCTTCTTGGACAGCATTTAGTAACCAGTTGCTAAATTCATAACGTCTTTGATGGTCTCCGTCAATTAGTCCTTGGTGGAGCGTAGCTCTGTATGGGTGATAGCGATTCTTACGAAGAATTTTCCACACACGATTTGCAGAACAACCCAAATCAGCAGCGGCGTTAGTGCAACTGTGACGAGGATATGTCACAAAGTACGCGAGTACATGGTTCTCGAAGTCTAAATCCGGTTGACCCAATCCGCGAAACCTAGGTTGCAAGTTACCAAATTGATTGAAATCGTGAATTGCTCGTCTTACTGTATTTACAGATGGTGCTCCATTTGGATGTCTTTCTGCGAAGATTTCAGTCACTCTTCTAAGGTTTTGCGCTGCTTCTCCATAGTAAATGGCAACTATCTCGGTACGCTCAGCTACTGAATAACGAGGCATTGTATGAAATATTATCAAACACTGATAAAAATCTCCCAAAGTTTTCCTTTAAATACCCAATGCATGTTTAGGATTGACCTATAGCCTCGTGTTTTTTAAATCCGGTCGTTTTTTTAACCAAAGTTTCAACTGGATTAGGTAATTCGGTTTCAATTATCGTTTCAAACAATCGTAATTTGGCTTCACCAACTTGTAAATTTTTCAAGCTCGAATTTTCACTGATAAATAAATTGTTTTTCGTCGAGTGAACAATTTTTAAGGGTTTTCGATGACGGCCTACAACTTTATAATAGAAATTTTTTATCTCGCACCTAGTGGTCGAAAAATAATTTTTCAAAATTGGTGAAAACCATTACCGAAAACGCTCAAATTTCTCAAACTGATGTCCCCCGGTATAGAGAATTGACCTTCCAAATTTGAAATCGGTACTATAAATAGTTTTTGAAAAAAAACGACCCTGTATAATAGAGTTTCGCATTAACGACGTGACATTAAGATGTAGATTATTTTTATACAGCCCCCAAAAGATACGTATAAATAGAATCTGATCGGTAAAAGCAACTTCACTAATCAACGAAATTCTCAAGTTGGACGTCGTTTTTTTTAGCCTAGTCCGAAAAATATGGATAGCGAAAGTTTATGCTGGTTTTTTTATAAGATTTGGCGGTTATAGGCCCTGGTCTGTTTCTAATGGTTAGTACCATTTCTACCCCAAAATCCTCCTTTTACCTAAAATTCCCCGTATACGGCCCATTTTTATTTTATCTGTCCTGGCCTAATAGGACCCATAGGTAAGTTACTCGGGTTTATAGCTGTTTGCATCGTGTCAGATAAATTGTCTGACCTACCGAAAATGTTCGCAAATGGGGGGCTGTCGGGGGGGACTGCTTACCCCCAAAGGGACTCACAAATCGGTATACGCACTCACTTATCTCTTAACTTCTTTTCTGTACTCTATTTTTTCCAAAAAGATCATATATTTTATGTGCAAATGTTTACTTTTTTAAAAATCTCTCAAATCGAGTAGGTTACATTCATATAATTAAATATGTTGGGTGATATATTATTAATGAAGATTTATTAGATTATTTTTCTAAACCCCAGGATACTATAGAACTCCGCGCCCTAGTAATCCATGAAGATTGCTACAGGGGCGGTGCCACAATTGTCATGAGACTGGCCACATCCGTGATCATTGTCCGAAATCTCACGCTGAAAAGGGCCTAGCCGGTGTCAACAGTACTGATCTACCACACCGTAAGTCGTTGAAAATGCCGCCGAAATTGAAATGGATGTTACCATAACATCTCAAAATGAAAATGATCTGCCCGTTTTGGACAAGACTCCAATTGTGCCTCGTGAAGATTATGATTTAGACGTTTTCAAGACAGGAATTAATTCACCAACCCGTAAACATCCTCCGGGTTTCACCATCCTCAAAAAGAACAAGCAATCGCCAACAATTGAGGCTTCCGCTTCGTACCAATACCCGCGCTCGTTTGTTTATTCAAATTATAGTCCTGATATTTTTTGTTTCCAAGAAACTAATGTTAAAACGGATTTTAAGGCCCCATAGATCTGGAAACACTGGTCGTATTCTTTCGAATACGTTTTGCTACTGATACTGGTTCCGTTGTTTCCATCGGTGTAGAGCCCCAATTTATCCCTTTTATTCGTGAAATCAAAACTCATTTAAAACAAGTGGCGGCTCTAGTGTGGTTGCGTTTTGGCTTAATAGATGTCACCAGCGTGAAAATCAAACAGGTCGGTTAAGTATCAAAATAGGACTAGAGGCGTCAACCAAAAAGGTGAACTTTTGGCTCATTGGCTTATCTTAATCACATGGTCAACAAGACAAAATATTTTACGGACTGAATGTGTATTTATATTTCACTGTATTTTTTACCATATAATAAAGGTTAAGTTTTAGTCTCTCGGTTATACTGTCTATGTCTCTCTCCATATTAAAGTAAACAAACTTTTTTGGGAGCTAATAAATAGGCTTAGCTTATAAGTAGCAGATGAAAGAATTAAAGAAGGATGCCTAAAAGTTCAGGTAAAAGTATTATATGATATATAACTGTTTCTTACTTGTAAACATTTGAATCATGTTTTTAGGAGATAAACATGGTTTAAAGTTGGGAAATGAAGCCCCTGAGGCTTTCCAAACAGAAAGGAAGACTCGAGAATGTCAGTGGACTTATTTGTTCTTCACCTGATTAAAAAAATGTATATAATAATGAAGTGCAACCTACTACTGTTGAAACTAGAGATACTGGTTGTTATCCTGGGCCAGAATGATACCCTCATTCAGAAAAAAATCGCAAGCTGATGTGGAATTTTCTGAATAGAAAATTTCGGAAGTGTCCAAGCACGGTACCGAATCGTCAGACTCAATTTCCGGGGGCGGCGATTGAACTTCAACATCGGAGTCTTCGGCCGGTTCCCGAAACACCTAGGCCACTTAAATTCGCGCTGATGCATTGTATAAATACGGAACGAAGTGCACAGATGGCTTTTAATATTACCAAAGGTGCACACTTGCCCACTATATAAGGGACGAAGCGCACGGATGGCTTTTAATATTACCAAAGGCGCACACTTGCCCGCTATATAAGGTATGAACGCTTACACTTGCCCGCTATTTAGGGGATGAAGCGCACAGATGGGTTTTATATTACCAAAAGCGCCCTCTTGCCCGCTATATAAGGAACGAAGCGGACGGATGGCTATCAGTACTTTGGGTGGCGCATTTTAACCCCTTGTTTTTTCAACCGACACTTTCCTACTACTATTATGGAAATTTACGAATTACCCGAACACGTTTTTAGGGGACATAATCTTTGCAAAGGGTTCAAAAGTGCTTTCATTTTTGTAATGTTTGCCGTAAATGATTACATAAATCATGTGATATCTGTGATAATGAGTATAACTACCAAGTTTCTTACAAATGTAAAACATGTTGCAATAGTTTATTACTTTAAATTTCCATTTTTTTGTCCACCTCTTTAAAAATAATATATTCTTTAAAATTCAAAAAAAAATTATTACATAAAAAGCCCTACCGATCAAATGCATATACACTGTATAGTCTAGAATATCTAGTCGTTCTCCAAGTCGTAAAGCTGCGTTAGACATGTTAAAAGTGTAGAAGCTGATGTTTCAATTGCTTAATTTACAGGGTTTTTACGGATATGTCTAAGGTTGAACTAAAGTTTCGTCAAATTCGGTTCTTGATCAAATTGAAAAAATTTAATTTCCGTATAATTAAGCTGAATCTTTGTTGTATCTCCTTTATGTATAATACGAGATTTCAGCTGTTTATTACTTTTTAAACAGAAAAAAATGTTAATTAAAAATTGGCTTTGACTTGGACAGTCTATATATTATTGTTTTAGTAGCAATAAACAAAACAGTTTAACCATATTTAAAACTATTTATTAAAAATTATAAAACGTTTCACATTCGTATGGTTTCCGCTTAAAGGCGTAGGTTTTCTTCTGCCACTCACCCTTTAAACTTATTTTCCTGCCAAACAAATACCCAGGTGGTAGGTAGGCCAACGTGTTCTGCGATTGACCTAGCACCAGAGTATTTGTTTGGTAGGAAGAAAACTTAAAGGGTGACAGGCAGAACAAAAATCTATGACTCTAAGCTCGTATCCATGCACTTGTTTTTGCCTCTTTTGTTCCATTGCAAGACCTACATGTCAATTATTATCTGCAATCATCTGGGTAATAACTGCCACTTCCAAGTACATCTATTAATGGATTATCTATGTCCGTTTCTTTCAGCACATTCTGTGACAAAATATGGAGCATCCAAAGTCTTCCTCTCAAGAGATTTTTCTGGTAGATGGGTTTTTACGCCTTTCAATATAGAAAGAAAATAATATGAGACGACAACTCCACATTCTTTATTCCTGTAACATCTAGGACAGATTTCGTTAAATTATTCTCCAACATATTCTTCATCATTTTGTCTCGGCCAATCATTGCTAGATACGTAAGTCCATCGATCTACTTCGAAAGGTGTATTCGAATTGTGAAGAACCAGTATTTTAAAGCTCACAAGAGTTCTGAAATGACCTTCGAGTGATGAATGATCTCTGTGCAAACGGTCCAGAATAAATATCTCCTTTCTTGGAAAATTTATTAGACTGAGAAGCCAGTGTTGGCTGGCACTCTACGCCATTATACTAGGCATTAACAAAGCTAGAACAGTCTTTGACCCTGCATCCATTATAATAAAGAATTGTGAACTTTTATTGTAAACATAATTTACGCGACCTTCCATTGCTAAATACATATGAATGAAAACGTCACTGGTTTTCACCAAAACCTTTTTCTGAAGTTTCATATTTCCCACCAATAATACCATACATTTTTCAACCACAAAACAGTTGGCTTCCTCCTTTGGTTTTAATGTTGCGGTATGAGAATCCTTAACAAAATCTTTCATTTCCATATACGCTACATCATAGAATGATTGCATTTCTTTGAAAGGCAGTTGCTTTAGTGTATTATCAGCATTCAACATTATTTCTTTGCTTTCCACAGAATCTGTAACGGTTATTTTCATTACTTTTCTACGTTTGCTCTCCACTAAAATGTCTGGTGACGCAACATTGCTCGTTGTTCTTAGCGATCGGTTGCCAGTGCGCTTACTCTTTGGCTTTCTTCTAGAACCCTAAGGAGTCAAAACAATTCCCGCACATCTTTCCCATCACTATCTTGCACATGGTCAGGGCCTTTTCCTTGCTCTTCGTAAAGTTGAGTTGCTTCAAGGTGATAACACTGGCGACGGTTGTATTTATAAGAGAAAAATTTCTTAGATTTTATAAAAGGTACCTCTACAATTTCATATTTGTAAATTTTTTGCCAAAACAACTTGTGAGTATCAGTGTTGGCAATCTTTTCATGGACCACAAAGAAAACTGGAAAGCTCAGTTTTCCTTCCAACTCTGAATTTTTATTACCACCACGGAAACAAAGAATTTGCCTAAATCGAATGTTGTGTCGCAAAATATTGAAGCTTCCAATGTTTTAAATTTAGATGAATCAGAAACCAGCTATTTAGCCAGCGTAAGAGCTTCAGAGAGCCCAAGAGTAACACAATAAATAAAATCGGTGAAAGGCCCATGGCCATTAATTTTTAAACTGGAAATAGTTTTGAGTAATCGTTTTAGAACTGAAGTCGGTTGGATCATGATCATTTGAAAATGTTGTTGTGGCTCAAGCCGTCTCTTTTGTCTCTGGTTTTGCTGGGGGACATGGATTATGATTCTCTAAGTAATGAATAACAACAAGCACTCTTTGATCATCATTGCTTCGCAGCTTAAACCCTTTTTTACCTCTCCGAGGGGACTATGTTCCTAGGAGAGGTTTTACAATCACCGTGTCTGTCACTGTGTGTGTGTTGCGAACGCGTTACCGGAGCGAACCCGAAAAACCGTGTTTGCAGTTGGGCAAAACCACTTTGTGACGGTGAATGTTAACTGATGAATTTGCGGATGGGTTGCGGTTGTTTTTTTCGTTAACGCTCACCGTCACGCGTTTTCTATGTGTGGGTGCATTCTCTCCAACTCCTTATTGACATTTGGGACGGACCGAGTGCTGAGGGTTTCGATAAACGTCTCAACGTCCAAATGGCAGCGTTTCCACCAATTGTTTACGATATTCGTCTTAGTATCAATTTGCGATCGCATCGGGCTGGATTCGAACCCGAACCCTCCTGCATAACAGGCGAGTTTTTTACCACAGAACCACCGACACATGTTACGGTTCAAAGAAAATTATAAGGTCAGCTTAAGCGGAAGACTATATTTATAGTTTTTAAAGTCTATATTTTTGTACGTATGAAAATTTAAAGGTAAAATCTTGTTTAAGCGCAGTCAGCAGAGATAAGGTGGTTAAAGGTAAAACGCGCGGGTGGTCCACCTAGTTAGTGTTTTATAATTTATTTGGTTTTTTTAGTCGTATATTTTTAATTATTGTGTTTAAGCGTAATCGTTCATTTATCAGTGCCGGATTAAGACCCTTGGGGGCCTCTAGGCACTTGGCTATCGGGGGCCCCTTTAATACAAGTAGGACTCAAGGATGGAGTAAGAGGGTAGCTAAGCAAACCAACTTTTTCTAGAGTTGACACAATGACCATTTTGAAAATGGGAAATGGTTTTTTTCCATGGGCGCCCGCAGAGGTGGGTAAACGGGGAAATTGCTCCACCCCCCCTTTCTTTAGCCATACCTCTTTTTTCTGTCGAACTTTTTGGGGAGTGCAGTGACGAAGAAGAGTGATCCAGTTACTTGAAATGTGTGTTACATCAATATATATATAACTTATATCCCTATTCCTACTAAGCTTTAGCTATAGCTCGTTCATTTATCGGATCGTTGTATGTGTAAAGGTTGTATATTTCATCGGGCGAGTTCGCTATATGACTTGAAATAATTTCTGCCGGCGTCCATGCTCTCAGTATCGTAGGGGGTGGGCTTGCCCCTTGGTCCACCCATCTGGCTATGCCACTGCATGCTCCTCTCTATTTGAACCCAAAAACCAACCTTTTTCTATTTGACTAGGCAAAAACCTAACTATTCGCCCTACCCCTTTAAGACGAAGCACTTAATTACACACGTTCCTGAATTCCTTAAGTGACAATTCACAACGTAACTTAAACCAAAAAATAAATAAAAATGCCATAGCACCCACTTAAAGGAAGTAATAACTGGACCATGATTATCCAAATTATAGTTCGACTATTCAAATTTGTTTAATGCTGGGAAAATGTTGTCAATTCAAATCCTAACGATGTTTATATAAAAAACTATGCTGGAGCTAAACAAAATGAACAAGGGTGGGGCAACCCCCTCTATGCTGAGCGGCCTGACACGGAATCACAGAGTGGACAAGAGATTGGTTATGCAAGGTTACAAGGTAGTCGTTTTGGTACGGTTCTACCTCTATAGATCACCGTAAAACGAAATAGAGGCTACGCGGCAGTGGCGGACTGGGTCTAAAAATGTGGACTGCCAGGGGTCAAAGGGGGCCCACCCAAAACCAGAGGCGTAGACAGGGGGGAGACACCCTCCGAAAAAGGAACAGCCCCCCTGAAATATTATTTTATGTTAATAATTTTTTCGCTTTCATTATGTTTACTCAATTGTGTACGAACTACGCTACTGCCGAAAACTAGAACGATAAACGCTATAATATTTTTAATTAAATCAAGGAATACCACTGGGCATGCCTCCGGCTGGAATCAAACCAGCGACCTGTGGGTTGCGGTCCCAATGCCTCTTCCTTTTGGACTACTAAGCCCACAATATAGGTGTTCCCTTGTCTCGCGTAAAATATATCCCGATTTTTTATTAAGCCATAGCATTTTATAAATCACCTAGTTGTAACAGTTCCTTTCAATTGGAATACTCTTTGAAACGGCAACTCATAGGTCGCTGGTTCGTCGCCATTTATAAAAGAAATGTTTTAGCGATATAATGTTTATAATAATTACAGATAACATATTAAAGGCAATATACAGTCGATACTAAATGTAAACATAATTATACAGATTGTTATTTTTAGTTTATATTTTAGACAAATGCCGAAATTTTACTTATTAACCGGTTGTTTAAAAGCATGTTTCATGTTCCACTATATTTTGAGTAATCGTTGGAATACACTAGATGACTGTGCGAATCTGTCAATAATTGCTTCTACATCCAATTCCTATTCAATTAAGCAATAATTTTAATACGTCGAAATTCGAAGCAAAAGAAAGCAATTCCAACATAACTTCATCTTTACTGATTCGTGGAGAAAGCTTAACACCATCCAAGGCGTCATCTTCTAGGCCCTTCTCTGTAATATTTTTAAAATTTGCTGTGTCCAAGCAAGATAAATCCTTATACAACTTTTTGTGTTTTAAAAAACGTGAATCTAGTGACTGGACAATGCGGTCCATTATTAGGTTAAACACATTTACTCTTAAATCAGCGGGACCCTGCCAAATATAAGACGTTACTTAGTACTGTTCAACTACGTAGTTTCTTTCGTCGGGTACTCGGGCTTAGCCAAACTTTTAAAAATGTGTTAAAAATGGTTAAAATTGTTTTGAAAATGAATCCACGCTGAACCGCCAGCGCCTCGGCACCCCGACGATGTCATTGGAAATTTTTTTATAAATAAAATATTAATTTTTAGTTTTATTCAGTAAAAATATAATTTAATATTGAAAGTTTTGGAACTCCTAATTTATTATGAAGCTACTATAATGTTGACATATTGTTGAAGGTTTAAGGAGTCCCACTGACCAAATTTATCATGGGGCGGCTGGGGCCCACCTGCCATCGGTTAGGCCCAGTCTATGGCCAGTCGGCCACTGCTACGCGGTACCTTATCTCGACTTACTCGAATTCGTTTTTTAGTGTTTTTCGGAATAGTATTTCCTTTATATTATAAATATTAAAAAAAAATCAATATAGTTTCAAAGTTATTTTTTGTTTTCATTCTGAAAAAACATGCCGTAAAACTGTTATTAAATTTAAATAAGCTTAAATGTTTTTTTTTCAAATAATTTATTCTTTGAACTAGCGTATTGACGTGGGATCATTCGGGGCCCCCTGACCCTCGGGGGCCCCTAGGCACGTGCCTAGTGTGCTTAATTCTTAATACGGCACTGTCATTTATGAAGAAAATTTCAAGATGTATGCATCGTGCACTTACACTTATGTTGGTCTGGTTTTTAACTGGGTCGTCATTACTTCGTAATTTATTATAAACGTTTTCTCGACGAATTAAGATGTTTAAGTTAGTTCATAAATTCGGTTCGATTGTTTTTATTTATAAAGAGCCCTAACTATTCCGTCTACGGTCATTTATTGATATACGAGCTGTCGTTTAGTTAAAGGGCTTTCTGTGCTTTGTGAATGGTAAGTTTTTCGCTTCTTGTTAATACTTTTTTTATTGGTGTGGATATTTGGACATCTACGATTCCTAATGCCGTCATTGATTTCCTGGGTGTGCGAGATATTAGAAGTTGGACGATATTGGTCTTTTTCATGTCACAACGTCAACAGGAAGTCTACTCGGTTTCTACTCCCCTCTCCAAATTCATCTGGGAAGGAGCTATTTCCGGTCGGTCGGTTAAACGGTTAGATTGGCTAGCCAAAAAGTCATATTTAAGCCAATTAGAGACGCGTTTTTGCCCTCATGAGAATATTGCGTCAGATAAGAAACGCGTCGGCTCACGTGTATAAGGAACATACTAATGTTAATTTTCGATAATATATTTTAAGGTAAAATATATAATGTTACTAAAACTAAGTATAAGAAGGTAATATTATTATTATCCTCTTATGGTATAAATAACTAAAATTATATGTAATATTTTTATAATACCGGGCAATTTTAAAGCTTCTCATGGAGGCAGAGTTAATTCATTTCGTATAAAATTATCTTTTGGAAAAAGATTAAAACTCATTCCTTTATAACTAAACATATTACTTTTGCAGTACGGTATGCAACAAGTGTATCCTTTTAACCAGGTAACTTTTTTGGCTTAGCAAAAAACCGATGTTACGTTCGAGAAAGTTTCCAGCTTTCTAATATTTCAAAAAGCACTATACAGGGTGTCTCAATTTGCTCGATCAGGCAATTTTTCTCAAAATGTATTTATGCTAGGGTTTTGAAATTTTCAGGGTTCATTTGCTAGGTATGGAAGGCTTTGGTTACGAAATTTCAGAAAAATCGAACGATTTTTTGCCGTTTTGGAAAATTTATTTTTTCACCGGTAGGTGTCACGCAAAATGTGTCAATAGAAAAGTTGTAGGGCATAGTCGAAAGTGTAAAAATAATTTTGGTTCGGTTGAAAAAGACCTATTTTTCACTGAGTTTGGAGGTCGGTGGAAAAACAAGGTGTACTAGCAGGCAATAGCCTTTAATGAATTGTAGGTAACATGCATTTCAGTTATAAGATTTCGAAAAATAAACAAATAATAATTAGCCCAAGTGACAAATGTTTTTAATGACTTCTACAACTTGTTTCAAAAATGCCACCTTCTGATGCAATGCACAAATATGCACGATGTTGCATATTGCGAAATGCTCCCCGAACCATTTCTGGAGTCACCCGGCGACATGCTTCGATGATTCTTTGTCGTAAATCTTCAACGCTCGTCACAGGTGTTTGGTATACGTAGTCCTTTACGAATCCCCAAACAAAAAAGTCGAGTGGTGTTAGATCAGGGGATCTTGCAGGCCAACGAACAGGACCAGTTCTTCCGATCCTTCTTCCAGGAAACTCGTCGTTTAGATATGCAACCACGTCACGATATTGGTGAGGTGGCGCCCCATCTTGCTGGAACCAGATGCGTCTGTACTCGGCCAGAGGAATGTCGTCCAACAGTTGGATATTTCATTTTGAAGGAACTCCAAGTAGTTTTGACCGTTCAGACGATTGGGCAGGAATAACGGGCCAATAATTCTGTCACCTAACAGACCAGCCCACACATTTAAGCGAAACTGCACTTGGTGGCGGTGAGGAAATCCCCAGTGTGGATTCTCGTAGTCCCACATATGTTGGTTTTGACGGTTGAAAGGCCCATCTCTTACGAATGAACATTCGTCGGACATCAGTAGTTGATCGTGAAAATCCTGGTGTGCGTCAGCCATGAGGCAAAACCAATTGCAGAAGTCAAGTCGGCGCTGTCTATCACCGTCATGCAGTCCTGGGTGAAGTATCGCTCGATAAGGATGAAAATGGTGTCTTTTGAGTGTTCTCCAAACGTAGTTTTGATCCAACCCTAAGTCAAAGCTGGCAGTCCTGACGCTCGCTCGAGGATAGGCGACGAAGTAGGCAAGTATGGTGTTTTCCATGTCGATGTCCTGGAGACCACGACCACGAAACCTCGGATTGATATTACCCCAGTTGTCGAAGTCGCGGACCATTCTAAGAACCGTCGTATGACTTGGTCTGCAATTGGGAAATCTTCGTCTAAATAACTGACTTACTAGAGTAGCATTACGACGACCTTCTCCGTAAAATAATTCTAGCATATGAGCGCGCTGATCTCGAGTGTAAAGAGGCATACTGGACAACAATCGGCCAAGCTGAGATAATGTTTTAACTTTGAAATGTAAACGCTTTAAATACTACTCGGACAATTGATATTTCACGTTAAAAAAACACAAAAAAATAAGCGTAATTTTTGTTTGATGATCTTACTCGTAACCACGTCGAAATGGAAGACGCGGTCTTTGTCTACTTTGTCTAATTAGGTGTTGAGCGTAATAATTTTCTTTAACAATAACTTTTTGCAGATCTGATTAATGAACAATGAAGTTTTTCGAGTCACTACCACCGCTCCAAAGATTTCAACCAATTTCTGAAATTCAATTAAATGTGCATAAATTCATTAATACATTGTTATTAAACCTACCTGGACGGGCAAACGACCCATCGTAAAATAACATTTTGAAGTCATTTGCAGTGTACAGAGGTACTAAATTCTCGACATCGTCTATAATTCGAACATGATTCAACCGAGGCTAAGTGTTTTTGAACAATTAAGAGGCAAGTACAGCTACCATTTTAATTTTCGTTATAATGGGTTTTAACAGGGCCGTGCTTAGAGGTCTCGCGGCCCCGGGCGAAATGCATGGGCGAAACTGACAAGAGTGTAGCGGCCCTCCGGTATATACATCCCTATGGTAAAATTTTAGCGGCCCTGGGCGACCGCCCTGCTCGCCCCCCTCCCCTTAGCATGGCCCTGGGTTTTAATACACAAAACTAAGCTTTATTCTCGTTAATAATTTCGTCGTCTGTAACCTCATTAAAAATTTAATTAATAAGTTAACGTTTATTTTTGTTCTCCGGTCCCGAAAAATATCACCGCCTTTTTAAATAACACACCGGTTACATTAAAAAACCGTTGAGCAGCTTATGATTTCATTCTGACGTAAAAGCTCACCGGTTAGAAAAAAATAACATCGGTGTTTTAGGCGGTGAGTGTTACTGAACGCAGCCCTATATAACGGAAATTGTTTGGCCATTTTCGGCTTAATACATTTTTTATAAGACCGCAAATGGCCAAAAACGTGTAGTTAGATACTTTAATTATCTATATTATAAAGAGCGCTTGGTACGTCGGTCGTCGTCGTACGTCCTAGCTTTCCAGAATGTTTGCTTAGTCTTTCATGAAGCCAAAGGCGGGGCGGCGAAGACAAGGACAGCACGGAACCGAGAGAGAAGCTGCAGCCCTTTGCTTCGTTAGTGGGTCAACTATAGACTTTTTGTTGTTTTCAGACATTCCCGCCCCCTTCCCACTCTGAAGTAATTATAGTCGACCTTGAACCACCGACATTCGGCCTATGGTTAGTCACGGGCTTTGGGTCGCTTTGTTACTGGGGTCATTATTCAATAACACAAAACCGTTCGCAGTTTACAATCGCCGGATTGACGGAGGTGTGTCGGTTTTGAGGCTTTGGAAGTTTTTACTTTGAACGTTTTTTGTGTCGGTTTTGTGAGTTTATAAATATGGCCGAGCGTTCGCTTCCCTTTCGCTCCATCTGAGCGGTCGAGTCTTAGGTCACATCGTAGGGAACTTTACAGCTTGAAAGGCTACATGCGACAACGGAAGAGTTAAGCCAACTGCACGAAAGTCGAATTGGAGTCCGACGCGGAATCCAGAGCGTCTGTTGCGCCTGACGACCACCTGGCCGTGAATACACCAAGGAGACTTACGCACATCGTGTCGGTAGAGACAAATCGCCTTCAAAGGCATAACTGTGGTCGTTAAAAACAAATGTTATCAACGCCGAAGTTTTAACCGGTCGTTAAAAGGGCGAAATAGTGTTCATCCCAAGAATTGAATTGGCTCCATCTGATTCTAACATGCCATTTCTTTTGAAGCGTCGACAATTCCCAGTTAGGGTCGCTTTCTCAATTACCATTAATAAGGCACAGGGTCAAACGCTACACAGTGTCTGACTTTTCTTACCTGATACGGTTTTCGCTTATGGTCAGTGACACCGGCTGCCAATTTAAAAGTTCAAATTTTACCAACTAACTATCAGGGACCATTAATGAAGCGGCAGAAAAACATTTTCACGGAAAATGTCGTGTACAAAGAAGTTCTCTAATAACTCGCAATAACTATCTTTTTGCTAATTAAATAAATAATGTTTTCGTTAAAATGAGTTTAGTCTTATTGAGTTAATTTCTTTTTCACATTAAGCTACTGTTCTAAAGTACATTACTACAAGTAACTTTTAATTATTAATCAATGCGCCTCGAAACAAATCAGCTAGTCTATATAATAAAACTCTCAGACCTTTTCGCCCGGCGGTTTTCTCCCTTGTCCCTGAAAAGCAAGGCGCCTCTGACGGTGCGGTCTGCGGATTTGCGGACAAGCATATCGTCTCTCATTTTCCTCCCTCAACTGGCTCGAAGTCCATACCGCTTTGTCGCTCATTTCAACTCCCTCCCTTTTATCAGGTTAGTGTTAAAGAATGGAGGCTTTATCTATCATTTCAACTCTCTCCCCCAAAGAACGGGGGGAACGCCACTAATTGGTGTTAAAGAAGGGGGGACAAACGAAGGGGAGGACCACGTGCCACAACATCCGGGTACTGTTGACGAAGAGGCAAGAAGCAGAACATTTCCGTTAAAATGAGCGAAAACAATTTGAAACGCGTGCGGTAGAGCCATGCAACGTAGAAACGAAGCGGTTGGACGAGGAGGAAAAAAAGTTACGCGAACATGGTGCAACACAGCTCCATGCTAACGCGCAAAGGGGGGAGGACGCAAAGTCACCCGAAAATGACTCAAATCGAGGAGAACGGCTAAAATATGTTGCAAATGTCGATGGCTATCCCCGATATCAAAGGCGACCTATCGCTTCTCTTGGTCGCGGCTCTTACGTCATTGGCGCTAAAATTATTGATAACAATTGGGTCGTGCCCTACAACACGTATTTATTACAAAAGTACAATTGCCACATTTATGTCGAAGTTTGCGCGTCGGTAAAAAGTGACAAATATTTATTTAAATACGTTTACAAAGGGTTTGACTACGCTCATATTGAAATCAGAGGTGAAAGTAATCATACGCTGAACCACGATGAAATTCGATCCTTCGTAGATTCCCGCTACGTAAGCGCCCCGGAAGCCATGTGGCGTTTAAATGGCTATAAAATGCACAAGCAATCACATCCCATTATTCGGTTAGCCGTGCATCTACCCCAAATGAAGCCCGTCTATTTCGTCGAAGGACTAGAACAAAGTGCTTTGGAGAAAGCCCAAATTTAAAACACTACTTTGACAGCTTGGTATGAACTCCGACGCACGCTGACATCTGTTATTGAAATTCCAGAGCATTTTGTTTTTGATAAGCGGAATAGTCAATGGAAACCAAGGGCCCGTAATTCGAATGTAATAAGCCGAATGTACTCAGTCAGTTAATCCAACCAAGAGCGGTATTATTTGCGGCTACTGTTGTTAAATGTTCGAGGCGCGCAAAGTTTTAAAGATCTAAGAACTGTGAACGGTCTAGAATGCTCAATATTGAAAGAAGCTGTAACGCTCATTTTTAAAAGTGTTATTTAAATATTGCATTTAAAATATTTCCTATTTAGGTTAGTGTTATTTAAAATTATGACATTAAGTCCCGTTTATATTTTTCAATTTCTTACGGGTGTCCAAGTCGTAAAAAGGTATTAGTATTTTTCTTGTAAAATGTATTATTGTTATCCGTGTAAAGTATCGTCTCCCCTCTACATGTGGCTCTCCCCTAACCAGCGTCGGGTGCTGGGAAAGCGAGCACATCTTGACTCATCCATTGCGCACTATAACCCCTCTCTCTATTGTTGAATACTCGGCGTCGTATCGTAAATGACTTAAAGATGCGCGCTCTCTATTGTACGGCATTCGGACGTCAATAGTAAACTATTGAAAGAAGCGTTATTTCAAACTGCCACCTTTAAAAATAAAAACTACAACCACGAGTACCCCTCCCGAAAGCCACAAGGCGACATGTGGTACCGTCGTGCGACCTTCTTCCTGGGAAAGACACCAGATTATTTCATCTTTCTACTTTTATACACGAACCTTCTACAGCCAATAATCTTCAAGCCAAGCCGCCTACTCCAAGCTACCCTTAACCTTTTAACCTCTCCAATAAGATGCCACCAAATGTCAGTTTCCGTAATTAAACCACGCCTACTGAAATGGTGCTGAACAAAACCAGGGAGTTAGAGAGATTTTATGTCATAGAGAGATGGATTGAGTCCTCAAAGGTCGGACAGAGCCCAAGATCGGACCGAGCCAGAGAGTGGACCGAGTTAAAGAGCGGACAGAGCCATAGGGTTAAGGAGACCCAAACGAGCGACGTTGAACGGCACCAGACCGTTTCATCAATCGGTGAGCGAAAGCCACAGGCTTCAAACTATTGTTATAGAAAGAGAGAGAGAGCCCGCGTATCCCCCCCCCGCGACGTTCATGTTATTGCATACTTAATTTATTATTATTAAGTATTTTAGTGTCATTTTTATTGTTATTATTATTTTGGACACCCGTAATCTCGTTGTATATTTACCTATATCATACCCCTAGACATTCTTGAACCCGGTTACTTAACGTTAAGGTTGTTTCTCACGAGATTCCTCCTATTTTGCTAACGCTAGGGAAACCAATAGACACGTTTAATCGTCATCTACAAATTAGCGTTGCAAAGCCGCGAGTAAAAGAAATTTAATGGCCGACGATTCCGAATGGGATAACGCTTTAACAGAAGCAGCTTTGTCTGAAATGCCGAAACTATAAAGACAACTTTTTGCATTTATTTGTACTTTCGGAGATGCGATTACGCTTTGGGAAAAGCACAAAGACTCTCTGTGAGAGGATTTTTCGCAAAGAAACGCTTTCGACTTAAAGAAACAAGCGCGCTGGGACATACAAACAACTTTAGTCGTACACGGAAAAAAATGTGCAGATTTCTATTTACCAATTCAGAAACCGCCTACTTTAATTCCTCCCCATAATCCATCATACTTTCCAGAAATTGAACGTGAGAAGGGTGAATTTTTCCATTCGTAATTAAACGGAGAACAGAACCAAATATTTCAATTAGCTATGAAAGCCGTCAATAAATGACACCGAGGTCGTGAGATATTTCTTCGTGGAGGGTCCTGGTGGTACCGGAAAAACGTTCCTTTACAACACTCTCCTTAGTGTTTTGCGAGGGAGATCAGAAGACGTTCTACCGGTGGCACCAACAGGTATAGCGGCGACCCTATTAGAAGGAGGTAGGACGTTACATTCCCAATTTAAACTACCCGTGCAACTGTCAGAAACGTCGGTTTCGAATATTTGTCTATATAGTTTGCGGGCTCCCCACGCTCAGTCCAAATGAAATGATGACGGACAACGAAAGTGCTCTGTTCAACAGCCTCATGCTTCAATTTCCTGGAACCCAATTGGCTGGGTGCTGGTTTCCCTAAAATATTATTTTTATATAATGTTGAATAGAACTAAATGATATTTTTTTCTATTAATGGTCTTGTTAGGGAGGCCGTAAAAGTGCTTATGGCCCTTCCTCAGTTTCCAGCCAACCGAATACAAGATGATTTAATTTCAATAGTTTACGAATAGCGGGGATGTTCTTGGTAAGTTCAGAAACCTTTACTAGTATTAAACAATATGTAACTTAAAAATTAAGAGTTATATTAAATATGATACTTTCTTACATAATTGCGCATTATAATTATTTATTTATCAACTTCAACTCAACAGTTCCGCTTTAAACATTCTCGCGCAATACTGTAACGAATTTTTATATTGAATTTGAATAGTAGCGCAATTTTCAATATCAATCTTACAATTTAGGCCTAAAATAGCCACATAGTTGGAAATCAAACATTTTCCTGGTTTTGCCGTAGAAAATAGCTATTGTCCCAGAATCGGACGGGGAGGTTGATAGGTCCCTAAGCTCCAGTGGGCTGCACTCTGTGCCAATTGTTGTCCTTCCCTTCTCCGGCCGGGCAATTAAGGTAGCCTGACCGGCGTCGGTAGCGACCCAGTTTTAAACCCTTATTTCTACGTTCCCACGTTTGAGTTGTGTTTGAAGCGCCGTTATTTTTTTGTTGTATTTCTGTCATTCTTAAAAAATGTCATAAACCCATTTTGGGATCTTGCCACCCTGACAGTGATATATAGCTTTTAGGGTCCCCATTTTGGGGTAAACCCAATTAAATTGATATTTTACCATTGGGCGGATAAACTCCACCCCTGGTCACTCTTTGGGGCGACGGAAAGTACCCGGATTGAACTCTTGGTTAAAACCAGGAACTTTTCGAGAAAATAAATAAGAAGGACTTAGCCGATTACCGGCTCAGCAGATGATTCTAATGCTGCCTAAAAATTATCTTTAAAGTTGAAAATAAAAAAACGTAGCAATCGTACCGGTACCTCACCGAGATCGTCACCATGCCAACACGGAACCACTCATATCATCTCTAATTCTTCCTCTTTGGCGCCAACCAACTTTTCATCAATTCTACGTTCTTCCCTCTTCACCGAGACGTGTGTCGTGAGTCATGTGCGGAATAAACGATAAGTACTTAAACTAAGGGTGGCAAATGGCATCATATTTTAAAATAGTAATTTAATTGTAATGTAATTGAATCTTAGTAGTAATCTAATCTGGCATCCAATATGGCTTTATCTCATTTAATTATTTAATTTAGTCGTAGCATATTCATTCTGTTATAGTAGCGCGTGTGCATGTCATTTTGTGGGTTGTTGATTTATGTTGTATAAGTGTCGGGTTTTTAATTCAAATATTCTTTTATAGTGTCGGGGTTATTAGGGGGGTCCTGATTTTTAAATAAACGTAGAACTCAAACATGGAAACCTAGGTTTTATTCACTCCACCTGCTTTACAGTAGTAGTCATAGTGGTAGTCCGTAATGATAGCAATTGGCATAGATAATAGGCCCACCAGGGTATAGTAGTCGTCCTGGTGTCTTAGGAAAAATTGTTACAATACGTGCAAGATTTTTGACTTTATATAGTAACCCCGAACATGCTATCTGTTTTGACTGTTTGCGTCGAAATAACAACAACGTGGAATCGTTTCATGCCCAACTAAATAAATTTATTAATCAACAACACAGACTTGGACCTTAAAAAATAACGTATACATTAGCAATATTTGTTGCTTCTTTATATTTAACAAAATATATTAAAATTTATGTTATGTAGAAGATGCGCAACGAAGAGACCACACCAGCGCCCTTAATGTCCAAGAAATTAAGTCTCGATTTAACAGGGTGTACGATAAAGAAAACGAGTAACATAATTTTGAATCCATATTGGTCATAATGGATATTAACGTTACGTTATTTTTGAAGCTGAATTCTAATCCTTTCGGAGACAAGAAATTTCGATAGAAGATTTCCTTCTTACCGCCCCAAACTAAATAAACACAGGCTGTTTGCGATCCGGTAGACAAGGAGAAAACGGTAATAAACAATCTTTTAAAGTAATATTTTAGCCGGGGCAGCTCAAGAGGGGTGCATTCAGAATATCGCCTCTCTTATTTCGACAAAGAGAGAAAAACGCGACGCGCGCAGGAGTGAAATACCTCACAAGTTATCGAGTCCTCTGTGGATCTAATAAAACGGTTAGGCTCATATGATATTTACGTTTGTCTGTCTAACGCCTTATGTTATGAAACTAGCATATAAATGCAGCCAGCATTTTTTCGAACCTTGATATTAAGGTATAGATTGAGTTAAATATATCTTATTACATATTAATTATAATTTTTTAGAAATAATCATTTATTTAAATTATAAATTTGAACTTTTTTATTTTCAAATAGATGAAAAGTGTAACGATTATTTAGATGAGATTCTTGCCACCTCTAAACAAAATTACTATTTATTAGTTTACATTGCACTTATGTTTTAAATTTTAACATTTTCTTGTCTACCCTGGGTTGAGCATCATTCTCTTTATTAACAAGAATTAAAAATTTCATTCGTATTAGAGTTCTCATTTTTACGTAAGCCAAAATAATTTATCTAGGATATTTTTAAAATTTTTGGAAAATGATGTCACTGACTTTTTTAACTAGACCTTCTTCGGTAGAAATTGATTTTAAATTATCACCGCAGCCATGTTAGTTTAAAAACAAATTTTCAAATTATTTTACGTCATTTAGAAAATTATTATCAACAACAACCATTCCGCCATACCTTAATTGAATCACCCAACTTTGCATTACTTTGTTATTGATAATTGCTTGTTTTTATTCACATTTTAAACTAATGTCAGGATATTTTTCCCAAAACGTTTTGGCTACCCAACCAGCCAAATATTCCATTCCACCGACTTCCTCTTTAGTTAAGACTATTTTTTGGTCGTGTTCTCTTTTCCACAATATTTTTCTGGGGACTACCATTGGTTCGATTTATATCATTTTCAGATGAACAATTATACTTATTCATAGAAGATTTAGTGGTGGAAATAATTTGACCATTTAAAGTAGGGCAAGTATCATACTCATTTATACTAAGAATATGATCAGTTTCAAAATCTAGGTCTAGATCTTCATATGTTACGCCTGATTGATTAAACATGTTAGTGACAAAATATTCATCTGTTGCTTGTGCAATTGTATTCGCATTATTTTGAACAATTCCTGGATTTTTCCCTAAAATAATCATCCTAAGGCTGTACATAGTGTTTAATGGAGTGGGGTTGTTGTCTAACCCTCCCGCGTTCTTAACTACGAAAATAAATTTTCTAGACAGTCTTGATTTAACCTTTGTGTAAGTATGTATTTGACATCATACTTCTTGTTTAGTTCGTACCAATACCCGCGCTCGTTTGTTTATTCAAATTATATTCCTGATATTGTTTGTTTCCAAGAAACTTATGTTAAAAGGATTTTGGGGCGTCATAGCTCGGGAAACACTGGTCGTATTCTTTCGAACACGCTTTAGCTACTAAAACTGGTTACGGTGTTTCCATCGGTGTGAAGCCCCAATTTCTCCCTTTTATTCGTGAAGTCAAAATTCATTTAAAGCAAGTGGCGGCTCTAGTGGGGTTG
The DNA here is from genome assembly GCF_980474605.1 of Leiobunum rupestre. Taxonomy (NCBI): domain Eukaryota; kingdom Metazoa; phylum Arthropoda; class Arachnida; order Opiliones; family Sclerosomatidae; genus Leiobunum; species Leiobunum rupestre. Next base: position 5,528,164 of record NC_143392.1, on the reverse strand, counting down.
CGTTTTGCCTTAATAGATGTCGCCAGCGTGAAAACAATCATGTCGGTTAAGTATCAAAATAGGACTAGAGGCGTCAACCAAAAAGGTGTACTTTTGACTGATTGGCTTATCTTAATCACATGGTCAACAAGACAAAATATTTTGCGGACTAAATGTTTATTTATATTTCAGTGTATTTTTACCATATAATAAAGGTTGAGTTAGTCTCTCGGTTATACTATCTATATCTCTCTCTATATTAAAGTAAATAAACTTTGTTTTGAGGACTACCAAATAGAATTAGCTTATAAGTAGCACATGAAAGAATTAAAGAAGGATGGCTAAAAGTGATATATGATATATTATTTGTTGCAACTGTTTATTACTTGTAAACATTTGAAACATGTTTGTAGGAGATAAACATTTTATAAAGTTGGGAAATGAAGCCTTTAAGGCTTTCCAACAGAAAGGAAGACTCGAATGTCAGAAGACCTATTTGTTCTTCACCTGTTTAAAAAACTAAGCTATTTCAACGCTGATACATTTATAACTTCAAGTAGTTTAACGATCAAAAAAACTTTATATAGTAATGAAGTGCAACCTACTAAAATAAACGCCTACATACAAGCAATTGTTGTAACTAGAGATACTGGTTGTCATCCTGGGCCAGAAAGATACCCTCCTTCAACTTCTGGTAAAGAGAGAGCAAAACTGATTCAACTAAAGATCAGAAAAAAATCGCAAGTTCATTACATTTCCATGCCAAGCCAAGCTCCGTTACAGCTGTCAAGCAATTAAGAACTTTTGAAAAGCCACGACCAACAAGTGAGTGCACTTTCTCCTCAGTTTTACAAATTTCTATTCATTTATATATTTTGTAGGACCAGTCTCTCATTTAACATATGGCATGGCGGTGGATTCTCTATAAACATCTCGAGAAAAATGGCTAGAACAACCCTGTATAACATCAAAGCCAACAACCACTCCTGCTAAACTGAGAATTGTATTTGTATCTCCAATGTTAAATTATTGCGGATCTTATATCTCATTCCCGATAGTTTGGAAAGTATGGATGAAACTTCTGATAGCAGTGAGAATGAAATAGAAGACTCAACAACTTTGAAAGATGAAAAAATAGGATGGCTAGTGAGGAAGAAAATTAAGTGGCTGGAGGTTTTGAAATAATAGAGTACGTTCTCTTCGATTTTAATTATAAATAGGTGTTTCTATAAAATACGAGAGGTCACGTGGAAATGTTTTGTCTGCGTCACTGGATATAACTTTTAAAAGTATAGCGACTGCACGCTTCAGTCACGACAGACATCGGGATTTGACGAGCGCGTGCAAAACGCTCGCATAGTGCTTGTGACGCACTAAAAACATTTTGGTGTCATATTTGAATATTTGTTTTTCTTTAATTTTAACATTTGGTTTGATATAATTTAGAACTGACGAAGATGATCAATTAAACTTTTCACATACGTTTTCCTAAGAAGATCCATCTTTTGAAGCAGTAAGAAAATAAAATTAAAATTTAGTAATATACGTAACTTAATTTGATTTTTTTTTAAATATGAGGATGAAGAACATCATGAGGATATTAAAGAAATTGAGTCTGAATTTAGTTCTTTGATTATAGAGCCTATTGAAAAGGTATGTTTAAGACTAATTTTATTTAGGCCTCTATTTTTATTTCTAATTTTTCTTTGGTGTATTTAATTTTTTCAGAACCAATAAACTACTCGGTGAATGATTCAATGGTATTAGTTCTATATCCAACATTGCTCAATTTAGTGAAAAGGGCGTATGGTGAAAAATGCCCCTTCTGTTTACATAAGTAAATAAATTGGTACTGCCGTTATGATACATTTTTCTGGCAGTGATGGAAAGCGTTATAAAAAGTGACCCTTTAATTATTTCATTTTTAATCTAAAATAATAGATGTAAGAATATTTTTTTTTAAATTATCCAGGGATCTTAGGAAAGTCAGCCCACATTTCGAGACGTATATTCGGGAAACCTAACAGTTGCCAGTGGCATTCCTTTGTCAGAGAATATGTATGGGAAAGTTGCATTACCTGACTCGCATGTACTTATTTGGTCAAACCCATTTATTATAACTCTTTAAAACCCTTCACCCCAAATGTTTTAACAGTCTCTGGGCTCTTAATACTACCCAATTTGATCCAAGGGGGGTTTAACCCCCATAATATGGTGGGGTGGCGGAGTTTTTAGCACTCTTGCCTCGCAGCGAGAGGAGCTGGGTTCGATCCTAGCTTGTGGCACTGGGTGAAAAATTTAGAACCACTCCTTTTAGGTAGAGTTTGCAAGTTCTTTCCCCACTGGTTAAAGAGGTTTTTCCCCTAGATCTTCAGTTTCCCCTTTCCATCAAAAACTTGCTGAGGTTAAGGCTAATAATTAGTGTCGGGACGCTCGTGATTAGCAGTGGTACAAGGGCTAGCCACCACCCTCCCACGCAGTTTAAAGGGACCCTCTTGGAAATTAGCTATGAGCTGAAGGTGATATTCATTCTTAGAAGAAGCCTTTATTAACATAATTATTAATAAGGAAATCAATACTTAATTTGGTAAAATATTATATACAATATTTACTACATTATTGTAATATAGTTATTAAATGTGGGAAAAGAAATACAAGAATGAGGTTTATGTTTCAGAATGGGCAACCAAATCAATCTGGGTAAGGCCCACGTCGAAACCCTGGGTATATTCCGTTTGGGTTAGGGAATCGTGGCCTAATTCGAAGAACACAGCATGCCGGCAGTACCAGTCGATTCCCTATAACCATAAGACAAGCTTTGAATATACCGCAAATCTCAGTCTATTATTAGCATATTTTGATCGAGAATGAGTTCATTTCTCATTCTCATATTTAAAACGAGAACAAATGGCTCGAGACACAAAATGCGGAACTCCTGACAGCAACGGTCTTCTAGGTCTGTAGGCATTGGTTGGCAATGTCTACAAATAAAAAAAGGTAGTTACGGATCATTGGGTGGGTTTTGGTTTTCCGGTTCAGGATGTTCCACTACTTGACATTTAAATTCATATCCGCCATTTCAGACGTCATACTTTCTGAAATGGCTTCGTTTGCAAGAAGGCTAAATTACAGGAGTCTAGCCAATTTCATTAACAGATGATCTTTGGCAGTCGCTTACATTTTTTTAATGATATTCTAGAAAATAAACAGTTGTTGTTGACTTTTTTTACCACTTCAATGTGAAGTTATTGAAATTTACTTTCATCTCCAATTCCCTTTCGTCCAAGCCTGGGTTTATAAATGAGGCATAATTTTTATCCACTTGAGCCATGGCCTCTGTAATAGCTTTGTTGCCTGCCAATTTGCGACCTCGACCTCGCTGTTTTGACCATATTTGAGTTAAACTTTTGCCGGCTTCACTAGGTCTACCCCTTTTTTCAAGAGTGGGTTTTTCCCAAGGCTCTGGTTCATTATCCTGATTAGAAACAAATTCACCCATAAATTTTATTTGTTTTAATTAAAATATACAAATATTCCTATTCACACAAGTAATCGCGTCGTTTTGTGAGTCATGTGTGCAGCCGGCTTAGGGCGAAATGTCATCAAGCAAATAGTCGCGTGTAAACAAGCGCTTGGTCAAATTTTATGAATACTGTTTTAAAAGTGAAAACCTTTGACCCTACCACCATGGAGGAATGGGGGTGGAGAGGAAGAGACGGCGTTTTCATATATCGAGCTTTTACCGGAGTCTCCCACGAGTTGCTGGAAATAAGGGGGAATATTACCTACTGTAGACCCTAAAATTGCACGAGAGAGCTTATCAAACTCATCGAGAATCGGTTCCCTCTCTTTGTAGTCAGGTTAAAATTTGCAAAAACTGTTACCAATACGTGGACTACAGGAATAGGGAAACCATTCATACGTGTTCGGAAATATTCTGCCTGATCTGTAAAAAGCACGCTCCCCATCCCCATCTTTGTAACGTTCAGCGGATTAAAGATCGCCCCGATCCACCGACGACCAAAAGAAAAATAACAGGGGGGTCGACAAAGTAGGCCCGCTCGCTTAACTAGGGCGCATGCCTTTATCTTTTATGATTTAGAGAGTATCCAAAATAAAGTCACGCGTACAAGACTGCCGCAATTCGAACACGAACTTTGCTTCCTAATAACTCAAATTGTTTGCTCGGAGTGTATAGACAAAAGAAAGCCTAACTTATCTTGCGGAATTTGCATCCGTTTTAGCTCCCGCCAAAAAAATATTTACGGTGGAAACGTCGTGGAAAAGTTTGTCGACTATCTCCGAACATTATTTTTTCCCTCAACTTAAAAAGAAAAAATGTACAAAGTAGAAGCCTTGAAATCGGAATTGGACCTGTTTTCGGTCACCCCGGTGCAAACTAGCGTGGAAAGCACGACTCCGACTTTCTACCGACCGATTTCTACGCTAAGAGATGATTCATAAATTGAATTTTGTATCCCTAAAAGCCCGGATTATACCGATCTGTCAACTACAGGTTAAATTCCGGTACAGAAAGGAGGTTATAATGTCGTGTAAGCCACGAATTATTTGACTGTTCAAATAATAGATAACCTGGAAATTACAGGTTAAATACTGCACAAGAGAGATTCTTATCATTTACAACAAAATAATTAAGAGTATACAAACTCTATATATTTGTTGAACCTTAAATATTTAGGGAAAATTATAGCACTCGACACGGTATAGCGGCATGAAATGTAAAAAAGAGCCCCTTTACCCCTCGAATTCCAGGGGGGATGACACGGTACGAAAACTTGCTTATCGGGGCTTCCACATTTGATATCTAAAATTTCCCTTTTGCAAAAATCGCATTAAACGAAAAATCCCTTTTTCCCTTTGGAAATTCCCTTTTTTGTCCCTTGCTATATTTTGGAGCGTTTAATACTAATTTATATAAATATTCAGTTTAATTGTGAAAATAATTCCAAATATAAAGTTTTATTTATTTCAAATTACTTACATTTGAATAATTTTGCCCAAATATAAAAGTCGCAAATGGATATTTAGATCATGCCATTTCTTACCATCAAAATGACCAGCATTTTAGGAACGTTTTAAAAATATTTCTTACATCTGACTGACTCATAACATATTCATGAACTAAATATACAAATAGAATAGACATGTTATCAGAAAAGCTAAAAATTCCCTTTTTCTCCGTGCAATGAACACTTTCACTCTTTTCCCCCCGCGAAAGCCCATTTTCCCTATTAAATTCCATTAATCCCTTATAGCGTTTTGGAAGGTTGAAAAATCCCGGAAAAGGAAATAATTCCCCGCATGTGGAAGCACTGCTGCTTATACTCATATCTCCAAGATGTTTCCTATGGTTGAAAAACCAAATTTGCAGTGATGCCAGAGCGTTAAAATTAAAATTTATATTTTTAAACTCCTTTTTCCCTTGTATTCCAAACACAAACAGATTAACGTATAATCTAGAATAGAAAATAGCGCCATCTACATTTGCAATATTGAACTATTTAATTTTAATTTATCAATAATGAGAAGATGATAAAGGTTATTCTAATATTTTAATTATTAGTTATCTTTAATATAATATCCACTAAAATTTAACTAGATTTCAGGAATTTCCGATCTGATTCCCTTTCTCCCTTTTTCAGGGTCAGAATTTCCCTAGATGTGGGAAATTTTTCTCGATCTGGCATCACTGTCGTACGTGTTTATAATTAAAAGTAGGGACCCTTGCTGACTGCCAACCCTGTAAAAATATCTGCCTAAGCACCATCGATAGTTGGAAAAAATATTAATTATTTTTAACATTTTATTTGAAGTACACGGGTGTAGAAACCCAGGGAGGAGTGCTATGTCCCTACCAAACATTTTACTGGAGGGGGCAACTTATGTATTTGCCCCCCCCTAACTTTTGATTCAAATAATCTTAGAATTGTCGAGACAGAGTATAAAGGGTTTAATGAAGCAAATATTCACAAACTAGAAATGTAAAATAAACTACATTTGTTATGTCTGCTAAAGTGCGAAAAACGGTGCATGAAATAGATTCAAAACGGAAATAAAGTGTGTCCCCATTTTTCTGGCATGCACAAACGTTGATACGACTATATTTGCCGATAGAGGGCTAGTAGCAAATAATTTTTCGGTAGCGAGTGATTTTCTTACTCCCTGATTTGGCTATGACTCAAATGAGTTTTTAACCACCCGTGTAGATTTATGTGGGCGATTATAAATAAAATAATAGAACAGTTAATAGTTAAAAGACCACCCCCTCCTCGTACACCAGACCCAGCGTTACAGGCCTTAATGCAGCAGAATAGAGCGATGCAGGATATAGCTTATCAGCAGAACCAATCTCTAAATGAATCGCTGCGTGAATCAGCCGCGTCAATTAGAGATCAAAGACAAGCCCCAGCAGCGTCCCCGGTATCGTTAGAAACCGAGCCCCCGATCCAGAGAGTTCAATCGGCTACTTTTACGGTAAAATCTCCCGAACCCGAGTTAGTTCAATATCTCCGAGATTTAGCCCGTCAAAATGAAGAGAGCATAACGCAGTTAGGCCAACAATTATCCCAACAAAATACCGCCGTTTTAGAAGAAGTGGAGAGAAAGACTGCCAAAATCGAGTCGATCGGAGAAACCTTAGTTAAATCCATCGGTGATAACAATCCTCCCGTCCCGTATCAAACCTCCACACCAGACGGCGCGAACGATCCGCGACCCATCCATTTTTATCCCCAAAGTAATAGGATAGCTGACCCGCAAGAAACCATCCCGAAAGCGCGTATGACCCGTACTCAGAAGAGAGAAACCGCTACCGTAACGAGATAGAACGCGGTTTAAGGGAATTAGGCAGGGTCCCCCATTTTACCCTAAACGGGGAAGGAGAAGAGCCGCGGCGCGAACTAAGAACTCCCTTAAGAAATGTGAGTTTCAACCCCCCGCCTCCGCCCGCGTCCGAAAGAATTTCACACCGCGAGGATCCCAGTTATTTTAGACGGCAAAGCTCCCTAAAACTCCCCGCGATAAAAGTCCGATTTAACGGCAGCGACGGAAGCGACCCCATAGATTTCTTGAAAACCCTATATGAATACGCGATAGCGGCCCAAGCTTCGGCCGATGAGTTATTAACCCACCTCCCCATAGTGTTAGAAGGGAAAGCGAAGTTATGGTATCGGGAAAGCTGTAGCCAATTTCAAACCTGGGAACAGTTCGTAACTCTTTTTAAAGAAACCTTTATGGATGAAACCTATGCCCGTAAAATTGGTCGGGATATCCAAAACCGAAAACATGGCCCCAATGAAAATCCCGTAACCTATTTAGAGCATATGATGCAATTATACGCCCAATTATCCCACCCACCGCCGGAAAAGATTAAGTTACAACAGATAGTGTTTGGATTACGCCCCGAATATGAAGCCCTTCTGAACCTTAAAACATGCGAGAGCGTAAGATAATTAATGTTAGTTATAACGCAATTGCAACCGGTAATGGGAGTCTTAGAAAAATACCCCCGGCTGAGAAAGAAAAAATTAAACCTCCCCAAATCAACCAACCTTTATTTTGTAATTATTGTAAGGAAGAGTGCCATCAAGTATTTGAATGTCCAACTAGGAAACCCCGCTATCAACCGACGAATCGGCAAGATACTCCGAGACCACCTTTTCAACCGCGATACAGCCCCCCTGACCCAGTTAATAGAGGTATGCCTCCAAATGTAGTAACTTTTAACCCAACCCGTAATTGTTTTTATGCAACTCTCCTGATCATTATGCCCATGAATGCCCCACTAATTTAAGTAGATATCAGACCCACACCGGAAATCAAAATTTAAGCGGGCCCCCTATTAATTCGAATTCAAATCAGAGCGTAAGACCAAAGACCGTAGTAGAATTACAGCCTGGCGAAACGAATATCCACACAGTCCAATATCATATCCCCGGTACGACTAGCTTGGCCATTTATTACCCCCAGGGCCGTATTTCGGCAATGATAGATACAGGCGCAGCGTGCTCATTCGTAATGTTAGAAGTTTTATCCCCATCACGATTTCAGTAACCTCCCCCGCACAACTTTCGCATCCGCGTCATATGGCAACCCTGTAAAAGCAAGAGGTCCCATAATGTTATTCCTCCAATTGCATGACAGAGTAGGTCCCAGTCTCGATTTCCCATTTTACGTAATGGATCAATCTAAATTCGCCATGGTCCTAGGAGTAAATTTTTGTAATGCCATGCAGGGCATCCTCTCAATCCCCGACGGAATGTTAGCCATAACTTTACATGGGATGAAATGGAGCATACCCTTAATAGAGACAACAGCTCGAGGAAGACCACCCCCTTCTCCCCCCACGAACGCGACCTTGCCACCCAACCCCAATTTAAATACTTCTCAACAAGAAGAGTTGCAGGAATTAATAAATATACATCCCGAATTTGTAACGAATAAACCGGGGAAAACACATTTGTTAACCCACAGCGTAGATACAGGAAACAACCCCCCTATAGAGTCTCCCCGGCGAAACAGGCCATCATAGAAGAGTATGTAAATCAAACGTTAGAAAGCCGGATTATCGCGGAGGACGAGGGTGTAGTGATGGACGCATAAAAATTTACTATGTAAAAATACGTTATTTTTCGTGTGCAACTTATAAGCTAGGCCTATTTGGTAGTTCTCAAAACATAGTTTGTTTACTTTAATATGGAGAGAGATATAGACAGTATAATCGAGAGACTAAAAATTAACCTTTATTATATGGTAAACAATTCACTCCGTAAAATATTTTGTCTTGTTGACCATGTGATTAAGATAAGCCAATCAGCCAAAATTTCACCTTTTTGGTTGACGCCTCTAGTCTTATTTTGATATACAACCGACCTGTTTGTTTTTCACGCTGGTGACAATTTATGGGGTATCGTGGTATAGTTTTTTTCGCACGGAAAATCGGTGCGGTATCGAATTTTTGACTAGATATATGAACGGGACACCGTGGCTTGCTTAATGACCAGATGACTATAATCTTGCACAAGATAGTAAAATGAAACGTGCAAAGTTCGGAAAATAAGTATAAAAAGAACGTACTCCTCACAAGTAAACCATCAGTTCATTTTGGTCATCACCAAACTTAAGAAAACGTTAAAAAATGTAAGTAAAACGTTTTTTTTCCGCTTACGCTACCGATAGTTAAAATAAATAAGTTGCATCTATTGAATAGGTCCAACGATTTTTCATGCGCAATTGAAGTAAATTTCCTTAGAGCTGAAAACAAATATATAATTAAAGAACTGGCGTTTCTAGTCTTGGAAACTGGCGAAAATGAGGGAGACTATGATATCGAAGATTTGGGTCATATACTGGCACGTATTTCACTTACGGCGAAAACCTTTTTGACGAAAGGACTAGAAAAATCAAAATATTTATCAAAAAGTCTCGGAAAAAGTGTTATCAACGTAGAAGATAACGGGTGTCCCAAATTAAACAAATTATCGTTAGTGCGTTGTCCATTGTCTTGCAAGTATCACAACCATAATGACATGAATTGTGCATTATTTAAAGCGTACGGAATTTCTCTCTGGAGAAATAATACATGAAAATACTTATATTCAATCTTTCTGTATAATCTCAAAATAAAATTTATTATCAGTGTAGTGTTTTGTTTTCTTCAATACATATCAAGTACGTGTATTAGGAAATTTAGTTTTGAAATATATTAGTGGTGACAGTTCAAGATAAATTACACACAAGTTCACTATATAAAGGTCATCTCTATCTCAAAATAAAATATATTATCAGTGTAGTGTTTTGTTTTCTTCAATACATATCAAGTACGTGTATTAGGAAATTTAGTTTTGAAATATACTAGTGGTGACAGTTCATAGATAGTACACAGCAGTACTCTATATAAAGGTCATCTCTCAATATAGGGAAATCATACCAGCCTCCTGATTCATTCGGACAGACTTGTAGACAAAAGTAAGGCTATGTGCATTCTACGATATACGTAAAAACCGTTCACGATAGCAAATGTAAAAGAACGCCAGATCGATGTCCACGTTCCCTTCAACGCTGTCATGCAAAATTGGAGAAATAAACTGGGAAAGGCGTCCACCTATAAACAGGTATATATATTACATTTATATGCTTTCAAGTAGATTAACGTCAATGGATTTAGTTTCAGTTGAATATTCATATGACTTTTTATTTCTGTAATAAAGTAATGTATAATATTGTTCTTTTAAGGTGGAAAAAATATTCCTAAGGGATGATTCGGTATCGCAGGAAGACGACGAGCTTGCCAAAATTCTAATGGGGTTATCGTCTCCATCAACTCGACGCCGTCCGAACCGACATCAAGTGTTACTCCTCAAAAAAAAGGAAAAAATTAAAAAAAAAACGTTCGCTTGAAGCGGGTACGGAAACCGCACCAATTAAGGAAAAAAAAAACAAGGGACTTATTTATGAATCGGACCTCGACCATTTAATCGAGTTGGAGCAGAGAGCCTTCTCTGCAGTAGCGTCCGTACATATTTCGGATTCTGAAAGTGAATCGGGCTAAATAAATCGAAAATAATAAAAAAAATGAATTTTTGTCAATAATAAATTTTAATTTTATAAAATAATTTCTATATAGGCTAATTCACCATAAATATAATAATATATTTCTCTTGCACGGGATAATTTAAGAGTTTAATTTTGTAAGGTCCGTAGTACGATGTACATTTGAAGATAAACGAATTGAAACGCTATTTTCAAGTGTCATGACGGATAAGGATTGGTACATTGTTGTCGATTTTTTTTTGAAGTGAAAGGTCTAGTCAACGAAAAATTGTGCTAATACCATTTCCGAATAAGACGGGGAAACACCATCATGTTTTCTTGTAGCGTTTGCAAGAAAGAGTTTGCTAGAAAATGTACTCTAAATCGACACATACGCGAAGTTCATGAGGAAAATAAACATTCTTGCGAGGTTTGTGGGCAATCGTTCGCGCGCAAAGATCGACTTTCCAGACACTTTCGTGTTCACGAGTGCCACTCTGAATTAACTAACCGAGACGACCCTCAAACATCAGCGCAACAGCAACCTGTAAACTTAACAGATAGGTATGCGCCTACCGATAATTTTCGGGATAATATTGAAGAACTTTCAGTTTTGAGAAACGCCGTACTTAGTACGCGGTATTCACCAAAGTCGACCCACACAGACTTTCATCTATTAATTGAGGAAATTAAATTTGGATTAATAAGGTACTTGGAAAAACATTTAATTGTTAATAACGGTATGAAATGGAACATTTTCATACGTGGACGTTATTCACGCGAACTGAACAATGGGGAAGAAGTGGAAGCGCTTCCATATTTCCGAAGCCAAAATCAATGCACTTTAGTGTCCGATGAAATCCCCCGTCAAATTGATACGTGTCTAGATCAGATATGCAAGGCAATGGAGGAATTTCAAGACATCGGTAGTGGATGGATAATTAATAGCATTAGGTTTTTGCAAGTAGACATAATAAAGTACAGACCACTTGTAGGTGGTGCGCTTGTTGTTCTCCTCGCTAATCTTCGTAATTGCAAAGGAATAGTGAATATAAAATCAAGGGATAAGAAGTGTTTTTTGTGGTGTATTCTCGCAAAGCTCCACCCCGCCAAATACCACAGTGAAAGAGTCCATCTATATACTCCATTTGAGATGGAATAAGATTGCTCCGATATTACGTTGCCTTTTCATCTTAACACATTTATGCTTAAAAAATTCGAAAAAAAAAACAATCTGTCAATTAATATCTTTGGTTGGGAAAAAAATGAGGTCTTTCCTCGTCACATTAGTGATAATAAAGTTTCCCAAGTTAGACAAATTGACCTTCTGTACATTGTTTCCGGAGAAAAACACCATTTTTGTCTGATACGTAATATGAGTAGATTGCTGTGCAACTCCACTAAACATAATGGTAAGATTTACGTATGTCGTTTTTGTCTACATCGGTTTTATGGAGAAAATTCTAAACAAAACCACCAAAATCATGTGGAAAACTGTTATATTCATGGATCCCAACGTATAAAAATGCCTCTGAAAACTCCCATTTTGAAATTTGACAAATTTGGATGGATACAAAAGGTAACTCGATATTGTTTTTTTCTTGGAAAATATTAAATGTACTTTATTATTTCAGGTGCCGTACGTTATAATTGCCGACTTCGAGTCTCTTATTGTAAAAATTCAGACTTGTTTTCCGGATTCAATCTTATCATCTACTACCAAACTGTCAGAACACGAAGCATGTGGATTTAGCTACGTTGTTGTAGAACCAGATGGTATCGTATAATTGTAATATTTTCCTGTTCTACACTTTAATTTTATTATAATTTAGGCACACCAAACGCACCTGAGACTTATAGAGGTACAGATGCTATCGACGTGTTTCTCGAGAGCCTACTAGCGGAACAAAAAATCATCGTCGATTTATTAAAGAAAAACGTCCCGATGGACCTCACACCCTCAGAAATTGAAACGTGTTCGAAAGCCACTCATTGCTATGTTTGCTCGGAAATTCTAACTCTCACCGATCCACCGGTCAAAGATCATTGTCATTATTCAGGTAAATATTTAAATATATATAGCTTGTGTATAGAATATAATTATTGAACACCTTCAGGGCGTTTCCGTGGAATTGCACACAACTCTTGTAATTTAAAGCTACGAGTGGGGAAGTTCATACCAGTTATTATGCACAATTTATCTCGGTACGTTTATAGAATATAATTTAATTAATTTTGCTTAAAGAGTGTGGATTACATATTAACAGGTATGATGCTCACCTTATCATGCAAAGAATAGGTTTAAAGAAGGAAGAAAAAATTACATGCATCCCTTCCACCGCAGAAACTTACATTAGTTTTACTTTTGGACGACTACGTTTTATCGATTCCGTTCGATTTATGCCAGCATCTCTAGAAACCCTTGTCTCTAATTTAGCAAAGGGTGGACCTGACAAATTCCCTATTCTTAACTATGTCTATTCACCTAGCGAAGTTACTCATTTACTTAAAAAATTATCGTACCCTTATGAATACATGAGTGATATGGATAAATTTAATGAAACAAAATTACCACCGAAAGAAGATTTTTTTAACGCTCTAACCGACGAGGAATTATCTGATGAATGTTACGAAAATGTACGTCAGGTGTGGGAGACATTTCATATCCAAACGTTAGGTATATTCAAAGAATAAAAGAAATACTTATCATTTTCATAAAATAAATTTGATTATTCTATCTTACAGGAGAATTACACGACTTTTATGTGCGTTTGGACACACTACAACTAGCAGATGTTTACCAAAGCTTCCGTACAATGTGCATTGAATTTTATAAACTCGACTGTGCACACGCTTACACCGGACCCGGATTAGCTTGGGAAGCTGCTCTTTACATGACGAATGTCCGACTAGAGCTTATACAGGATATAGACATTCATTTATTTATTGAGCGTGGAATACGGGGAGGCGTTTCCATGATAAGTCATAGATTTGCCCAAGCGAATAATAAGTATATCCCAGAAACTTACAATTCCAAAAATCCGAGTAATTATATAATTTACTTGGACACGAATAACTTATACGGTTATTCTATTATAGATTATCTCCCAATGAGTAAGTTCGCTTGGGTACCTTTAAATGATTTATTGTCCTTCACTAATAAACATGTGTTAAATTTACCAAACGAGTCGCCTTGGAAGTTGATTTGGAATATCCCCAAGAACATAATTGCTATCCACTCGCTCCCGAATCGCGGATAGTAAGTAAGGATATGTTTTCACCATATTATAAACTAATGTTACAAGAGCTAAAGCTCCCGCTAAAAAACACGCTTCCAAAATTGGTCCCCAGTTTGATGAACAAGGAAAAATATGTTGTACACTACAGAAATCTTAAATATTACGTCTCCAAGGGGTTGAAATTAATCCGAGTTCATAAGATTTTATCGTTCAATCAAGGACCGTGGCTACGACCATTCATTGAATTCAACACCGAGAAGAGAAAAATGGCCGAAAACGATTTTGAACGTGACCTCTTCAAGCTCCAAAACAATAGTGTCTTTGGTATGAAACAAACAAAGAAAAACAAACAAAAATTTACCCTTAGTTTAATTTTTTTATTTTTTATTTTTTTTTAACAGGTAAAACGATGGAGAATTTACGAAACAGAATAGATTTCCACTTAGTTCAAACACCTGAACGGGCAATTAAAAAAGCGTCTTCCCCCTGTTTCGAAAAATTCACAATATTCCATAATGAACTTGTGGGTATTCATATGAAAAATAGGAGTTTAACGTTGAATAGACCAATATACACGGGGTTTACCTTTTTGGAGTTGTCAAAACTCTGTATTTATGAATTCCATTACGATTATATAATGAAGAAATACAAGAGTAATGCGAGGCTTCTGTTCATGGACACCGATAGTCTCACCTACGATATAAGGACTGATGACGTCTACGCCGATTTTAAGAATGATTCCGAACTTTTTGACTTCTCAGGTTATCCTATCGACCATCCTTCTTACAGTGAGTGCACACAGCTTTTGTTTTTCTGACAGCATCATGAATTAAATCAATAACGTTAGTTCCTAAAACGACTGATAGTTTGATGATTAGAATCGGTCTTATAATAAGAAGCTCGCAATTCCAATTGCACTACCTCGTTTACGCCACCACTACCCTGTTGCGGAGGAGGGGGTGGGGGTTTAGATGGTGGTTGCGGTGATGGTGATGTAGGATTTGCAGTGTCGCTCGATATATTTTCCATATAACCGGAAGAACTAGAAGAGAGATATGGAGTTGAATCTCTTTGTGCTCGTAATTATTGCGGATCAACCTATACAATTGAAGTGGACGAGATAGGAATTGCGACAGGCGAGTAGTGTTCAGATGGGAAATCATCGAACCATGGTGACGAATTTATGAGCTCAACGCTACTTTCGGAGTAGCTTTTCGATAAAGCATCAATTTTAGAGGTGAAACTTGTATTATGTCTTAGCCTGCTTGTTTTCCAATCTTAGACTTAGCATGCCTATCAGTGAAACTAGGATTACGTAGTGGCCGGCTTGTTTTCCTTTTCTTAGATTTTGCATGGATAGCAGTGAAAGGCTTTGTTATGGTATTTGCATGTTTGAAGCCGACCGCTTTCGTTTCTCGATAGAGGGCGATTACGTTTCGTTTTATTTTTAATTAAATTGTTTAATTCGATTAGATTATTACATTTCAGAGGTACTCAATTATTTCCCTAAATGCGTTAACCAAATCAATACCTTTAACCCAGTTCGGTATGAAATCGGGCATTTCGTCATTAAAATTTAACATATCGGTATAGCAGCGCGCTATAGAAACCCGATTAAAATAAATATTGTACAGAAAAAGCAGGATTACCGGTCTATTGCTTGTATAATATTGAAAATCTGCTAGTGACAAAAATTCAGTTGTTGGTAAGGTTTTTTAACTGGTGAGCTTTGTTTCCCAATCAAGAACTGAAACGCATTTTGAAAGTTGTTGAAATTGGTCAAGGTTCAGATGTTTATGAAACTTCCCTACCAGACACAATAAGCCCTTGCGGTGGAGACATTTTTGCATGATTAAAGATACAGAGTTAGATGTCATCAAACGTTTTGGAGGGCAAGTGGACACACTTTAAGCGGGGAAAAGTAAAAAAAAAGCCTGTAGTTACTTACTACCGGTATCTGAGGACTGGTACTGATTTGGAGTTCACCATTGAATTCAAACAGCAAATTCATAATTTACGAGTGCCTAAATCTAACAAAGAAACGAAAATGATTTCTCGTCGAACAACCCCTTAGTCAAGTAGAATCGTTGAAGCAAACTTTCGCTTCTGGAAAATTAATACCTAAAATGGGTTACTTGAAAGGTCTAAATGGGTTAAACACTACTCATAAAATTATTGGGGAAGCGACCAAGATATCTGATCAAATGCCGTAGCATGAACTTTATCCGCATTTACAACCACTGATGGTTGAGGAATTGAACTTAAAGACGTTTTTTAATTAATTTAATTATAACGAATAATAACAAATATTTACCATTGTCGGTTCTAATTTTTTTCCGAGATTGCGGGATTTCCGGTACAACTCATTTTACGGGCGTATTAGGAGGGGTTACCCTATGTGAAGGTCCAGGTTGGGGCGATACTGTTCTAACTACGAATACACCGTCCGGGTGTAACTTTCGCTTCTGAAGAAGTAAATTGTCATTTCGCTTAAAAGACTTTCCGCAAACGGAACAAGTTAAATTTATATTACCGTGCATGGAATTAACATGGCAAACCAGACTTGGCTAATGGTTGAAAACCGCAGCGCAAATGAAACAGGTAAACATGTCAAGGCCGAATGCGTCATCAACGTTACCATCTATCCCTTTTCATACTGACCGGTATGCCTATAACAATATGATGCATTTTTGGTTACCTACTTTTCCTAAACTCTCATTGGTGAAAGCTTACGTATACCTTAACTTTGACATGGTCAGTGAGACTTGGAATAACCTGCGTAAGGTGTCGCATTACAGTGGGGTTAGATCCCCATGTTGCGCAATTTACCGTTGAAAATAGTATCTCCCATTGAAAATAACGCGGAAGGATACCCCGGTTTATATAGGCTACTATAAAATAATTATTTTTTCCGAAATCGCACGTGTGATGCTAAGTGATTGATATGTTTTCGATGAAAGAAAGGAAAAAACACTCTCCGGTTTTAGAGATCCATAGCTTACAAATTTAAGCAAAAGTTTTCCCATTGAATATTCTCGGACCCGTAATTTAGCTCAGAATACCCACGTTTTTACCCGTAACGAATTATTCCAAAAGATAGTCCTTTTTTCCCTGGCACTTAGTACATTTTCTTGAGAGGGAATAAAAGCTTAATCCCATTTCTCCATCTGGTAATGGAAAACACCTGACGACGTACCTGATTTTTACTTTATCCCGTAGAAAATTGAGCTGTTACAAAGAAACAGTACTTTTCGTTCAAGATTCAACCTATCTTCTTTGTAAACTATGACGTCGCTTGGGTTTCTAATTCACGACACGGATTTTGGGGCCCCATAGATCTGGAAACACTGGTCGTATTCTTTCGAACACGCTTTTGCTACTAAAACTGTTTCCATCGGTGTGAAGCCCCAATTTCTCCCTTTTTATTCGTGAACTCAAAATTAATTTGAAGCAAGTGACGGCACTGGTGTGGTTGCGTTTTGGCTTAATAAATGTCACCAGCGTGAAAAACAAACAGGTCGGTTGTATATCAAAATAAGACTAGAGGCGTCAACCAAAAAGGTGAAATTTTGCCTGATTGGCTTATCTTAATCACATGGTCAACAAGACAAAATATTTTACGGAGTGAATGTGTATTTATATTTCAGTGTATTGTTTACCATATAATAAAGGTTAAGTTTTAGTCTCTCGATTATACTGTCTATATCTCTCTCCATATTAAAGTAAACAAACTTTGTTTTGAGAACTACCAAATAGGCTTAGCTTATAAGTTGCACATGAAGAATTAAAGAAGGATGGCTAAAAGTCCAAATAAAAGTATTATATGATATATTATTGGTTGCAACTGTTTATTACTTGTAAACATTTGAAACATGTTTTTAGGAGAGAAACATGGTTTCAAGTTGGAAAATGAAGCCCCTAAGGATTTCCAAACAGAAAGGAAGACTTGAATGTCAGTAGACTTATTTGTTTTACACCTGAATAAAAAACTAAGCTATTTCAACGCTGATAAAATTAACTTCTAGTAGTTTAACGATCAAAATGTTTTTATATAGCAATGAAGTGCAACCTACTACATACAAGCTACTGTTGAAACTAGAGATACTGGTTGTCATCCTGGGCCAGAAAGATACCCTAATTCAGAAAAAATCGCAAGTATATTACATTTCCATGCCCAGCCAAGCTCCGTTGCAGCTGTCAGTTAATTCAGAACTTATGAAAAGCCACGACCAACAAGTGAGTGCCCTTTCTCCTCGGTTTTACCTAAGACCATTTACACCTGGACTACAATGCCAACGTTAAAACTCCGATTTCAGAGTGTCCGCTACAAAACACCACCAAGTGGAGAAAATCCGCGATAGTAATCCACAAACATGCCGCAACCTCCCCATTTTTAGGAGGCGAAAGGTTCATAAATAACGGGTCACGACTCGCAGGGCGACCGAGTAAAATGTCGGGAGAGGAGCGTGAAGTGAACGCGTTTTTTCAGCCCGAATTCCCCTGTGGACGAGAGTTGCCTCTAAATAACGATGGTGGCGTTGGGGTAGCGGCGACACTAGTCTAACAACAACGCCTACTTTCATTGCAGTACAGGTGTAAATGGTCTTAGGTTTTAAAAATTTCTATTCAATTATAAATTTTGTAGGACCAGTCTCTCATTTAAGATATGGCTTGACTGTGGATTCTCCATTAACAACTCCAGAAAAATGGCTAGAACAAAACTGTATAACATCAAGGCCAACAACCACTCCTGCTAAGCTGATAATTTTATTTAAATCTCCAATGTATGTTAAATTATGAATTTACATTTTTAAGCGCCCTTTTCTAATATCTCATTTATGATAGTATGGATGAAACTTCTGATAGCTATGGGTCGCCAAACCGGAAAAACTAATTAACATTGCTAGAAATATTTTCCAACTCTAGGAATATTTTCAAACTACCTATCAATTATTTTAAAGCGTTTCCTAGTTATTTTAAGAGAGACGTTTCCTATATATTTTACGGACATGGAATATTTTTCGGCAAAACGCGGGAGAGAAAGCAGCGTTTGTAGTTTCCAATCGGAGAGTTGAGTGTGAACGCTGTAAAGGCGAACTCTTATGGTACTTGTACCGTTGATGGGATGATTCTTGTACCGTTAATGGGGTGGTACTTGAGCCGAGACCCTAAATTTTCTAGAGGCGAGAAAACGTAGAGCTTAAGCGTACGAGTTCAATTAGGTATTAGGAGACCAGGTTTTCCAGTGGATACCCGTAAACTAGATCGCTTAGTGGAGACTGCATACTCGGACACTAGATCTTTCAGTGAAGGCTTATCATCAACGGTACAAGAACCATCCCATCAACGGTACAAGTACCATCAGAGTTCGATTTAACAGTGTTCACACTCTCCGATTGGAAACTACAAGCGCTGCATTCTCTCCCGCGTTTTGCCGAAAAATATTCTATGTCCGTAAAATATATAGGAAACGTCTCTCTTAAATTAACTATGAAACGCTTTAAAATATCTATAGAAAGTCTATTAAAATATATAGGATTTTTTAAAATTGATAGGTAGTTTGAAAATATTCCTAGAAATGCTATTTAGTTTTTTCCGGGTTGGCGCCCCATAGATAGCAGTGAGAATGAAATGAAAGATGAAAATATAGGATGGCTAGTGAGGAAGAAAATGAAGTGGCTGGAGGTTTTGTAAAAATAGAGTACGTTATCTTTGATTTAAATTATAAATAGTGGTTTCTATAAAATACGAGAGGTCACTATTAAAAGTATAACGAGCGCACACTTCAGTAACGTCAGACATCGGGATTTGCAAAACTTTCGCATAGTGCTTGTGACGAACTAAAAACATTTTGGTGTCATATTTGAATATTTGTTTTTCTTTAATTTTAACATTTCGTTTGATATAATTTAGAACTGACGAAGAAGATCCATATTTTGAAGCACGAAGAAAATAAAATTAAAATTGAGTAATATACGTAACTTAATTTGCATTTTTTTAAAGAGGATGATGAAGAACATGAGGATATTAAAGAAATTGAGTCTGAATTGAGTTCTTTGATTATAGAGCCTATTGAAAAGGTATGTTTATGACTAATTTTATTTAGGCCTCTATTTTTATTTCTTATTTTTCTTTGGTGTATTTCATTTTTTCAGACTCCATCAGAACTAACAAACTACTCGGTGAATGATTCAATGACAGTAGTAAATTAATTGTTACTGCCGTTATGATACATTTTTCTGGCAGTGATGGAAAGCGTCATAAAAATGACCCTTTTACTATTTCATTTTTAATCTAAAATAATAGATGTAATAATATTTTTTTTAATTATCCAGGGATCTTGGGCAAGTCAGCCCTCATTTCGAGACGTATATTCTGGAAACCTAACAGTTGCCAGTGGCATTTCTTTGTCAGAAAATATGTATGGGAAAGTTGCATTGCTAATGAGGCATGCCAAAATCTACTTCTTCGGAAAAGACACTTATTACAAGTAGGCTTTTTCTAATTGTTTTAAACATGTTCGTCACAAGAATTTTATCGTACCTAAAGTAATTATCATAAGTATGACAATTGTATAATTTGGCTTATACCAATCGTTATAGTTAATTCTGCGTGACTGAACTTTAATTTTCATTCTTAATTCTATAATATGGGATATTATTTTAAAAACGTCTCGTAAAATCGATTTCAATTTGCCACATCCTTTCAATGGTCTCGTAGCGGGTGCAACTCAGTTGGGAAAATCGTACTTCATAGCTAATCTTCTCAAACACAAAGACACGTGCATTTCACCCACTCCCAAGATAATAATTTGGTGTTATACAGAGTATCAACCGAAACTGTAACGTTCAATTACAAGGTGATTCTAGTAAAACTTGAGGAGGATACTGTATTTACTTGTATTTCAATTATTTAAAATATTTTCTAAGATATAAAAAATATTAACTGATCTTAAACATTTCCGATTGCATGTATAAGAAATACACAAAAAATTTGTCATAAAAATATTGACCATGGGTAAGTGTGCTTATCTCATCATCTAGAATGTACCTTTTATTGTAGACAGTTTGTTGCTCACAATTATCGTCATTTCCGCGATTGTTACAACGCGTTTAAACAAACAGTCGTGGTACTCGGCGTGACGTACGCGCTTTTTCACTACACGACGGCACACTCCTTTACAAATCTACTTTTCTCCCTTTGTTCATAAAATCATAGACTAAGGAAGGTTTCACAAGGACATCCCGCGCGATTTTTTAAATCCTGATAAGTCTCACCGCTAGATGGCGTCAGTGTTTCAAAAATAGTGGGGCGAACCATAGACTTAAGGAATAATGAAGCATACACCATATTCACTTCAGGGACTTAACTCTGTAGCACGTGCTTTTTATTTATTTCCAAAAACATCATTGATCGATTGTGATTGTGAATCATTGTGATAATAAACATTAGTTTCCATTGAGGATGACTTTGCATGCTTATTTAATGGTATGTACCAAGTTTTTAAATAATATATATCTAAGGTAATTTATTAACATATCAATTGTTTCAGATTCAATGTCATCATTATCATCAGTTGAGGTTGAGGATAATGAACCTATAACATTGGTTCGTGATCAAATGTGTAATGGTAAATGTATATCAAATTCGATGATGAAATGATACTAAATATAATTAATATGATTTAGAGTATGAATCATTCTTCCTGGCTGATCATATTGGAAATGTCGCTAATGGACAAGATATCCAACCTGCATCAGTTCCTACAACTTGTAAAGAATGTCTTGCAAGATAAAATGCCATGGAGGCAGAAAATGCTAAGTAAGTAAGCCGAGTTATTAATTTATTGATATTGTAATTCAAAATTTCAAATTTTAACTTCAGGGTGAAAAACCCAAGACCGAATAAAGTCGTAAACCTTACCTTAACAAGTAATTAAGAATTTTCTATGAAATTAAATTAAATTTCAAGTTATTAAAACATTTTTTCACTTAATGTTTCAGCAATAAAATTTGAGCCAACTGCGAAAGACTTCTTCAATGAATGCCTTCAGAATATTAACAACGCTGCACGATCATATCATACAGTAGAATATAAATCTGTATATTCTTGGATCTCGCAGATGTCTGTTGCAGATATCATGTTCTGGAATCCTACAATTTCCAAGAACTTAACTGGAATATCGCATGCAAAATATTGGCAAAAGGTCAAAATTTTATTAAATGATGAACCTAAAGTAAAGATATTTATCGAATCTCTGGATCACCTAGTGGTACCCCAGCAAACACAAACACGTCCTATGGACATCCGATAGACGTCACACTCGGATCTTGCCTTCGTCCGTAGGACATCCCATAATCCAGGGTTGACGTCGGTTGGACGTTAAAGGACGTCCAAATGTCCGGTTTGTCTATAGCCGTAGTACGTCCCGGGGACGTGTTTTCGGACATCCAACGGCAATTACAGCGGTCGTCCCCTGGATGTCTTTCTATAAAACCTAGAGATGTCTTTAGGCCTTTAATTTGGTTCAATCATGGCTCAATAGGGATGAAACTAGGACGTTCATTGGATATCGTATTCTTCAACAAAATATTTAAAAAGCCAAACTTCATATTAAAATTTTATTCAAAACATTAAAATACAAGATAATGAAAAAAATCCAGCAACAAGTGTACAATTTGATTGTAATAACACGAACTCTGCAAGTATTAGCAGTTAACATATAAATTACAAAACTTCTATAGTTATTTAATTTTTATATAACAAAATAAATTTCGAACTAAACAATTAAAAAATTAAATAACCTTCCTTATACAAATGTAAAAAAACAATAAAATTAATTTTAAAATCAGAAGCAAAATAAAACTAAGCCATTTAATACTATTCCTTAAAAGAAATTAAGACTATCGGATGAAAAATGTACTCTAGAAATTACTGTTTCTCGAAGCTTAATTTTAATATTTATCCAAATCTTACTTTTGGAATTACAATTTAACTATATAAAATATCACAGTATAAATAAAGCTTTAGGCGAACCGTTCAGTGAGAGTAATGAATAATTAACTTAAAAAGTTAAATTGAAACATGTACAGGTCCAAAATGAACTTTAAAAACAGCGAACCTTCCCTAACATTCGGAGAATTCAACGCAAATCTTACTTTTGGAATTACAAATCCAATATATAAAATATAACAAAATGAAATAAAGCTTTAGGCGAACCGTTCAGTGAGAGTAATGAATAATAAACTTAAAAAGTTAAATTGAAACATGTACAGGTCCAAAATGAACTTTAAAAACAGCGAACCTTCCCTAACATTCGGAGAATTCAACGCAAATCTTACTTATGGAATTCCAAATCCAATATATAAAATATAACAAAATGAAATAAAGCTTTAGGCGAACCGTTCAGTGAGAGTAATGAATAATAAACTTAAGAAGTTAAATTGAAACATGTACAGGTCCAAAATGAACTTTAAAAACAGCGAACCTTCCCTAACATTCGGAGAATTACACGCAAATCTTACTTTTGGAATTCCAAATTCAATATACAAAATAAAAAAAATGAAATAAAGCTTTAGGCGAACCACTCAGTTCCTTTGGCAAAACTTGTTCCCAATATAATTAAACCAAATGAGTTAGAAATTTTAAATAGTGAGTGGAGAATGCTCCCAGATTATGAGGACATTAAAATATGTTTCCAACTATATCCCGTTTTGCGAAAGCCTTAATTTCTCTACCTCATTCCAGTGCAAATGTCGAAAGAATATTTTCCAATTTAAATTTGATAAAAACTGATCATAGAAATTTACTATCGACCCCAACACCTGCAACTATTTGTTATTTACAAAAGAACACATTAACAAAGAGTGTTATAAATGGCAACCTAGTGAGTCACTCAAAAAATGAAAATTTCCCGAGATTAATACTGTCTGTGATAAACTTTTGAGAATTGGTTTTGTTAAAATAAATTTTTTCTTTAATGAATTCAAATTTCTAGTTTTTATTTAAATTTCAAGGTTATACCATTAAAACTCGGGTTTCTATTCAAATTTCGTGCCATTCCCGTTCATTTTTCTCGTTTTTTTAAACTGAGGAAATTTTCGAACACAGATGGCGCTTTGAACGGAAAAGTACGTTTCTGAATTGGGGAAAATACGTTACTAAAAGCGCCCGGAACTAACTGACCATGCCGCCCTTCAATGGCTATTTTCTCTCAAAGACCCCCCACGGTCGTCTCGCTCGATGGTCCCTCGCATTGCAGGGGTTCGATTTCAAAGTTATTTACCGCCCCGGGAGAGTAAATAAACTGGCCGACCCTCTCTCCCGTCTACCTTATTCAGGCGTTGAGTACCCCTCCCCATAGCCCCCTCGCGACCGACTCTCGAAGAAACTCTCCCTCACGGAGGTGTTTCCGGTATGACGTATCCAACGTCAATAACGATTTAAAATTTGAAAAAAGCCAAAGAGGATAAAGGTTTGGTTTGGTTTGGTTGATCGACCTCTTGTTGTATCAAGAAGGAATGTTTAATTAAATGTATTGAAAAGTATTGTGATATTAATTAAGGGAACAATGTCATCAGAGGCGTATATATCAAAATGTAAAATTATATAAAAATTATGTCTCATTATAAACTTACTGATTTTAAGATTGCCTTTCAATTTAGGAGCTATGAAGTTAATAAAAGTATTGAAGATCGTTTTGAAAAGAGGACAATGTTTAAAATGTACAACGAAGCTGTAAGCGAGTTTCTGGATAAATTAAAAATAAATGAAGAGCTAGAAGTTCAAGATCTAAGCGAAAAAAATTGTTGATATATTTTGGAAATTAGCTGCAACGTAATATCTAAACTCACCAGAGACACGTTTTATACGGAATTTTGCTAAATTTGCTTAGAAGAAAGAAAAATGGGATCCTGAAAAACATACTAAAACGTAATAAGAATTTGTGATATAAACGACTTCATTCAAAAGAATTTAGTATCAAAATTTCTGGAAATATTCATGACTTTCTTTATGTTAAAACTAGAGGTTGGTGTTCACACTAGTACCTTGAAACACAGTGAAAAAATAGCTAGAGACTTAAAAGAGATAGAAAACAACCAAATCACTGAATACAGGAGCCCGCTTTCTGATCTAACTAACTGCAATGTATCAACCCAAAAAAATCTAGATGTACTTAGACATGTCGCTGGATATACAGCTAGGCAACTAATTAGGAAGAAATGCCCAGAAGATACATTAAAAAACATCGTTAAGGACCAGTTTAAGGAAGAGGTAATTAAGCCAGGATATTGATGCTGAAGATTGGGTTAGTAAGTTGTAAGGAGGAGGATTAATTAAAGTGAAGGATGTTAATAACTAATTAATTGTTGAAATCAAGAAAGTCTGACCCTTTCTATACGATAGAAACGAAGACTTAAAAACTAATGCCATGAGACATATCATGCAAATTAGTAGTATTCGTGATTTTTGGAAATCTATATGCCAAGATAACGAGGAAAAATGGCTGGTAGTGGTTCTTGACACCTTTTTAAACACCAGGGGTAAATGTTTGGTCAGAGATTTATTAGAACACTAAAGGCACAGAAAGCTTTAAGAAAAGCATTGAAAGAAAAAACTTCAAATCAAGAAACGGGCAATTCAACTTCAAAAGAAAAAAGCAATACTACTTAGAGAAAAAATACTATCAACTCAAATGAAGAAATCAATAACACCACAAGAGGTCAATAAGTCAGGAGCATCATCAAAAAAGGGAATGTCTAAAACTGAAATGGCTTTGAGTAGGATAAAATCCATACCATCTGAAATTCCTTCAAAAGTAATCAAAAGAGATAAAGTGATCAATAAAACTAACAGTCTTTCCATCGCTAATGCTATCTCAACCACAGTTCCTACACTACATGTACCTGAAACCAAAGTGATAAATTACAGTAACAGTGTTATTGCTAGTTCAACTACATTTCCTACGCTACAAATACCAGAAACCAATGATTTCAGCTTTATACGGACCATGATATTTTTATTGACTATGATTTAAAAATAATTCCTTTTAAACTTATTTATCTATTATTTTAGTGTTTCCATTAACGGCGTCTAATGCAAGCTCCAAAAAAGAATTTAGTTTATCAATATTTGATTGGAATAACCAAACTGAGGGGTTAGCATTTCCAACACCAGCGGCGCGGTGCTTTCCAAAAGGTTGTTCAAGTGGGTTCTGGTTTAGATGTTGGGTCAAGACTAAACTGGCATTTTTCTTCAGTAGAAATTTCACGACAGCTACCGTTGAAAGGGCGGTAGCAAAATTTAAATTTAAGTAAAAGCTTATATTTATAGTAATGCAACTTTTTTTTACCAGTCATTCTTAATCCCTCTATTGTCTCCTTACTCAAGAGCATACGGTCTCTCAGTTTTAGTGAATTTCTCAGGGCTATTAGCTATCTCCGCTTTCCACTCATCCAAATACTGTATGAAGTCACCTTCCAGCCACTAAAAGTATTAGTATATTATTTTACAAAAGAACAAATTTTCTATGGCACTTTAGATCTTACTTTCGGCCTTTCATCATTCACGTCTTTATAAGGTTTTTTATTGGGCCTTCGCAAGATGAAAAGTACTAACTCACGCTCCATTTCATCTAAAGCATTATGGTGCTCACTGATATCTTTCAGACCTGTGAAACGCCCAGTATTTTTATGGCAAACCAAATCATTTCATCCAATGAGAGTACGTTGTATTTATCTTTTTCTGGGAGGTTATTAATGTGTTCTCACACTTGGTAACAAAATTATTCCAGACTTTTTTAAGAACGCATAAGTCGATTTCGACTTGTTTTTGATGTACGAGCACCATTTAAAAATTTGGTATCCCAACTTAGGGCGTTCCAGAGCTTTGATTTGCTGTTTAAAAAAATTGTCATGAAGGATCCTATTTTCTCACTCTGAAGCCGAGCTTTAAATAGTTGTTTTAAGGCATAAATCTCCTTCTTAGATTTCTCAGTTAGTACTAGTTTGGTTTTTGACTTAGTATTTCTCTTATTAAATGCCAGTTTTTCTACGAACACGTTTCCTTCTTTAGTCTTAGTTAATGCTTTTGCACGATGGCGTAATCGTAGAACTCTTAAGCTTCGCCTGTGAATGATGCAAGCTTGGCATTTCTTTCTCTTTCCGGATCAATCCATAACAATTATTACTGAAAACAGCATCTAACTGCTCTGAATTACGACTTTTAGTTTTATGGTTATTTTTATTACGGGACTTGTAAATGGAAACCAGATATTCGTCAACATTTCCTGGACAAGTTTTGTACTCGTTGTTATTTTCAAAAGGAACTTGTAAATATCCGTATTAGATTCCAAGATAAAATGTGGTAATAGTTTTTCTGTTGCTATATCTACCCCATGAGCTTAAATTTCACATCTAGTTTTTCAATATTGGAGAAAAAGCACTGCAACACGACAAACTAATTTTTTTGTTGGCTAAAAATTATGGTGTTGGATTTTAATTCCATGCACCAGCCAGTGGGTGGAGACAATGAAGAAAAATTAAGGCTATCAGTCTTAATTCCATTTTCTACTTTCTGTAGACATAACTGCCTGCGTCTCGTAATTTTCGTCTTTTGGGTTTCGGAGTTTCATCCTACAAACATTGATAATTGTATTAAGTTAAAATTTTACTTAACATTTTGGTTAAGGTTATCACCACTGCATTTCCATGCGATGGTGTTTATATGGTAAATTTGTTTTGCTAAAAAACTTTAGTCTTGTAAGCAAAATTGAAATCATATAACGAGTAGTTTAAGATCAGATAATAAAGTAAATAACCTTTTCATTGCAAATAGATGAATCACCAAAAAATAATGATAGCAGCTCAGATGTCAAAACCTCTCTCAATGGAATTGGGTCTGGCCTTTCTTATGTAGGTCCGATGAAGTTGTTAAAATGCTTACTACATATGTACGTGGATCCCTTCACATTTGATATTGTTAATTCTTTACGTCCCCAAGCTTTAACTCACCTTTCACATTTTTCACGTTCAGTTTTTGGTGATGGGAATTTAATGAACCGTAGGTCACTAAGTTAAAATTTTGGAGGCTCCACAGAAATACATGGCCCATAAACACAAGGTTTTCGTAGCATTTTTAAATATTGACAGCTTTCATATAATTTGATTCAATTTATGTTCATATAAAATACTGAATCGTTTCAATGAGAAGCCCAGGCTTAACAATCAGCTATTTTAACTTCTCCTGAATTAAAATGTTAAAAAAATTTTGAAATTGCTATCAAATTAAACTCCCTAACTGCCTCACAATTCTTAATAGTTAATTCTATCCTCGCAAGGAAAAATATATACCGTTTTACCGGAGAATCGTACGCATTTCAATCAAGTTCCCCTCTCCTTTTCTTCAGGTGTTCAGAAACGGGGTGCGTCAATCAAAAGGGATGGGAGAAGTACTACAGCGGTAGTCTTACAATGCGTCCCTCATTCTCGGAGCCTCGTCTAACCTCACAGCAGTCTTTACTAGCCTCCCAGCCTCACGCAGCCTCTCGCGGAATTTACTAGATCTCAGCTTTCAGCTTCTTTGTTTTGCAACCGGCACTTTCCTACTACTATTATGGAAATTTTCGAATTTCCCGAACACTTTTTTTTGTGGACATCATCTTTGCAAAGTGTTAAAGTGCTTTCATTTTTTGTACTGTTTGTCTTAAATGGTTACATAAATCATTTGATGTCTGTGATAATGAGTATAACTACCAAGTTTATTACAAGTGTAATACCATGCCGTTTTCTCTGAATTAAACATAATTTCTACTAATATTCACCATGGTAAATAATAAGTTTAATATATACGATTATATACATGATCAGAGACATGTATCATCATTTTATCGGACTCGTCATGTTGGCAATACTTTGGCAAGAGTATCGAATCAACTAACCTTCTTGAGTAAATGTAAGTCATGGAATTTGATACCTAATGGATTACGAATTAGATCATCCTATACACCCACGTCGGGTGGGAATGTAAGAATTCAACGCGACACTTATACTCTGGAGAGTAGCATCCTTCATGATAGTATTCTAGCCCTAAGACGAAAGAAAGCGGACCTTCAAAAAGAATTTAAATTTCTCTCTAACCGCCTCTCCAACACCCTTGATACTCAGATTTTATCAATTTTACTTGACGTTATCTCACGTTCTAACTCTAAAGAGTTCCAAGAAGCTAAATCTAAACATATCCGAAAATTCAACGAACTGTGCCTCAGACACGCTACAAGTAATCCGAAATCGAGACATCACATTGATCATCCATCTAACCCTTCTATAATCACCAACCTTTCTAATCGACAATTGACAACCGGCGAAACTTCGCTACTAGAAAAGGGTCTTAACTTCAAACCAACACAAACCAATCCCAATATCAATGATATCTATGCTACAACTGAAAATTTCTTACGCACTTCAAAACAATCCGATCAAGATAAACAGGAAATAAGGAGTCTAATCAAAAATTCGTTCAAACACGAGAAACAAGTGAAAAACTTAACTCCATCAAATCTAACCAAAATTGAAAGAACAGCTCTCAAATTCTTTAAAGAAAATAAGGACATTATTGTTTTAGAAGCGGATAAGGGTAAAAAAGTAGTTGTTATGGATAGACTTGATTATGTTCACAAGATGGCTGAGTCTTTAGATAAGAACAATTACTTAAAGCTAAAAAATGACTGTACTCAGGACATTGATAGGAAACTTAGGATTATTATAAATCAAGCGGTGAAATCAAAAGAAATTACGGAAAAGGAGAGATTTAGATTCTATAATGACAATGTTCAGACCCCTCATATTTATGGAAAACCCAAAATTCATAAGCCGAATAACCCACTACGAACTATAGTAGCTTCATATGGAAACCCAACGTACAACACGGGAAAAATTTTATGTAATATAATTTCCCCTTTAATTGGAAACAATATTTCTTGTTTAAAAAACTCTGAAGATTGTATTAAAAAACTAAAATCCCATTGCCCTGTCTTATCCCAGAATGACGTCTTAGGGAGTTTTGATATAACCGATATGTATGGTAGTATCCCTATAAATGAAGCCCTTAAATTATTGGAATCTAAATTGAGAAATGACCCTAATTTATTACAAAGATCTCCTCTTAAAATCAATACAATTCTTAAGCTTTCGGAATTATGTTTAAATAGTACTTATTTTGACTTTAATTCCCAAATTTATAAACAAAAAGACGGCCTAGCAATGGGGAATCCATTATCACCGGTTATAGCAAATCTCTTCGTGGAAAATCTAGAGGATACCATTTTTGGGTCGGACATGGACAAAAATCATTTGGCTTGCTGGCTTCGTTTTATGGATGATATATTTTTTGTATGGAAGGGAGACTTGGATTCATTAACGACTTTTCACAATGATTTAAATAATTTACATAACTCTATTCACTTCACTCTTGAACTAGAAGTTAACCACGAAATTCCTTTTTTAGACCTATTTATTAAAAATGTTAATGGTAAACTAACCTTTTCATTATTCCAAAAGCCTACTCATTCAAAAACCTTTTTAAACTTTAATTCAAACCACCCCAACCATGTAAAAACATCAGTCGTAAAAGGTTTAAAACACCATATTGAATCCATATCTGATAACCCAATTGCGGATAAATTAAAAATTAAAAATCAGTTAATTGAATCAGATTATCCAAAAACACTTATAGAAACCATATTTGACAGAAACTTAATCAGCATGCCTTCTGATATGAAAAGTAAACCTAAAGAGGAGGTTTTAGTTTTACCCTATATACCTAAAACCACAGAGAAACTTAAACGTATTTTGAAAAATTATAAAATAAACTTAGTATCAAAAACCACTAATATACTAAAAAATCAAATTTCTCATTTAAAACCTAAAATAGAAGATTCCGCCATTCGAGGCGTTATTTATGAAATCCCTTGCTCATGTGGAAAAACGTATATTGGTGAAACAAAACGTTCCATTTTAGACAGGATACGTGAACATAAATCCTGCGTGGCTAAGGGCGATATGAATAACGGAATTTCAAAACATATTTGGTCTACGTTAAACCACTCTATTAAATGGGATGATTACAAAATTTTAAAACGGGAAACCAATTGGTACAAAAGAAAATTCTATGAAGGATTGTATATTCGTAAACTAGGTAATTTAAATTTAGATAAAGGATGTCAAGAAGTAACTAATTGGGGTAATATTGTGATTTAAAATTTTATTTTATTTTATATTTATATTTTAATAATTCACACTGACTTACATATACTTTGGATTTATCGGTTACATTGATTCTATTACACACGTAAATTGTTAAAATCAGTAAAACTTTTGTTTATTTTTTAACACGCTGACCTTCTGCTCGCGTGATATTAGAACTTGAATATGGCGCGTGGTAAAATTTTAAATCAAATTAAAACTAACGAACGACTGAAGAAGAGCCTCGGCTCGAAACGTCTTGTATAAAATAAGTTTTATCTTCTAATACCATGCCGTTTTCTCTGAATTAAACATAATTTCTACTATGTAAAATTACATTGTAACCCGGCCACCTGAATTAAGGGCTTCAAAAGTAGCTTGGTGAATTAGGCCTAGGGTGGTGCCTAGGGTGGTGCCTTGGGTATTAGCCTAGCTGATTATTATTATAAATTATTTTATTACTTATAATTTTCATTTATTTGTCAACCTCTATAAAAATATATTCCGTAAAATTAAAAACAAATATTACATAAAAAGCCCTGCTGATCAGATAAATATACACTATAGTCTAGTCTAGAATATCTAGTCGTTAGACATGTTAAAAGTGTAGAAGCTGATGTTTCAATTGTTTAGTTTACATGGTTTTTACGTGTTTGTCTTAAGGTCTATAGGCATATAATGAGGTCTCGAAAACTCCTTAACAATATCGCCGTCTTTCCCTTGAATACTTATAATTCGCAAAAGGGGTACGTCAGAGGCACCGACCGATCAGCTTTAAACGATGTCCGAGTAGATGAACAGGGAATGTAAACACGCGTCCATGTCCCAGCTAAAAGGCGCAGTCATGGAGGTGTCAACAGAACATCTTCTCCGGGGTTTCTCGTTAACCCTTAAATAGAGGAAATTTCTTGGGGGAAATGTATTTGGTTCATCCTCTCCATTGTAACCACGACCCTGCGATTTGGTTTGTTATAATGAAACTTTACTCTAGAGCTTATATTTTGACCAAAATCGTCAACCGACCGAATTTCTAGTAAATCCTCAACTTCATAATACCCTGGTGGTATTACGATATTTACAAAATCCATTATTCCGCTGAGACGTGGTTAGTCAAAACCTGTTTCATTTGTTTTTTCTTTTTAGTTTACCTTTTTGATTCGTCCGAAATTGTTTTCCAAATTCGAATTACACACTCTTCTTTCACGTTATTCCAAGTTCTCGGATAACTTATTTCAGCTAGACCAACTTCGTAAGCACTATCGAGATTTACCGGTTCTAGTAAATACGTTCTGAACTTGCTTATAGTGTTATTTTTAAAATAGTGCATGGAAGAGTCCGAGGAGAGCGTTATATAGAAACTATCAATTGTGTAACGATTTCTTGCACCCAAGAATCTAAATCGGAGCTGTAACCACGCCAACGCACGAGAAATTCTTTAGTTCCGTCAAGTTTTGTCCTCCTCTTTAAAACTTTATATATTTTAAATATACAGTTGTTGAGGTCCTTCACAATTTTTTGTATTTCCTCTTGGAAGAACACTCAAATCTTCGAGTTTATATACCGGTGGGTTTCTCGGTATTTGCTCTACTACTAGGAATAATTCCTCGGTGACGTTAGCTTTATAACCCTTTTCGAAAGTTCTTTTATTTGTGCTGATTCGAACTAAATCGCCTATTTCAAAATGAAACTTGACAGGAGGAGAAAAATCTATTTTCCCATATAAATTATCCCGTATCTGTTTTGAATTTCCTCTTGTTACTTCAACGGGTTTACATTTTATAGATCTATGGAATTTGTTGCTATAAGAATCCAATAAATCCGGCAGAACGTCGATATATCTATGCGTGATTTCAAAGTGCGATTGAAACGTTCGATGACACCCGATTTTACTTCAGAATGCGTCGCGAAAATCTTGATTCCTCTACATTTCAATTCTCGTTAAACCCCTTTACAAAGAAACTCATTTCCGTGATCAGTTTGAACAATCTTTGGTTTTCTACACGATCCTAAAATCGCTTTTAACGGCGTAACCATCGTGGTCCCTTTCTTGTCTTTTGAAGCCACCGCAAAAGCGTATTTACTAAATACATCAATACAACATAAAACATATCGGAAACCGTTATTGTGACGTTTTATGTCTTGCAGGTCTGCCAGGTCGAGTTGCCATTGTTCGTCTATTCCATACACTATCGTCTTATAAACATTCAAGAGTGCCCTTATATGAACAGTCCATTGCAATTCAGAGTGCCCTATATATTTGTTTATTAGTTTTACTGATATCGGCAGATTTCCGAGTATAACCAGAGTTCCTACACATTACTGATGAGCCCCAAAAGGGCGAAACCGGACTACTGTTGGAATCTCTGGCTAAAATTTTTACATCATTATCTTAACGTTGGAATTCAACGGTCGCCCGAGCGTAAAAGATGTCTGCGGAATAACGACCACCATGCAATAATTGGTGAAGACAGTGGGATAGGTATACATAAGTCTATGTATTTGTACCCCGCTGCTCCGCCTTAAGCACTACAGCGGCCTATGAAACTAACCAGACCGGGACAAAAGTGCGCTTTTCGAAACAACGTTTGGCCAGTGAGACAGCCATCGTGACTGCCTCACATATAGCAAACAAACGCTCTCATCATGGCCCAACAAAAGGCGACGCCATGGGCCCAATTAGCTAACACTTACGGTACTAAGACCTTCTCGTGTGTGCAGTTACGGGCTTAACCCTTATATTATATATTTGTATTGAGGAGGAAATAGGGGATGTTGACCCTTGTATTCTTCTATGGTGAATTTCTAATATAGTTAGGTCATCGGTAAATCTATATCTATGCAAAGTGTCGGCATACGACAATAACTTCGAAATATTCTAATATATATTTAGCACACGTGTAATATCCCGATAAAATAATAAGAATCACGATAACTATTTAAGTGAATTGACGATACATATTAACCGTATAACGAAGTAACTGAGTAATTTAATTTAAACGATATACTGCTGTGATTTTGCGGAATATTTTCTGCGACTTTTACGTTGTAAAATATTTGAAGCTGACAGTTTTAGGAACCAAAAGTTGATAACAGCAGTTAAATCGGTCCCAAAAGACCAAAAAATTCCATTCCTTACTCTTCCCTTTTAAATGCATAGTGGCTAAGTGGCCCCGTGAAGTAAGCACCTGCATACATAAAAACACGTTATGGATTGTAGAAAAATATCTTTGTCACAGATGCATTAAGTAAAATTATCAAAATGTCTTCCTTTTCTTGGGAAAAGAGAAATTGGCATTTTTTGGCCGAAAGCGTTTGAAGACGCAGTGGATAGGCTTGTATATTTTGGAGGTGGGAAACAACGGTAAAATAGCTATATTGCAGCAGCTGCTCTCGTCTCTTTTCTTCTTCTTCCGAGAAGCGTGATGTGACCTTCAGTAGAAAGAACATTCTTTATCTGCTGACCCACTGTCCTAACACATTCTTAACTCGACCTCTTGTCCCCCCACCCGTAGCGTTTCTGTTGCCGCCCTCCCTACCCACTGTGTAAGGAATAGCTCGAGAAAAATGGTATAAACCGTATAACGTTTTGTGCCTGGCAAATGAGAGCTGGTCGGAGAATGATTTAAGCCTACAATTTCATATTTGGGGTTTGTGTTGTAACAAAATGTTTCTATTGTCATTACGGTTTGCAATATTACGTGCGCGTGGTACCGATTTGATAAACCCGAAAATAAACGAGCTTCTTACAGGGAAAGTTTTTAACGAAACTTGGGGAAAAACGAAAGTTTACATTTGACCAGAAAATGATATAAATTAGTTAAGATTTTTGTTTTCTGGAATGACAGAAAGTTCAACGCAAAGAAATCTTTTACCATCATCGAGTGGTTCAAGCGACAGTGAGTTGCCGTATATTTCGTCAGCCATTTCGTCACCAACTTCGAGCCAAGTACTAAAAGACGAAGTTCCTGATGTTTCTAACAACGAAGTACATACTGTCACAATTAATGCAAATAATGGTACCTCGTCATTTATTACGTAAACCAAAGATAATTTGTTATACATATTTCTGTATACAAAATAAACTAAACCACGACTAAACCTTTTTCGGGGGGGGGGTAAATTATGCAGTGCATGGTTACATACGGCGATTTTACTAATTTTAAAAAACACAGAAAGCCTGGAAGGACGGCTACATACTGAAAAAAACAATGCAGATTGGCGCCATTCTAAAATAACTTCCTCCTAAATACCGAGCGACTCGCGTCGTCAGTTATTTACCAAAATTTTTTTTCTATATCTCATTGTTCAACTTCTCAACAGTCGAACTACAACCACTAGCTATCAATAATCCCCGACGAAGACGAAGATCAAAGTTTTCAGAGGAAAATGCGCTAAGTGGAATTTTTGAAGAGATTGCAATTGACGATCATACGACACAAGAGGAAAAAGATATCGATATTCACACAGATAATTCGGAGGAAGCACAAACAACAATAGTGTATCCTGATGGATTTAAAATCGAAAGTTGTTGAAAACCAATTTTCAAGATTTTTCATAAATCGAAAAAGTGTGTTGAATCACGCTCTAATTGTTTTCAAAAGAAAGAAGTTCCAGCCAAACAGTAAAGTGGTGGTGCAATTGAGCGACGAAGCTATTCCTGAGGGTGACATAGCTACGGGTGGACCAACTCGCGAATTTTTCATTTGTTGACCCCAGACATTTTTGCGTGCCAAATTTTTGAAGGCCCACCCAATAGTCTGAACCTGGCCTTGGTTCAAAGTGCTATCATTGACGAATTATATTTTCTTATTGTACAAGCCGGAGGGTTCCGTTCCACGGTGCATTTCATCTCTTTTATAAAATAGAATTGTCTATCGAGACAAAAATTCAAAACCTTCTATTTCTGATGTTCAGGATTTCGAGTTAAGAAAAAAGCTTATAGAAATAGAGAAGACAGACACTTTTTCAACTCTTGAAATTGCTGCGGATAAAGTCGTGGACCTTCGATGCTATTCGGGGACAATGTTTCCACTCAAATCGATAAACGACAAAGAAAAAATAGTAAACGATTTATGTTACTATTATGTAATCGGCCGGTCAAAGGAGGCCCTTGACCAATTCGTAAAAGGGATGGAAGCATTGGGTTTAAGAGAAGAGATGCGCAAACGTCCTAAAACCTTTATGCATTCATTTGTAAGAGATAAACATCCGGCTGAAATGACAGCCGAACAGTTCAGAAAGATATGTTTACTGTTTCCCACTCTTCTATGGTCGGAAATAGACAAGACGTAGAGTTAGATGTCCTCCCTTTTTGGGAAAATTACATTCAAGTAATAGAAGACAAAGAACCTCCAGTGTGTTTTCCAAATTTTCTTGTTTTTGCCACTGGGCAGATCGTAAACCACCATTAGGTTTTCCTTTTCCCCTTTGTTGATTTTTTACACGACGAACCAAATTAAGTTAATCCAAAAGTCAACACATGTGGCTTGCGGATTTTGCTTCCTATCTGCCCCAAAACATTTGAAAATTTTAAAGCAGCTATGGAATTTGGTATTTTAAATGGACAAGGTTTTGGTCAGCTTTAGGGCTTGGTTTTCTGACTAACAATGTAATGTACTCTATATTAGTCGAATAAATGTTTTCTTGCTATATATCCTATAAGGTATTAACGAGGTAACCGCCTACTTTTTGGGTGACATTAGCAGACGAATTTTAGCTTTTAACGCTTTTCGCCCGTAGAGATTGGAACTTCAGCAAGAAAATTGCATTAAAATATTTTTATTATTAAAAGTAGAGAATATAGGGTTGTAAACTTTTAGATTTGTAAATGGAAAACGAAATAATAACTTGTGGTAAACATAATTAAAATATTTTGGTAATCCTTTGCCAAGGCTTGTCATATTCAATTAGGGCCTAAACTACAGGCCACATAGGAGAAATATTCTTTTTTAAATTCGAATTAATTGTTTCCAGATAAATGGACTTTTCGAAATCCAACTTCACTAGCTGATGGCGAGTGGGAAAATGACCCTTTACAACAAAGGAACCAGGCTTTAGAATCTATTGCTAGAAACGTGTATGAAAATATATATGGGGTTAATATTGCTCTTGTCGGTTCTGTTATATCGAAGGATGATCAGCTAGCCCCGATGGTTACATAGGTTCTGATGAACTAATTGAAATAAAATGATTATTGAATAATGATTGAAATGTTTCAAAGACCACCAAAATGATATAGGGAATCTATATTCAAAATTTAAAATGTTATTTTCAATCAATATTTAATTGGAGTTTCAATTTACCATTTGATGCCTCCTGAAATTTGTGAATTTCAAGACAGGTTCCTTCAGTGGGATCACCACGCGTTGTGGATCATGACATTAGTCTTTTATGTTTTTCGTGAACCTCTCTAGCTCGAACTCCCGCACTCCTCTTCAAACATCGTCGGGAATAATATGTCTTATGATCGTGACCGGTCATGTCACCGAGTAAACGACTCAAATGGCGGATAATAATTATAATGCCTTGTTTGTCCATTTGATACCATAAAGAGATCACGTAACGCTTTCTACTACTAATATAGGCCTATAGGTGCCTAGCGTTGACATATACTACTATTATGCTACTAGATTATAATTATTCGTAACTTAGCACAGTATTCCAAAAGCCCGATTTTTTGGCCAAAATTCTAGAGAGAGTACCTATCATAAATAGTTTTACATGTTTCGTTTATTCAGAATACCTGGATTTGTCAAATGTACAAATTTTTTCATGCGACCCCTAGCGGCCAAGTTAGCTTCCTATTGCGTTTTTGACAATTTTGACCTTTACATTGGATAGGTTAAGCTATTCATATCATGTAGTATTTTTGGGATAGTGATGTCTCGTATATAAATAAAGATACGAAACGAAAACTATCTCAAAATGCACAAAATCAGTCATCTTTGACTGGCTCTAACTCCAAACGATGCTAGCCAATTTCGTAGATCTTTTCACTATGGGTAGATAAAAAGTCATATAATGTAATTACGGTGAAAATCGTTGCGATCTCTGTTAGTTCGGCAACCATTAACGTTTATCTATGTTAAAATAATTTCTTTAAAATAGCCCAAAGCTAGCCAAGATTTGGGCGGTTTTTGGGCTAAAAAAATTAAATGTTTAAAAAAAATCCGAAACTTAAATTTGCTCACAAAATGGTTTGTTTTAATTTTTAAGAATAGCAACCTATGTAAGAGACAACCTTGAACTTTGTACGCAAACGTTATAATCGTCTTTATTTTGAAATACTATTTTTAGTCTATATTATTGAAATTTTGATTCTGTTTTCATTTTTGCTTTGCTTGGTTTTCACAACCGTTGAAGTAGGCCTCCAAAAGCAGGTGATACGATTGTTTTCATTAAGGAATAAATTGTAGTTGATGGTCCACTAGGTCAACTCAGACACGGAAACTTACTAATATGACTGAATGCACTATTGAAAATAAACAGGTGCAGCTGGAATCGATTATCTCCATAAAGAAGTCTGATTTAGTCGATATATTTAAATCCGAAAAAATAATCAACGTGTGCGCCCAGAAAACACTTTGTTTGCTAGGAGACAACTTAAAAGGTAATTGTTCAACTGATGATTTTGAAATACTTAAAATATCTTTGCGAAAGGAAAAGTGCCGCTTTGAAAACAGAGTGTAATATATTATTTTTTTTTAAATTGTGGTGAAAGAAAATTAATTTTCTTCAAATGACTTGTATAGCAAAGGATCTATTTCACAACTTAAAACATCCACTACACTATTGAGATGAGTGAATATTTGTTTATATAATGTAATTTAACAGTGATGGAACAAATGATCCTCATAGCTACAAGACCGCAGAATTCATCATAGTTATTTTTATAACATGAAGTAGTTCCACAAATATGGAGGAATCGCAAATTTTAACTGGTAGCGAAAGACAAGATGACCATGATATTAATCAATGTGGTAGTGGAAATAAAGATGGAAATGGAGAAACAACAGCCACAGAATTATTGGAATGTATAATCAATTACGAGTAAGTTCTGAAGGCTTATAAATTAAGCAATAATAATTAATCAATTTGAGGAATTTGTCGGAAGATGAAGTCATGGAAACTACACCCAAAAATGTCACCCCAAAGTCAAGCAATACTAGTGAACCTTCTACAGAAATAATTGATGGGCTAGCAAAATAACCAGCCAATAAAAAAAAGGACACTGGATGAAATGGACCAGTCAATGAAAGAAATGATTGACAATACCAAAAATTGTTTTAATAATTTAGTGGTAAATCAAAAAGAAAAGGGCGAGGCATTTTACTACTTTTCGTCGTTAATGGAAAGATTCAAACACTTAAAATCTAACCATAGAAAAAGAATTTAGGAATGAAGTAGAATGTATGATGTACGAGTTTGAGGAGATTCAAGAATGATTAAATGTTTTTGGAAATAAAAGGTTTATTTGAAACTAGGCTCTCTTGCGTCCTCCATCGAACTTCAATAGTGTAGTCAACACTGTCTACAGTATCCGGAAATCTGGACTATTTTATTGATTTCCTCTGTAATCATGAAGTTATGGAGGCAGACAACAGCCTTTACTATATTGTCTATGTTTTCTGGCTTCCCCTTAATAGGTCGACGAAATATACGCCATCGTGCAGCTGCAATACCGAAATAATTTTCTACCACTCTCCTTGCTCGGCTTAAACGATAGTTATAAATTTTTTCTCTAGAGGTAAACCTTGTCCGGGGAAAGGCCTCATTAAGTTTTCCATTAGAGGAAATGCTTCATCACCAACAAAAAAGTGCGGAAATGAAATATTTGTATTGGGTAGAAACTGATCTCTGGGAAGAAGCAGAGTGCCATTTTTCAATTTGCGTCCAAACAAAGAGGAAGAAAATATGCAGCCGTTACTTTGACTTCCAAATGCTCCAATATCAACCATTATAAATCGATACTCGGGAGTCACACAATGCCATTAAAACAATGCTGTATGTTCCTTTATAATTATAATATTTAGATCCAGGTTTGGCTGGGCATTCGATCACAACATGTTTGCC
Organism: Leiobunum rupestre; assembly: GCF_980474605.1. Classification (NCBI taxonomy): domain Eukaryota; kingdom Metazoa; phylum Arthropoda; class Arachnida; order Opiliones; family Sclerosomatidae; genus Leiobunum; species Leiobunum rupestre. Next base: position 5,488,083 of record NC_143392.1, on the reverse strand, counting down.
GTCAAGAGCTCCTATGCAATGTGGCAGATTCCATTTTCTTTCAAAACCCTCATCTATTTTTAACCATTCGGGAATGTATTTAGGCATTTTTATGTAAATTGGCTCAAGAACTTTCCAAATTGCGGCATAAGTTTCACGGATGATATTGCTAACTGTAGATGTGGCTATGCGAAATCCAAACGAAAGGCTTATTTGCATATCACCACTTGCTTAATATCTTAAGTTGAAAATAGTGGCTTAGTATGGAAAGACTATAGTTCAAATTTTAGTGTTGCTGTAACGTTAGAGCAAGTCTTTCTTTTGGTTGAATTGCCGCTCTAAATCGTGTCTCCTTTTTGGGTTATAAGAGTTCCCACCAAATTAAGGAGCTTATAAAATTGGCCTGGTGACATATGGTTATCTTTGTCGTTAAACCTCGTTTCTCTAACCCCGTTTTTTTATACCCTTGTTGCCTTCTTTTCCTGTATATTTCTTTCACCCAAACCGATCGTTCATAACACATTTCTTTGAATCAATAGCTCACTATTATGATTAAATAAATCGTCAAATTTTAGTTTTTTTAAACACACAAATCGGTGTCGACCCAAGGCCTTAGACATAAGTATATGTATTTGTACCCCGCTGCTCCGCCTTAAGCACTACAGCGGCCACCTTAAACAACCAGCCCTGGACAAAAGTGCGCTTTGCGAAACAACGTTCGGCCAGTGAGACAGCCATTTTGACCGCCTCACACATAGCAAACAAACGCCCTCATCACGGCCCAACAAAAGGCGACACCATGGGCTGCCCGAGACCCACCCTCGCACAGCTGAGGACTAGAGTGGCTTCCTGTTCCACTGCAAACTACCCTCCTTAGTAGGTCACAGAATGACGAGTGTGGAACACCCATGAGGTTCCAGTGACCCAGCGCCCCGATCACATGACCTTGAGAGCCGGGTATGGAGCCCCCCACAGGCTCCAGTGACCCCATCACACCACTAGATAGGGACAGTGGGAACCAAGGCCTTAGGCACCAGCCCACAATAACTGATTTATGAAGGTGAAATAAGTAGAACGGCCACGTCAACGTGGGGACACACGTGGCGGAAGTATTCCGGCCACCCGTTGGGGGATTGGTGGTCTTCCTCACACGGCCATCCACAAACTCAGCCTACCAGACGCTTGGGATTACAGGAGTACGCCATTAGGCCTAGGCTTAAATCTCCACTATCAGACAAACTCGCTGCCAGAAAACCATATCGCCGACGTGGAACTTTCTGTCGGTGGTTTACCGCCTAGGAAAACCAGGCTTAAGGCTCGTGAGTAGCTCCCCGAATGAATTATCATTGATCTTGATGTCGTCCCGTATACCTTTTTTGTATTTACTGACATCAAGCGCCACAATTGTCACGAGACTGGCCACACCCGTGATCATTGTCCGAAATTCCACGTTGAAAGGGACCTAGCCGGTGTCAACATTTTACTACACGAAAGTCGTTGAAAATGCTATTGGTACCCCCGAGCCCAATACCCGCGCTCGTTTGTTTATTCAAAATTCTAATCCTGATATTGTTTGTTTCCAAGAAACTATTGTTAAAGGGAGTATTACCTTTCTCACAAGCCAGAGGTAAAAAATATAGGAGGAGTTTTGGGATAATGTATAGTATTTTCTACCGAGCTTGTTTATACCATGATATACATTTTCCAGCAAATTAACTTCCTAACTGGTGCGGATATTACCGATATACTTAAAACAATTTTATAACAACGTGGAAATACGTGTGAAATTGCACAGAGTTTAGTGCAGTCCCCTATACAAGTTTAACAACAGTGGATCATTCCGACCACTCAAGGTACGGCGATGAATGATGAAGCTCAAGTTCCTCCTCAGCCACCATCACCACCCCATCCTCCACCAGCCAATGAAGTACCAGATTGGTGCTTATGCATCAAATGCCGATATCAAGAGCAACCTATAGCGAGGGAGTGTCGCACACGATATAGGAAAGGGATGTTCTAGAAATATTAATTCGCGGTAGACAAGATCAGGTACAAGTTGATGAAGGTTTTACGAACAAAGTGTTTCGCCATGCATCAAATAAAAGATTTATTCACTGGCGTTGTGGTCGATTGGGCCAAGGTAACAGAGTTATCATTCCCGCATGTGTGGCGTGGGCAATAAGTGACGAATTTCCTTCAGCTAATGGAATTTACAGGGGATTTCAAGAATATGGCATATTGTAAATAAATAAACATTTTATCACAAATAGGAAAAATTAGTTGGTTTGTTAATCCTGATTTATTTTTACATTTCTTTACCATTAAATTTACTAATATGCTTTTCAATTAGCTCAATCTTTCTGGGGCATTCAGTAGGTGCAATGTTTGGATTGATACTTCTTGGGTTAACTTCTATCCTGTTGCAGATAGTTAATGAATCTTTTCCTTATTCTTCGCAAATCAAATCAAATAAATTTATCATAAATCTATGATACTTGAATTCTTTCAATTTCCTAGCACACCACTGATAGCTAACGTGTGAGTAGCGTCGTTCATACCTAAATAATAATCGGTTTTAAATTTATTTACCTATAAGAATGTTGGATATTATATCACCCGTTGTTTTATTCTTTCGAGGAGGTCGATACACATTTTCATTGTGGTCAAGAGCTGCTAGTATGACTCGGCAGATATAGCCTTCCCATCTAAAGTGTTATGCAAATTAAACTCTGTTATAATGAAAACCGTATAATTCTATATGTTCCGGAGGGTGCCTGTGTTTCCCAGTCACGCAACTCTTCCCACTATAAGTAACATAATAGGGATAAGTTGGACATGAGCATAGCCTAGTATTTTAATGCTAATTTTCAATTGAAACTTTTTCATTCACTGACACCCTCGCCCAATTCCAACTGCTGAGTAGTATACATGTATTAGCATCCTCGGTGAATGAAGTTTATATAGATTTTAAGTCAATCATACAGTACGCTAACCCTAAATCTTTCTTATCCACTTGCAAATAAGGCAGAAAATAGATATTACGGCTTGGTCACATATTTTAGACACTAGAGGGCATTGTGCGGATATATGCCATGATTGGGCAATAACACTAATAAGCAATTTAGTGGTAATAAAGGTTAAAATATTTTTGGCCCATGGTTTGTTATAATAAAATATTTTATTTTAGTGGTAATGTTTGCTTATCTTCATACTTCTCATTATTATGTTACTTAGGGTATCAGGTAAGACTTCTAGTATAGACCACAGAACATTACCCAAATGTATTTCGTTTCAATGCATATTTTAATATGAGGCTGTGAAAATTATCTAGAGCACCAGTATGTCTGAAATTGCAATTATAGTACAAAACCAGAAAAATAAAAGCTTTTATTTATATATTTTACTAGCGCCTAAAGTTGGAGAAATAGTTGAAACTCTTTAGAAAATCTTTATCTAATATGACAGTCCTCAATGCCTCAAATGGTAGTGACCCTTTCTTAAGCCATTCCTTATCGCCATTAGGGACTGTTAAATTTTCGTGGTGCCTGCAACGACCAGTTGACCACTCGTGTATCAATTGAATGTGGTGCAAAACAGTTCTGAACATGAGCTGAAAATAACCTTCAGGATTAGAAAGTGGAATTTAGGAAAATCATAATTTTTACCCATTCGCATTTTATTTGGATCCTTTTCACAGTGTTGAGAACAAAACCAAAAATGATCAGCGATGGCTTTTACCCACTGTAAGAGAGGTCTTGTTTCTTTTCTTCCTCCTGCCTGAAATGAGTTTAAAATAAATTTCTTCATAAAGATAATAACAAGGGGTAATAAACAATACTTGGGGTTCAAATTAGGGGACCGTTCAGTAACGCTCATCTAATACATCAATGAGTAATTGATGCCGTCATTTTCCTACTGTACGCCTTTTTACGTTTACGGTTACGACTCCACAATGAACATTGGATGCTTATCAAAAACACCTGCTTTTTGTACCCCAGAGGAGACAAAAATCCAAATGTCTTGTTGGTGCTTGATGTGTGGGTGTGTGTTTCCTATGTAATAAAGTGCAATGATTAATTTTGAAATTGAATGGCAAAGCTAAATATATTTACTCATTCGAGCTGCTATTGCCCTATGGCCATCAGTAACAATTTCAGATATTTTATTCCTTTTTTATAGTTTGGATATTATTTTCTCAAAACCAACTACCTCCATTTGGTTACTGTTACCAGCGGTATGTCGCTTATCAATAAATTGTATATCGACAATCTTGTTATTATCCAACACCATTCCGGTTACAGCGCAATACTGACTAGTGTGCCCGGGGCTGTCATTTCGACCGTCTACTTTTAAAGGCTTAGTGTGTTTAGCCAATATAGAAACCTACAACATTAAAAACACTCAGGCAAGAAGAAGATGCTGACGCCACCTGGCCGTCATAGTACGTTACAAAAGTGATATATCACATAGCAAAGCGCGGGAAATTGAAACTTATTTAATATAAGACTGCAGAGATGGTATTAAAAATTAGTTAATTTTATTGAATATATATGAAAATGATTTAAACATGCTTAAGTTTCATAATTTTTTTGGCTCCGGAGTCTTTTTTTGGTTTTTGGAGAGCAATTTTGTTCATCTTTCCCTTCTTTTCCTCTCTTTTTCTTCAAATATTTCTCTGTTTTTCAGTCTGATGTTATGGTGGATTCGCAGTCTTATGTAAAGTTTTATTATTTTTTCTTCTGTGGATTCACACATTTCAGGGAATTTTATGTTTGTTAATTCTTTCGCTAGTTTCCTTGCTAATCCCGTGGTACCAGAAAAAGTGGGGAACTTTTCTTTAAATATCAACTCCATTTGTTCAACAGCTTCATAAAAAAGAGTTGAAATTAAATTTAACCGCCCTACGTTGCTACCTTCTACCGAACGATGAGCCTTCAAAACAGTGAGGGTTTCTCTGGTGTGTGTCACCTTTTAGAATGACAGCTTTACAAGCTCCACACTCATCACGCTTTAAAACTTTCCTTGCAAGAAATCCTCCAATGTAAGCTATAACCTTGGAATTTTTGGTGTCTTCAGCACCAGGAATGAAGGCGTCGCTGATACTCTTCATTCGGAGAAAAAAATGGTAATGGGTCTTCCGGTATTGGCTTATTCCTGTTAGATGGTACGTTGCTTCAGAGATCTACTAAAAACTAGTCAGTATTAGGGTTTGTAGCACAATTGGCAGATTCGGGTACTTGTAACAATGAAGAGGCCATTATTTTTCGCAATTGCAAGCGAAATAATTGAGGTGTTGGGTTGTCAGAGCAGCCACCAAGTCTTCGAAATTTTCCAAAAGTGTTTTCTAGGACATCTTGACTAAATCTAGATGTTAGTATAAAATCTATTTTCTTATTTTCCAAAAGTTCTTCGGTAAGCTGTATGACACACGAAATAGAAGTTTTCCATCCTTGAATCACTGGTGGCTGCCTGTCACAATCAAACTGAAGCCCCTCCAGCCATAACAATTTTTCTTTAAGAAATTTAATGTGATTGGAATTTTTTCTGATTGCGCTTCCGTACTCTTTAGCGTCATATTTTCTTGATGAATTCATGCAGTCAAAAAATTTTTCGAATTCACTTAGGAAGTTGGCTGTTTCTTGGGCTTCAGGGCGTATTTTATTTTTCAAAATGAAGAAAGTAATTCCCATAGCAACGCTATGACTAATCACTTGTGTGGCCAATTTAACTTCCATTTTGGAAAAGGGTGTCAAATTTAGGTGTCTCGATGTCAACTTTGGCACAATTTTTAGCTGTTCTTTCGAATCAAGATAAAATAAGTTAAGTTAGAAGAAACCACCTATGGACTGTGAGAAGGATGATAAAATACGCGAAAAAGTAGATTAGTCCATAATTAAAAGGGAAAATATAGCTAAATCCTAAACATATTTGAAAAAATTAAAAAACTTACTACTAACTCGTACCCAATAGGTCTTCGAGCTAAAAACGCGAAACTCGGATCAAATAGATCTTCGAGTAATAAACTAAATTAAAATTAAATTTCATCTTTCGGGAAGTTGAAAAAAATATACCTTTCGCGATTTTGCTCTGAGAATTAGAACAATTTAAAAATCAACAACCTGAACCACCGTAATAACGGCGATTTGATTTTTGACTATCATCGGCCATTACGAGAAAAGTTTCAGTAGCCGGGTCCGCGCGCCGCGATATTTATTTTAGTAACGTATGACAGGCAGAGGCGCTACAGTCAGCAGGCAACCAGGCACTTTACATATAAACGGCTGAGTTATACTTTTGAAATGAAAAGTTTTGGTTTGATTATTGTGTAGTTGAATTTAGACAACGGACATACAAAGGCTGACTGTTGGGGATCGCAAATGTCTTAAGAAATAATTTAGCCCAGGGCCCCAAAAGGTCTTAAGACAGGCCTGCAATCATGGTTTAGTTAAGCCAATCTAGCCTTTCACTATAGTATCAGGTAACCTTTTATCTCAGAAAAACTTACTTGTTCATTATCCCAATATCGGACAATTGGTGCAATACACTTTTCTCTAACCCATTTCTGAAAGGTTTTTCGACTGAAATACTTGATTTCCAAAACTTTAAATAAGCACTGTATCTACGTTTTAATTAAAAGTAAAAATTCCGATTTTCCATTAAGAAAATGCATAAGTAATATAATAAGTATGACACTGCCCATTATTATTCAATTAACCTTAACTTTTCTCAATGAGTCAATTCTATTTCGTAGCACACAAATTTAGCAGAAAATGGATATTCCGGGGAAGTGTCAAGTATTTTAGACACTAGGTGACTCCGTGCTGAATGAAACCATGATAGCATAATAAATCAGTTATGTGGTAATGTTTGCAATTGTGATACGTACAGTTATGTTACTTATGGTAAATGCAATAATAAAATACTTTAGCGTATGAATTTCCAGAAACGAGTATAGCCGCACTCATACTAGGATTATTTGACCAAGCTCCTTCATGACCATACGACATTGACAATCAGCGCTCTGCTTGTGCAATTAACCTTAACAGTACCCGTACATCTCTTTTCCTTACAATTCCCTGATTTTGTTTCATTAAAAAGATACGAAATGCCTTTCATCAAAACTAAACATGAATCATTAGTATCTGGTTGAACATTATCGTAATTGTCACCATCTGACTCCGAGCAGAGATCGGCGGACTCTGGGCTCTAAAGAGTCCGAGAGCTATTTTTGAGTGCGAGCTCCACTCTTCCGGAGAAAAGAGAGAAGAGTGCGAGCACGAGCTCAGCCACTAAGAATAAAAGAGAAAAACGCGAGCGTTAAATCAGCCTCTGAGATAAAAGAGAAGAGCTTCAGCGCCGCCCTTAGAGAGCGAAATTTAAAACAATTGATTCCCGCCTTTCTTCACGAATCCCATCACGTGGTGCTTTTTCTGAATGTGAATTTCCCAGAATCTATCGGCCTCTGAGAGACGCTTCTCATTACGAGCAGACCACGAGCTCTAGCTCTTCCTCTTAAAAGAGCGCGAGCGCGGGCTACCCCTCTTGTACTAAAAGAGATGAGCGCGAGCGTGGGCTAGAAATACTCACTGTGAAAGAGAAGAGCGCGAGCTCGGAAATTTGGTTTTTGCCTATCTCTGACTCCGAGTCGTTATTAGTCTCATCATCAAATTTTATCTTTTTATTGACAGGGGTACTACCTGCTGTAGCCCTAAAACAAGTTAAAAACATTTGATAAGCTCTTTAAAAACTTATTAGTAAAATTGACATTCTGAACTTCGTTCCGGGTTTGTACTGGCGTGCCCCTTCTTACGTCCCGATGGTATTTCAATTCCATGGGAGCTTTATTAAAACATCTAACCTGTGTTTTTTAAATATAACTAGTTTTAACTATCCTAGTACGAGGGGTTAATCGATGAGACAGTGTAATCTCCATTGGTGAAGATGGCACCAATGATGGAGTAGCATTTTAAGGTCTCTACACCTTGTAAAAGTAAAAAAACCTCATAAGTTCATGGAAAAGTTACCTGTCCCTTTAATAATTAACGCTACTTACCGAGGAGTACTAGGTGTTAATGTTGGAGTAAAAGCAATTGGTGTTGATGACACCAATTCTTTTGGTAACGAAGCATTTGTAAGGTCTATACGTTTCCTAAAAGTTAATAATAATGTACTATACTTTTATTCTGGGTGTATAATAATTACAGTTACTTACCTAGTGCATGGTGTTAATGCTTGCGAAGATGACACTATTGTTCTAGATGTTGAGGGTGACAGAAATGTTTCTGAAGATATATCACCTACAGGTTCTATAAAGTCATTCATTAACTTGACAAGTTTCACTAGTATTATCTAAGGTTTCCAATTCAGGCTTATAACAAAAATTACAGCCTTTGTGGAAATCCAAAAGATGTTCGATGAAAAAGGAATTCACTGGACATTTGGTTGAAAATAAATTTGGTAGGCGACAAGGCCTAATAGAACTTTCTTCTTTGACCCATTACTTTTTCTGCAACTCAAATTCCTCAAAAGCGGACAATAAATATACGCGAGACTGACCACATAATTTCCCTGATTTTTGTTTATTTTGTCTTTTAACATCGGTATTTGGAAGATTTTTTAAAGTTCTTTTCCAATTTCTAACGCCAAGACACGACTCCATGATTCTACACTTTGTAACACTAGTACTCGGGCGCGGTGCGCAGACGATCTCGTAAATATTTAAGGTGGAAAAACAGGGTTTGAGCGGTGACACGAGTGGCGGGAATAGTAGAGATTCTACGAGGTATTCGACGGTAGCGATTCCAGTGGATATTTCTGTAAGCTTATCGCACCCTACCAAATCCGTAGCGATATAATCCCTTTAAAACGGATTTTGGGGCATCATAGCTCTGGAAACACTGGTCGTATTCTTTCGAACACGCTTTTGCTACTAAAACTGGTTCCGGTATTTCCATCGGTGTGAAGCCCAAATTTATCCCTTTTATTCGTGAAGTCAAAATTCATTTAAAGCAAGTGGCGGCTCTAGTGTGGTTGCGTTTTGGCTTAATAGATGTCGCCAGCGTGAAAAACAAACAAGTCTGTTAAGTATCAAAATAGGACTAGAGGCGTCAACCAAAAAGGTAAATTTTTGGCTTATCTTAATCACATGGTCAACAAGACAAAATATTTTGCGGACTAAATGTTTATTTATATTTCAGTGTATTTTTACCATATAATAAAGGTTGAGTTAGTCTCTCGGTTATACTGTCTATATCTCTCCATATTAAAGTAAACAAACTTTGTTTTGAGAACTACCAAATAGGCTTAGCTTGTAAGTAGCACATAAAAGAATTAAAGAAGGATAGGTAAAAGTATAATATGATATATTATTTGTTGCAACTGTTTATTACTTGTAAACATTTGAAACATGTTTTTAGGAGAGAAACATGGTTTAAAGTTGGGAAATGAAGCCCCTAAGGCTTTCCAAACAGAAAGGACGACTCGAATGTCAGTAGACGTGCAACCTACTGAAAGAAACGCCTACATACAAGCTACTGTTGAAACTAGAGATACTGGTTGTCATCCTGGGCCAGAAAGATACCCTCCTTCAACTTCTGGTAAAGAGAGAGCAACAGTTCAAACTGATTCAACTAATGATCAGAAAAAATCGCAATTACATTTCCATGTCCAGCCAAGCTCCGTTACAGCTGTCAAGCAATTAAGAACTTTTGAAAAGCCACGACCAACAAGTGAGTGCACTTTCTCCTCAGTTTTACAAATTTCTATTCATTTATATATTTTGTAGGACCAGTCTCTCATTTAACATATGGCATGGCGGTGGATTCTCCATTAACAACTCCAGAAAAATGGCTAAAACAACCCTGTATAACATCAAGGCCAACAACCATGCATTTACATTTTTAAGTCACCTTTTCTTATATCTCATTAACGATAGTTTGGAAACTATGGATGAAACTTTTGATAGCAGTGGGAATGAAATGGAAGACTCAACAACTTTGAAAGATGAAAACATAGGATGGCTAGTAACGAAGAAAATGAACTGGCAGGAGGTTTTTAAAACATTGAGTACGTTATCTTTGATTTAAATTATAAATAGGTGTCTACGTCACTGGATATAACTATTAAAAGTATAGCGAGCGCACGCTTCAGTCACGACAGACATCGGGATTTGACGAGCGCGTGCAAAACGCTCGCATAGTGCTTGTGACGCACTAAAAACATTTTGGTGTCATTTTTGAATATTTGTTTTGATATAATTTAGAACTGACGAAGATGATCAGTTAAACTTTTCACATACGTTTACCGAAGAAGATCCATCTTTTGAAGCAGTAAGAAAATAAAATTAAAATTGAGTAATATACGTAACTTAATTTGCATTTTTTTTAAGAGGAGGATGAAGAACATGAGGATATTAAAGAAATTGATTCTGAATTTAGTTCTTTGATTATAGAGCCTGTTGAAAAGGTATGTTTACGACTAAGTTTTCGTAGGTGTATTTCATTTTGTCAAACTCCTTCAGAACAAATAAGCTACTCGGTGAATGATTCAATGCCATTAGTTCATTATCCAATATTGCTCAATTTAGTGAAAAGGGCGTATAGTGAAAAATGCCCTTTCGGTTTACAGTAGTAAATTAATTGGTACTGCCGTTATGATACATTTTTCTGGCAGTGATGGAAAGTGTCATAAAAAAGTGACCCTTTTATTATTTCATTTTTAATCTAAAATAATAGATGTAGGAATTTTTTTTTTTAAAATATCCAGGGATCTTGGGCAAGTCAGCCCACATTTCGAGGCGTATATTCTGGAAACCTAACAGTTGCTGTTGCATTCCTTTGTCATAAAATATGTATGGGAAAGTTGCATTACTAATGAGGCATGCCAAAATCTACTTCTTTGGAAAATACACTTATTACAAGTAAGCTTTTTCTAATTGTTTTATAACAAGTATGACAATTGAATTATTTGGCTTATACAAATCGTTGTAGTTCATTCTGCGTGACTGAACTTTAATTTAATGGATATTGCAAGAGTAAATTGTCATTCTTGAAAATAGGTCACACTTATGAAAGTACTATAATATGGGATATTATTTTAAAAACGTCTCATAAAAGCGTAACTGTTCCCTGGCTCGCATGTACTTAGTTTTTCAAACTTATTTATTATAACTCTTTAAAACCCTTCACCCTAGATATATTCCCATTTGGTACCATTTGCATGCAGGGTGTATCGACTAATAAATCTCTGGGAAGGGATTTTAGGAACTTCTAGCTGTAAAAGTAATGTTTTTTAACAGTCTCTGGGCTCTTAATACTACCCAATTTGATCCAAGGGGTATTAAACCCCCATAATGCGGTGGGGTGGTGGGGTGGTTAGCAATCTTGCCTCGCAGCGAGAGGAGCTGGGTTCGATCCCAGCTTGTGACACTGGGTAAAAAATTTAGAACCACTCCTTCTAGGTAGAGTTTGCAAGTTCTTTCCCCACTGGTTAAAGAGGTTTTTCCCCTAGATCTTCAGTTTCCCCTTTCCATCAAAAACTTGCTGAGGTTAAGGCTAATAATTAGTGTCGGGACGCTCATGATTAGCAGTGGTACAAGGGCTAGCCACCACCCTCCCACGCAGTTTAAAGGGACCATCTTGGAAATTAGCTATGAGCTGAAGAGGATATCCATTCTTAGGAGAAGCCTTAATTATCATTATTATTTATAAGGAAATCAGAAATTAATTTGGTAAAAGATTATATATAATATTTATTACATTATTGTAATAGTTATTAAATGTGGGAAAAGAGATACAAGAATGAGGTTTATGTATCAGAATGGGCAATTAAATCAATCTGGGTATATTCCGTTTGGGCTAGGGAATCGTGGCCTAATTCGAAGAACACAGCATGCCGGTATAGTCCGTGAGCCAGACAAAAATTTGGTACCAACTCGAGGGACCAGAAAATTTTATAATTTCTAGTTAGGGGGTCACGTGTTCATGCCGAAAACACTTGATAGACATCTGGATCGCCCAGCTATCCAAGATGGCGGCGCGCGCCTTTCTATTAACGGCCATAACATTTGATCTACTCATCCGATTGCGACCAACTCAACGTTATAAAATAGGTATTTGTATTCTTAATATATTAGATCCTATGAGTTAATTTCGTAAAACTAACGGTTCACCTTAAAATACAAAATATCTCCTTTAAGTAATTAAACGTATCGCAGCTTAAGCAACTTCATTGCGCTAAAAATAATGTTTAATTTTTTTGGTTTCAAATACATGTAAGACTAGACTCCTAGCTTTCATTTGATGTAAATTGTGACCGCCTACTATGTATACTTACCTACTTATGCGCAATATTAAGACAGGGGGCGATTTACTTATTATTGTTATTTATGCGCGAGACAACGAAAGTATAGAGCTTTCGTGCCGAGTCATTGTTTTTGGTAGAAATAAAACGTTTATATTCGATACACAGCCATGCTCTTTGCCCTCAACCCCGGACGGGATAATTTTTTGGTGTCCATTATCACTTGTATAATAGTACGTAGTCCGTTTGGGCCTGGGCTGGGGTATTTCTACTTTTGTTTAAAAAAGTTATATTTTTCCGAGCTGGTCGAGGAAGCTCAGTGCTCTAAAAACTAAGCTAGGTTATTTAAATGAAACATGTCGGGAAAAACGAACTCCAGAAAAGAGTTAGGTGTTTGTGTTTTATGTGAGAAAAAGAGTCCCTTGAACGAGCTTATAAAAACAAAAGATGTAGAGTCTTGGATTGCATTGTACAAAGCTGCCGAAATTAGAAAGTTCCAACCAATTTTGGACATACACGTATCTAATGAAGCGACATCGAGTGTCCCAGATATTTTCTACCACAGAAACTGCAGGTCAACTTTTACATTAAAAAAATCTCTCAAGGAACTAGAAGAGAAGCAAGTGGAACCTGCAGCGGGTGAGCAAAGTGATTGTGTAAATCTTGATCCACGTCGGTCCACGCGAAATGCCCCGTCCGAGTCAAGGGTGTATGAAAAACTCTGTATAAATATAAACCTGGAACCAATACCCGCGAACCACTTTGAAATCTCTCGAACTGAGATCGGATAAAAAGGTCCGCGAAATTGCAATTGAACGAAGTGATTCAAGAATGATAGCTATAACGTCAAGAGATTTAATCGCTGCGGAAGCTCACTACCATAAATCTTGTTACAAGGATTACACTCGTGAAAAGTCATTTGCAAGTCAGCAAAGTGAAGTAGGGAAGTTGTCTACAGTTGAACCATATAAACTGGCAGAAATATCAGCTTTAAACCAACTTTTTCAATACTTAAGAGATAATTTAATTTCGAAATCATCATTTACTTCAATGATAGATCTTACAGCGAAGTTAGTTAATCTAATGAGCAACGAAGGTGTACCAGAAAACCAAATACTGAACTCAACTAAAAAACATTTGAGAAGAAATCTTGAAACCGAATTCGGTGAGTCCATTGTCTTTTTTATTGTGGATAACAGATCCTATGTCAGGTCTGATAATATGTCGCTAGATACGCTACTTCAGGATCACATTAGATTAAAACGCAAATTGATTCAGCTAAACGAAACACAAAATTCATCATCGTTTATTTGTCAAGCGGCAACCTTTTTGCGGCAAGACGTTAAAAAAAGCGTTTTTGAGCAAAATTGGCCACCTGACCCACGAGAGTTGGATTCAAACTATCTCGCGATACCCGAATCTTTAAGCCAGTTTTTCTTTCTACAAAGCTCTCTAGAATCATGTGGTCGCTATCCCAAGATGTTATATATGCTATTTTATTAGGTAAAGTCTTAACTCCTAAACATATTTTACTTCCCTGGGCCATCAAAACCCTTACTGTAAATGTAGAGCTAATAAAAATTATGAATAGCTTAGGTCATTCCATATCCTATTCGAAACTTGAGGAAATTGATACTGCTCTATGTATCGAGAAGTTAGAGAGCGTCGCTACCGATTGCGTTCCACTACCCTCCAACGTCCACCCAACTGTGATGGCCTTCGGTAATATTGACCGCCAAGAAGAAGTCCTAAGTGGTGCTGGAACCTCACATAGAGTTAACGGGATAATTGTTCAGAATGTGTCCCATTCGTGTTTACCACCAAGAACCTCTTCGGTAATCAGTAAGAAAGAAAAAAGAAGAACAATAAAAGTTGCAGAAAAATTACTTGATGTCTACGTAATTGGTAAAAAGCAAAGTCCACCAGCGATTGTACCGAAGAACATTTTCGAGCACACAATTACACATGTACAAAATTCTCGAGTCCAGGATTTACTTTGGATATTTTCTAGAAACCACTGTTCTGAAAAACAAACAGTATGTTCTTGGACAGGATTCAACATTCTTACAAAAATGAACGGAACAAGTCCTATTGCAGACACAGTAGGATATTTATCAACTATAAACGCGCCAGCGACTGAAATGTCCACAGTACAAGAAATTATAAAGCAGTGTTTAAAAATTAAGGACTCCCTGAATCTTGAAAATATTGCTAAGGCAGCTGAAATTGTATGGAGTAACCAAGAATATTTTAAAAATGTGGTGATAATGATGGGAAATTTCCACATAATCTGTAATTTTCTGTCAAATTTTGGTAAAATGTTTGGGGACTCGGGTCTGCGTGACTTAGCTGTGGAATCTGGGGTGATCGCTGAAGGATCTATTAACAAAGTTCTTGAAGGTAAACATTATAACAGGGCCGTTCGCTTACACAAATTGACTTACGAAGCACTGATGCGTTTGGTTTGGAAAGGCTTCGAAACTTGGATCGAATTGGAACACAACGAAAATGTTTTAGCAGAAGCTAAAACTTCTATTTCAGATATTTGTGAGAACGCAAACAGGGATACGTACATTTCAGCTCTGGAAAACGAATCTTGCAAGCTTATACTGAACAAACTCGAGAAGTATATGAATCTGTTGCGCCAAGAGCGTGGCCCTCTCTCGCAATACTGGATGACGTACATTGACATGGTCGATACGTTGCTTAGACTGATTCGAGCCGACCGTGAAGGCAATTGGTACCTCCATTTAGCAGCTATTCGTGATATTATTCCGTGGGCTTTTGCTCTGGACAAAATAAACTACGCGAGGTATTTACCGATCTACTACGCCCAAATGACCCAAATTGAAAATACAGCACCTGATTTGCACGAACATTTTCTACGTGGTGGTTTTTCCGTACAACTTCGCGACAAAAATCCGTTCGGTAGGATTGCAGTTGATCAAACGACTGAGGAAACCGTCAACAAAGATACCCAGACAGCAGGTGGGACACGAGGTTTCAGTCTCAAACCAGGGACGGTTTCGAAATATTACCTTAGCCAAGATCTTTTGAATGCTTATCACAAAGGAGAAGCTGCCTATAAAAGCTTTCAAGAAAATCGAATCCAGCATGGTAAGGGTTTTCATGAACCCATTAAAAAACTTCAACTGAAAACATTTTCATCTACGAAACCTCGATCAATGAAAGTTAAAAACAAGGAAATTATTTTAAAATCGGATCAAAGGCTCTTCGCCAATATGGTTTTAGTATCAGAAAACCGCAAATTAGATATGCAAGAGGTCCTATACCTTGGACGCTCGCGAACGCGGATGGATCACATCTTTCGCGAAGTTTCTCGAAAATAAAGTGGCTCCGACTAGAAGTATTAGCGGGTCCAGAGCTACTTTAATCGATGCAATGGCAATTATTCAAAGACTACACGGAGAAAACCTTACTTTTGAGGAACTTTCACTCCAAATATTTCAGCAGATGCTAAGTGTTGGTGGAGACAGTGATCGAATCGATGTAGTGTTTGATGTTTACAAGAAAGTATCAATAAAATCTGCCGAACGCGTAAATCGAGGCTCTAACGAAGGAGTGGTTTTTCATGACATAAGACCAGGCCACAAAATTCGAAATTGGAGACGACTTTTAACATGCGCCGAAAGCAAGTCTAATCTTATAACTTTCCTGGAAAAAAATTGGAAAACTCAAGATATAAGAGATAGACTTTTAACGAAGACCATGATCGTGTCGTGCAATGGTAAATGCACGAAACTGAAGAAAGACAGCTGCGAAGACCTTCAAGAACTAGAGTCAAGCCAAGAAGAGGCCGATACAAGGTTAATTTTACACGCAAAACACGCGGAAAAAGAATACCCGACAATAATAATTGCCGCTGACGACACTGACGTTCTTATTTTGTGCATAGTTTTCAGTTCTAAAATTTCAAGTAACATTTTCGTAAGACGAGGAACAAAAGATAAAATAAGAATCGTTGACGTATCAAAACTAGCTGCAGCTTTGGGGTCAGGTATATGTAATGCGCTTATTGGACTTCATTGTTGGACAGGCTGCGACTCTGTAAGCGCCCTCGCGGGACAAGGTAAGCTCAAAGCGTTTAAGTGCATTTTGCAAGACACTAGTATCCGGGAAGCCGTCTCGGTTCGGAATGGGAACTCTCTGATAGAACATTTTCATCATTTCAAGCGTTAACATGCCAAATTTATTGCGCTAAAACAAAATTCGTTGATGTGAACGCTTTACGCTATCAAATGTTCCGCGCGAAGAAAGGAAACATTGAATCTGGACAGTTACCGCCTTGCAAAGACACCCTAAGACAGCATACCTTACGAGCAAATTATCAAACTGCTATTTGGAAGAGAAGTTTAGTTAGCTCTCCAGATATACCAGATCCGACAGAAAAACACGGATGGAAATTGAACGATAAGGGTCAACTCGATATCCTTTGGATGACCGGACTTCCTGCCCCTGATGTTGTACTAAGCCTAATGTACAGAGTTTGTCGTCCATTAAACTGCACTTGTATTTTAAATAAAATGAAATGCACAGCTGCGTGCAAACTCCAAGAATGTACAAATATTGATGTAGAGGAAAACATTTATACTCCATTTGAAGACACTAACGAAAGTGATAGCGAATAAAATGTGAAGTAATAAAGTGACTTTTTTAACATTAACTTCAATTGAGTATTAATCTTTACTAAAAACATCAGTGTGGTAGGTAGGATCTTAGATCGTATGAGCACACAATCGAATAACAAATAAATTTAGAAATAAACAATATTGTTACGATTGGGCGGGGGAATAGGTACGTGACCCCTTAGTAACGCCATCGTATCATTTGTATTTTTCTAAACACATTATTTTTTATTAATAGAGATGGGTAAGTGGGTTATTGTTATTTTTCGTATAGACATATCACGAATTGAGTCAAAAATCGAAATCGCCCCCTATCTTAATATTGCGCATAAGTAGGTAAGTATACATAGTAGACGGTCAAAGTGTACATCAAATGAAAGCTAGGAGTCTAGTCTTACATTTATTTGACACCAAAAAAATTAAACATTATTTTTAGCGTAATGAAGTTGCTTAAGCTGCGATACGTTTAATTACTTAAAGGAGATATTTTGTATTTTAAGGTGAACCGTTAGTTTTACGAAATTAACTCATAGGATCTAATATATTAAGAATACAAATACCTATTTTATAACGTTGAGTTGATCGCAATCGGATGAGTTAATAGAAAGGCACGCGCCGCCATCTTGGATTGGCCGCCATCTTGGATAGCTGGGCGATCCAGAAGTCTATCAAGTGTTTTCGGCATGCACACGTGACCCCCTACCTAGAAATTATAAAATATTCTGGTCCCTCGAGTTGGTACCAAAAAGTTAATTTTCAGCGTCTGGCTCACGGACTAGTAGTACCAATCGATTCCCTATAACCATAAGACAAGGTTTGAATATGCCGCAAATCTCAGTCTATCATTTGAAATGTTTAGCATATTTTGATCTAGAATGAGTTCATTCGCATATTTAAAACGAGAACAAATGGCTCGAGACACACAATGCGGAGCTCCTCAGTGTTTGTGATGCATTCCACACTGCCGCAGCAACGGTCTTCTAGGTCTGTAGGCATTGATTGGCAATGCCTACAAATAAAAAAAGGTAGATGCGGATCATTAAATGGGTTTTGGTTTTCCGGTTAAGGATGTTCCACTACTTGACATTTAAATTCATATCCGCCATTTCAGATGTCATACTTTCTGAAATGGCTTCGTTTGCAAGAAGGCTACTTTACGGGACGATTTTAGCCAATTGCATTAAGAGATGATCTTTGGCAGTCGCTAACATTTTTTTAATGGTATTCTAGAAAAATTAACACTTGTTGTTGACTTTTTTTACCACTTAAATTTGAAAAATTTACTTTCATCTCCACTTCCCTTTCGTCCCAGCCTGGGTTTTTTAATGAGGCATAATTTTCATCCACTTGGCCTCGCTAATAGCTCTGTTGCCTGATAAGTTGCGATCTCGACCTCGCTGTTTTTATAAATTGGTTGTGCCACACTTTTTCTGGCTCCACTAGGTCTACCCCTTTATTTAAGAGTGGGTTTCTCCTCAGGTCCCATTGTCCACACCCATTCCACCCAACCCTCTCAGGTGGGACAATTTCATCAACTTCGATAAACTTGATTTCAACGAAAACGAAGAAATTTCCTTGGATGCTGAAGTGGTAGCAGCTTTGGATGGTGCAGTGACCTGCTCACGCTACACCCCCCCCCCCGAAGCTGTTATTGAGACGCAAGGTCTCCTGAATGAAATTAGAGAACGTCTCATTGAATATCTAGAACGCCGTTTACGTAAAAACGGAATCAAATGGTGCATCGGTATCCGGGCTTCTTTTACGCGTGATATAGCGGACGGACAAACTCTGGAAGTGTACCTGTTTTTCAGAAGCAGGACTTTCACATCCTTATCAGCTGAGGAATTACCTAATCAAATCATCGAAGGTGAGAAGCAAATCACGAAAGTGATGGAAGATTACGAGGAGATGGGATCAGAGTTCAAGATCCAGAATATAGTTTTTCAGGTATATAAAATTAAATATCTACCGTTAGTGACCGGTTCATATATAGAACTACTGGAAGAAATTAGAAGTACAAAAGGTGTGCTTAATGTCAGATCTGGAGATGGGAAGTGTTTTTTACATCATTTAATCCAAGCCGTGTAACGAATCACAAACGGTACGAGAATATGATAGACTGTTCCAAAAATTTCGTTCCCATTTGTTTTTAATTCGACGAAATTAAAGGTGTTTGAGAGGAAAAACAATTTGACCGTAAATACAGGGTCTTTTTTTTTGCTCGGAAAAGTTTTTTTTTTCAAAAACTATTTATAGTACCGATTTCAAATTTGGAAGGTCAATTCTCTATACCGGGGGACATCAGTTTGAGAAATTTGAGCGTTTTCGGTAATGTTTTTCACCAATTTTGAAAAATTATTTTTCGACCACTAGGTGCGAGATAAAAAATTTCTATTATAAAGTTGTAGGCCGTCATCGAAAACCCTTAAAAATTGTTCACTCGACGAAAACAACTTATTTATGAGTGAAAATTCGAGCTTGAAAAATTTACAAGTTGGTGAAGCCAAATTACGATTGTTTGAAACGATAATTGAAAAGGGAACAAGTCTAATACAAACGTAGTAGAGTTTTCACACTTGAAAAAATGTACACGTTTGGTTTTTAAATGCAGATATTTTATTCACATAATTTTTTACAAAACATTTTCAATAATATCACCATTGGCTGCAACACAGGTTTGTGCGCGGACAATTAAGTTCTCAAACGCTTTCTCTACCATTTCTGGTGTGACGTCTCGGCAAGCACTGATTATTCGTCTAATGAGTTCCTCCCTAGTTTCAATGGGCGTGGCGTATACCTTTGCTTTAACGAATCCCCAGAGAAAATAATCCAGCGGTGTTAGGTCAGGTGACCTTGCTGGCCAATGCACTGGACCAATTCTCCCTATCCACCTTTCAGGAAACTCGTTGTTGAGGTGCTCAGTTACTTGCCGGGAAAAATGCGGAGGGGCGCCATCTTGCTGAAACCACAACTGACGTCTTTCAGCCAATGGAAGGTCGTCGATTGCGTCACTCAGTTCGTTCTGTAGAAAATGTAAATACCTTTGGCCGTTGAGGTTCGTCGGCAGGAAAAAGGGACCAATCTAACGGTTTCCAACAAGTCCAACCCAAACATTGACCCGTTCAAATTGAACCTGGTGATGATATTCAAAACCCCAATGTGGGTTGATGTCAGACCAAAGATGGCTGTTTTGATGATTAAAGGGCCCATCTCTAGAAAATGACGCTTCGTCGGAGAACAAAACATGGCGCAAAAATTGTCTATCTTCTTGGACAGCATTTAGTAACCAGTTGCTAAATTCATAACGTCTTTGATGGTCTCCGTCAATTAGTCCTTGGTGGAGCGTAGCTCTGTATGGGTGATAGCGATTCTTACGAAGAATTTTCCACACACGATTTGCAGAACAACCCAAATCAGCAGCGGCGTTAGCGTAACTGTGACGAGGATATGCCACAAAGTACGCGAGTACATTATTCTCGAAGTCTAAATCCGGTTGACCCAATCCGCGAAACCTAGGTTGCAAGTTACCAAATTGATTGAAATCGTGAATTGCTCGTCTTACTGTATTTACAGATGGTGCTCCATTTGGATGTCTTTCTGCGAAGATTTCAGTCACTCTTCTAAGGTTTTGCGCTGCTTCTCCATAGTAAATGGCAACTATCTCGGTACGCTCAGCTACTGAATAACGAGGCATTGTTCGAAATATTATCAAACACTGATAATAATCTCCCAAAGTTTTCCTTTAAATACCCAATGCATGTTTAGGATTGACCTATAGCCTCGTGTTTTTTAAATCCGGTCGTTTTTTTAACCAAAGTTTCAACTGGATTTGGTAATTCGGTTTCAATTATCGTTTCAAACAATCGTTATTTGGCTTCACCAACTTGTAAATTTTTCAAGCTCGAATTTTCACTGATAAATAAATTGTTTTTCGTCGAGTGAACAATTTTTAAGGGTTTTCGATGACGGCCTACAACTTTATAATGGAAATTTTTTATCTCGCACCTAGTGGTCGAAAAATAATTTTTCAAAATTGGTGAAAAACATTACCGAAAACGCTCAAATTTCTCAAACTGATGTCCCCCGGTATAGAGAATTGACCTTCCAAATTTGAAATCGGTACTATAAATAGGTTTTGAAAAAAAAAGACCCTGTATATTTGCGTATGAAGATGACGTATTCCCTCGCAATATAAGCGACTTTAAAGTGCTTGAAGAACGACGTATTAATCTTTTGTTTATCACGAACGGTAAGAATCACCGTTTTTGTTTAATTAAAAGCATGAGCAAACTTGTATCAAAATTTACCAATCACAAGGGTCAGTCGTTCTACTGTCATTATTTTCTACATAGATTTAATGGTGTTAACGCCAAGTATAACCATCAAAATAATGAAACGATCCTCAACGGGTTAGAATACCATTCAAATATTTTAATGGAAACACCGAGTACCTTTCGTAATTTACGCTGATTTCAAATCGATTTTAAATACCCAATTACCTGATTCTAAATTCTCGTCAACTACCAAAATTCAAGAACACATTGTCTGTGGATTTTGATACATCGTTGTTGGACCTAAAGGTTATTATTTTTATAATTATTTTTAATTATTATAAAAAACACCTTTTTGAAATGTAATATATTTTTTAAAATTTTTGTTATTATTTTTTATTTTTTAATAGGTCCAAACCCACCCGTCAGTTATAGTGGTGAAGACGCGGTGGACGTTTTCTTGGAAAGTCTTAAATTGGAGGAGGAATATATTCAGTGCAAGTTGAAGGACAATATTTCGATGAATTTCACCCTGGAGGAGGTTGAGAAAAGCCTGAATTGCGTCACGTGTCATATTTGTGAAGAGGTTTTCGCGGAAGACGTTATCCCGGTTCGGGATCATTGTCATTATTTCGGTATGTATTAAATTAGTGGTAATAGTTGATTTTATAAAATGTCTTTACGCTTACCCAACTTGTTGAAATGCTGCCCTGGGATAGTTCAGCCAAAGCCTACGGATAAGTTCATAAGCTCTCTAGGGGGAGATAAAACAGATACACAACAGAAGCGGGGAGGCAACATTTCAACAAGATAATATTAATATTTTTCAATTTAGGGCAATTTCGTGGTATGGCACACAACGCGTGCAATTTAAAACTCAAAGTTGTTAAATTCATTCCTGTGATAATACACAACTTGTCGAGGTAAGTTTTCATTTCTAATGTAATGACGCGCATTTAATAATGCAACGAATTGGGTTACAAACGAGGTTACAAAAAGATGGGAAGATTTCCTGAATTCCATCCAACACGGATAATTACATCGAATTATCCTTTAACAAATTGATTTTTTTTTATTTATTCAGGTTTCTTCCTGAAAGTCTTGAAAACTTGGTAGTCAATATGGCAAAGAAGGGTGCCAGCCAGTTTGAAATTTTAAATCAATTTTATACACCGGAACAAGTGGATCTACTATAGGCCTATCCGTATGAGTACATGACAAGCTTCAAGAAGTTTGATGAAACCCGGCTTAATCCGAAAGAAGCTTTTAACAGTTCACTTTCTGAGGAGATTATTTCCGAGGAGAGTTATAAAAACGCTGTAGAAGTATGGAGACTTTTCAATATCAAAAATCTCGTTAAGTACAATTATAGGCGAAATCTTGAATATAGAAAAAAATTATAATATTTAAAAAATATATTTTATAAATCGGCCAGTTTCATGACCTTTACGTGAC
This sequence comes from Leiobunum rupestre, assembly GCF_980474605.1. Classification (NCBI taxonomy): domain Eukaryota; kingdom Metazoa; phylum Arthropoda; class Arachnida; order Opiliones; family Sclerosomatidae; genus Leiobunum; species Leiobunum rupestre. The sequence goes on along the minus strand of NC_143392.1, from coordinate 5,465,432 downwards.
GGTGGATTCGCTGCAATTGGCTTCCGTTTTCGAAAACTTCAGGAATACCTGTATTCAGGATTATGGGTTAGACATTTGTCATGGATTTACTTTGCCGGGATTCAGCTGGCAGGCAGCACTACACAAAACTAAAGTGATACGTATGACCCGTTAAAACCTAATAATTACATCATCTATCTTGATATAAATAATCTTTACGGGCTAGCAATGTCAATGCCTTTAGCCGTTTCGGAATTTAATTGAGTCTCCCACCCTGATCTCTTGGAATAAGCCGAACAATTTATTTTAAACTGTCCCGACGACTCCCCTCAAGGTTTTATTCTAGAAATAGATTTAGAATATCCTCTAGAGTTGCATGACTCTCACAATGATTATCATTTAGCCCCCGAATCTTTAAAAATTAAAGAACACATGTTTTCTGATTATTATAATGAAATGATGGGGGAACTAAATATCCTAATTAAAGACAGTCTCCCCAAACTAACAGCGAATTTATACGAAGGAGTAGATTACGTGGTTCATTATCGTAACCTTAAATTTCATGCCTTTCAATAGATAAAATTTATCTGTCAAGCGGATATTGACCGTGGCTTAAACGGTATATCGAGTTCAATACATTCAAGCGTCAAAACGCGACAGACGAGGTTTCCAAAAACCTCTATAACCTTTTAAATAACAGCGTTTTCGGTAAAACTATGGAAAATCTCCGTAAACAGATAAACGTTCATCTAGTAAACACCCTGGAAATGGCTATAAAGAAAGCTTTCTTTCCCACCTTTAAAAAGGTTACCGTTTTCCACAACGAACTCGTGGGAATTGAACAAGTGAAAAAATCACTTCTTTTAAATAGAACTATATACACAGGTGTTTCAATTAGAGAAACGAAAACGGCTTTGGAGTTGTAATAAGTACAGAAACGTATCAGCTGCATTCAGCAATAACTAGTCTATTATATTTTAAAAATTCCTTTGATACAAAGATAAAATAATTTGTGATAATAGACTTAAATGCGCCTTCCCAATCGACCGCCATTACCTTACAGTCTACGGAGAGGGTGATGAAAAAACCGGTTTTGGGGAGATGAAATTTCTGCGGTAGAGGGCTGGCTCGTTGGTTGTCTGTACGATAATGGCGGCGCCCAGTAAAAGTTTCTAAAAAGAGTGTAAGTACAGTATGGTTATTACTAGCGTAGATGTTTTAGTTTAATAGTACCATATGTAACATAGTTACTCATAAGTGTGCCTCTGATTAACATCTCTGTATTAAAAATTTAAATGAAGCCTTGTTTCACAGCCAACAAAGAAAATACAGCACTAACGTCGCGTAAAACTGGTTTTAACTTCCTTCCTTCCCCGCCAGAACTACTTTTGATGACGATAAAACCGTCATCGACTGGGAAGTGACGTTATATCCTTACAAAAAGGTATCATTGTGAAAATGTTCTTTCTCTGAGAAGGTCTTTAGCTACCCGTAAAAAAACTTTCTGTAGAAATTCTATAAAATTGTTTAGAGTTCTACAGGCTACAAGTGGGGCTTTGTAGAAAAGGTATTTTTCTGTAGAAAGCTGTGTATAATTGTATGATGGATTTCCACAGAGGTACTTTCTAAAAAATTTCCAAGTATTTTCTACAATAATCTTGCATAAACTTTGTAGATTTGATGTTTTTAAATGAAAATATTTTTTATTTATATATACTGATTTTTTATTAAATTGCTTTTAAACCTGTCATTACCCGTTTTCCTAGCAAATTCACTAATGATTAGCCTAAAATGATTAAGAATTAGCGCACAATTACTATCAAATATAATTTTAATCATAATTAAGATTGCTCTTAATGGTTATTGTCTTCGTAATACATTGTAGAATAGGTTATTTAAATATTTTTTTAATATAACTTAATAATTTATGTATAGGGTGTACTCTCGTGACGTCAACATCGCTGTAGTGGGAGGCTAGTGTCATCCCCTTAACCCCATACCTACACTGCAAATCTTCATGACACCTAAAAGCCGTTTAAAGAACACCTGAAGAACGCATTAAGAACGTGTCCAGATATATTTTATCATCTGCCTCCTGTAGAACGCTTAAACGTATGATTGCTACGTGTTTATCACGTGCACTTATGTGTACTCTTGGTGTACGCTATCCGCTCATACAGATGTTTTTCGGGTGCTTTTTCGTAGCAAGTAAAAACCGTTTGCTACAGTATACATAATATACATTTGGATGTATAAAGTGCAATTAACAGTTCAACCGATGTTTTTCGGCACTCTTTAGATGAAGATTTGCAACTTATCTAACTTACAGCAATGGCCCCCATCTTCTTGTGAATACCAGTAAATTTCTGTGTTAAATTATTTTTCATTTTTATTTTCAACTTTTGGACAATTGGCCAATAAATTCACTCTTGTCCAGACTGGAATTTTCCACCTCTGAACAATTAATGTCCGCGACAAACTAACATTAACCGACTTATGGTATTTTGAAAAATAACATAATTTATTCACTTTATTCATATTCTCTAACTTTATTTCTTTTGTGTAAAAGCAGCGTTATTACCGAAAATTACAGAAACCTTTAGTCACATTCGCAAAGATTTGGAAATTCTATAGCATAAGTAAATCCTTCGGTACATGATGATGATAAAATTATAATTTTTTGTTGAATTTCAGATACTTTGCATGATCTGAAATTTTGTTTTGATTTAGTTTTTGACATTAATTTACTTTTTAATACCGCAGTGTCATATATTTTTAAAGGTCTAATTAAAATTAAGTATTCCGTGCTACAAATACAAAATCCTGAAACAGAATTACATAAGCAATTATTTATAGCAAAAAATCTTTAATAATTCCTAGGGTACCATCTTTAAGTTTAACACCAGAATTATTTCTTTTAGTTTTCTCAGCAGTTGAAAATGTCATACCATTTATTGTCATTTTATGAAACCTTGCAGCACGAATTGGTAAAGCATTACTATTTAAGTGGCATGTTAGGGCTTGTTTCACATGTTCTTCTAAAACTGTTTGCTTAGGTAAACCATGAACAAATGTCTTTTTCGATACTAGTGTTATATATTTAAGGAAAGGGAACCCTCTTGAAAATAATCGTTTAAATGTTCATTACGAGAAAAGACTTCAGTGGATAGCTCTGACATTTTCCTAATTATTACTATTTTTTCAGATATTTGATGGGCAACTTTTTGTGTTCCATGAAATAATTTCATTAACTTGCCGTTCATGTTTTCAAACTGAAAACAGGAAACGGCCCATAATGGTCCCCAGTTTTCTACAGTCTCATGAAGGTGTAGTAACAAATGGACATTATAGGACATGTTTTCATTGCCATAGAGCTCAGAATATTTTTTAACAAACTTACGAAGGTAGCCAGCTGCTTCATTAATATCATCAGGTGTCACTTTAGTACCCAAAAGAATTTTTATCCCAATTACTAAATTAAGCCAATGTTTATAGTATTTTTTGAATAAAAAATCATTTAAGATGAGTGGGGAATAATATAAAATCCAAGCACGCCATTCATTGGCTTTCCATTGCTTTCGATCTATTAAAGTTATCGGGGTGCGAGAAATTTCACTGGGAGGTTTGAGCTGGAGAAAGCCTTTGTCAATATCGTTTATACGTTTTCCTAAATAATAAGGTTACTGATGACTACTAGAGTCAAACCATTTGTCTACAGTTGATTTCATTACACCTACGCAAACACTATGCATATAGTCCACTACAAAACTTCGGATAATATCGAAGTAATTAAGAAGCATCAAAATAGAAAAGCCTTTTACACCATTAACAGTTTTTTTGGTCTGTACTAGAGTTCTTAAATTACGGTAATTTAGGAAATCAGTAAATTACGCGGTAATTTACCGCGTAATTTACCGTGTTGCGGTAAATTACCGAAATTTTCTTTTTTTTTTAAATATTTTTTTTTACAATTAAAACAAGGAATAAAAAGAAGAAACCGTTTGTTGATCAAAATATTTCTGAATAACTAGGTCTACTTTCTTTTTTTTACCCATATTTACCAAATAAACTTTATTTACTTATTTAAATGATATGAAATTATAGAAAGAATACTATATTCTTTCGCTAGACTACTTCGAAGTAACGCTAAACCAACGCAGATGCTCGGAATAACCAAGTGAAAATACGATTAACATTTTAGCAGACGACAGATGAATCATGAATGTGATTTTTCTTAAACAGGGCTAGACACAAGTATTCTTCCTATTAAACGTATCAAACTATTCTAACACGGCCTTCGACTCCTTGGAAATTCGCTACCAAAACGAATCTAGGTGGCGCAGCGATGCCTAGCTCTTCGAGTTAGTGCGTTACGCCTATGACCTAGTGTTTGCTCTTTGCTGGAGTAAAATTACATTATTAAACGATGCAAAAATACACTAAAACACGAATAACGTTAGGTTTTGAGTTTTGTAATCTTGTGCCACGTATTTTAGGTACATTTTAGCCCGAAAGATCAAAGAAAATTGAGAAAGTGAAACACGAGTACGATGGTAAATTACCATCGTAATTTACCACCGTAAATTACCCTGGTAATTACCAGGGTAATTACCATTTTCGTAATTTACCTGATAAAATTCTAAATTACTGTTACCAGGGTAATTTACCGTGTAAATTACCAGGGTAAATAACCGATTCGTATCTCTAGTCTGTACAGTTAATTTAGCATCTTCTTTCATTTGATTTAAATATCTTCCTGGACTATCAAGGCCTTCATAAACTCGGCAGTGACCCAGTCCTTTCTTCACAGATTTACCTTCGTTAAGACACCAGCTACAACCAAATTTGCCATTAAATTGGTTAATATTTTCGAGTATACAGTGAGCTACAGAGTCACAAGTGCAAGCGCCGGGGAATACTTTTATGTTAGTACATGTAGAAAATTCAGTATTCTCGTACATAAAACCAACGTCCGATAGGGTATTCAATTGATCCACAAAGTTTTTAAGAAAAGTGTTCATTTCTGGTTTCTTCTTTCCGAACCAAAGTGAAGCCACTTGAACATTTTTACCATTAGCAGAACTGTTGTCCAATTCATTAACCACGTACAATAATGGCCATATTGCAAAACCAGACGAATGAAACACTGGCACTCCATCTGTGTTCCACGTAACTGATAAATCCTGATCACGCATAGGTAAACGCTTGTACATCACTCCCTCTCTTAAAGGCAATTGATCCAACACGCAAGGCTTATTGTCACGCACTAGTAGTCTTATCTGTTCCTCGATTGAGAATACAATAAAATAATTGACCTTGTCAAGTGCAATCTCAATATTGTTAGATGAACCACAGTATTCGCAAGAACTACTGTTTTGTCCAATATAGCCGTTGCAAATGTGACAATAAACGTGAATGGTAAACTGAGTTTTGGCAGCGTTAAAATGCTTATAAAACAAGAATAGTGTTCGGAAGCATTGAATTTTCAGGTAGATGCAGAGAAAGTAACTTCAATAAGGATGATGTTGCTTGCTTACTTTAGTTATACCGAATTATGTGAGCCATAATTAAAAGCAAGCTTTGTTTCAAAGTGATTGAGGCGCCAGGGTAGATACTGTTATTCTGAAAAGAACAATATCAAATTTCTATTTTAATCAGAATATGCAATGTAATGTATATTTTACCAAGTTCTCTTCCTCAGGAGAGTCTAAATCAGCTTGAATGAGATGATCACTTTTCACACTCGCTCCCTTGTCATTCGTCTGAAAAAATAAGGCCAGTATACACAAAAATACTATCAATATAAAAATTGGAACCATTCACGCCAAGTAATGTAGGGCCCCTTTCATAGATTAAATTGTTTCGTAGACAGAGATAATTAGGGCTTGTACATCTTCCTTTGGCCAGCCCTGGTTTGCAATCATACCTCAGTTGAGAAAGTTGTAGCCTGAGAGATCCCACCATGATGATTTACATCTGAGCTACTCAGCTGTTCATTCCCATTAACTACACTGTCATCAGATTCAACAACGTTGTTTCCACTTCCTGAATTTATGTTTCTAATTAAGGTACCATTCTCCGACATTCTTGAACTAATCGAATAAATGTCTTCACTCGAAGTTTTCTTCTTCTTGTTCATGATGGAACTGCTTGAAATACTTGATATTTCATAATCAGACGGTCTCTTGTATGCGTATTTGGATTTTTGTTGCTTTGATTTTTCCATCAGTTTTCTAATTCTGTACTCTGTTTTTCTTGGTACTTCTGTATTTTTCCAAAGATATGCTTTATACTTTCTTCCCTTCGACTTGCTATTTCCACCATGGTTGAGGCATGGTACGTTGGACTCGTTGGAGTCAGACATGATTGCATAACTGTTAAGCCTGGCTCCTAGTCACTTAACCTGGAGGGAAATCACAGCTTTCCAAGACACTTAACTTTAATATAATGAAATTAGAAAATACAAATAATTATTGCATTTAAATACATTAATCTTATCAAATGACATCTTCAACTGAATCTCTGCCCGTTAGTTTAAAACCACTTTCTAAAATAGTAAAATAAATGAAGACCACGAGTGGAAACACGTACAGGAGCACGGCTAACTCCGATGAAGCGCTGTTACCGCAGCACATTATTGGAGTTGGCCGTGCTCCCTTTAATTTGGTGACGCCGCCCCGATTTCAAGGGGTTGTACTTTGTATGGGTTTACCAATAAATCTTAAAATTAATCTTATGGAAAGGCAGGTTATAAGGAAATTTTTTTAAATTAAATAAATAAAGCGAAAATTTACACCTAAATTTTTCGAAATAAAAGGTGGTTTTAAATTCGCATCTCTTATTTCATTTAATCGCATGGGCAATTAGTGAGGGTTAACTATTTAATAACAAGGAAATTTTAAAATCAACGTGGCATTTTTTACCAATGACCTAACCGATCGGCCACGAGCCTTTGTTGGTTTTATTTTCTTGTCCTAAGCCTTAACTTTCGGCGTGGTTTCACCGTTTTCTTTCGTGTTGTATTTTGAATAAAAGATTTTCTGGAATTTAAAGGTATGGGCAAATTATGGTGTTACATTTTCTGTGTATTTCTTAAGTTACTTGTAATTTCAGAGAATGCCTAAGCAGTCTAGGAAATTTCTTTTCATTAAGTGGGTCGAGGAGCAAGCGGTATGGGATGTATTGGATATTGAACTTTGCTTAAAAGATAATAAAGATTTAAAAAAGAAGATTATTGAATGACCTGATGAGTTCATTGGCAAAACGTTAGATTTTCATTGGAAAGAAAATGAAGAGAATTCTTCAGGCCTGCTAATAGCAATAGGTAAAATCTTAAGAGTTTTCCCTAAACTCTGAGCTCAGCATAAGTAACTATAGGGAAATTAGGATAACCCATTATTCTGAAAATCATGGTTTTGATTCTATGTTTGCAATTAACTCACATGTTTAAAATACAACCTCAGCGGATGATCCGCACCGTTAAATATTAATTAAACTTACACATGTGCCTTATTACACTAATTTTCATAGGTAAGAATACCGAAATGGAACTAAGAAGGACCAGCTTGATGGAAAATCATTATAAAAAAATGGAATCGCAATTCCCAGAAAAGTGGGAGCTACTAATTCACAAACTGTAAGTTATAATCAGTGTGAATTCTATTTTTCATTAGTAAATGGCCACGAGTTCTCTAGTTTCCTAATAATTTTAGAGGCTGTATCGAGCCCACGCTTTGGATGAGATCCATTCAAGTCTTAGCTATTTGCAAATTTTAAGTATCCATATTACCCATATGGGTAGCTTTAGCCTTATAAAAATTTTAAGAAACCTATGGTAACATTTTTGTTGGCGAGTGAAGTTGCGGAAGTGGGCTATACATCAGTAGCAAACAGGATGTATTTGATATACAGACACAAATGGACATTTCTACAATTGTTTGAAGTTGGTGCAGATAAGAACTCAAATCCCCCCCCACCTCACCTTAAAGTATGATTTTGGCTTTCTCTCTAATTTATTTTTTTTAGTCCAAAAATTTTGATTTCGAACAACAAACCACATTGATGAACAAAGTAGCCAATATTGACAGTAATGAAATAAGGAATGCTAAATGCCATGGTAATTGTCAAAAGTATGGCACTCTCAAAGATAAATATAAAACCTTAAGATATGAATTGAGAGCCAAAGATGAAACAATTCAAAAATTGGATGGTATTGCTAATTTTATTTGGCCAGTTTATAAGTGCAATGGCGTTACTACGATGGGTGACACCCTTTGTTGTAACTTAATTTTTTAATTCTATGATAATGTTACCCTCCAAGATTTTTAACTTAATGAGTTAAGCACCTACCTGAGGGTGTAACCCAGTATAGACCAAAAACTGCTTGTAACGCTGTTGATATATGGCTAACTCTAATATTTATTTTGCGGTTTAATTCCTTACAGATGTCAATTCACTGATCAGTGAATTGAAGGAACTAGTCAACAACTTAAAATCAAATCAACCAGTGGTCAGGGACTGCGTATCTGATGCAAGCCCCTCTTTTCAAGATAGCCCTGTCAATAGATTTTCTGGTTCAGCGGACCAATCAAAAGTATAGATCAATTTACTTTTGTATGCTTAAGTTTAAAAGAATTTTCAAGAAGTGTTTATTAATATTTTTCAGAACACCGATATTGGAAAAGGCATTGCAATTGATAAATCCGATTTATCAATGATGCTTCGAACTTCAACAAGTGCTACCAAATTAGCAAGGTGCTTATTAATGGCGTTATTTACCGAAGACGAACTAATTGGATCATTTCTCTCAGGGCGCCCATGTAACGCCAATAAAGGGTCGCCTAGAACAAAAAGAGCCTTGGATGGGTTAAAAGTGGACGTAATAACTGGTAAATATTCGTTAAATAGTTTACCAAAAATAAATATTAATTAATGTACTTAAGCGTTATCCAGGGGCCAACAGGAGAGATGTCAAAGATTCAATGGCTAATAAAATAAAATAAATTAATAAACTGCACTGTTAGAAATAAGGGTTTATAAAGCGTTTAAAAAGGGTTTAATCAAAAGTGAAGTTCCCTTAGGGTTTAAAAAAAACACCAAATGGGTTTGATTTTAGTCATATTAAATATAAACCCTTTTTGGAATAAGATTAAAACCCCATTGGGTTTTAAAGTAGAACTAATTGGGTTTTGATTAAGTAAACCACTATCGGTATTCAATTTAAACCCTTTTGGGTTTGAAAGGAGAATTGTCAAAGAATTCTGAATTTAAATTTCTTCATGCAGATTCCGGTACATACATAAAAATACTAACTAGCCACTAACAATAATTAATTTTTAAGATACTAAACCTAAATTTCCAATGATAAATATCAATAGGCCAGAAATTTTTATTTTTTGAACTAGAAATATATAGGCTTCTTCAATTATTTCATGTTTAGTTTAAACTCTCTTCAATTTATGACTCGAAAAAGCTCCATAGCGTTCAAATTTCCCGCGCGTTCAAAAGTTAAACTATACTGTTCCCTCTCCCTCACTTGTTGCCAGGCACATGGTTTTTTTTCGTACGGACGCTCTCGGTTTACTCTAGTGACGTCATGACCCCGATGAAAACTTGAGAAGGAAAAAGGCCTTGAACTTGATAAGCTTTGACCATGGATGTATAAAGAACTAACCGTACTAACGTTAGTTATTTATACAACTTGAAATACTTGGAATCATTTAATAATCATTAAAACTGGAATTCTGGTCTAATATTACGAACTTTTATTATTGAATTTACCATTTTAGAAGGCGCTCTTTAAATTATTTTTATACTCACTACTCAGTAGATTGAAATCTAAGCCTTGGCTCATAGTTTATTTTTTTTGGTAAGTTTAGTGTTGGAATTCATATAGTAACCAAATTCAAGTTCTATTTGCAATCAAGCTTAGCGTTGTTAAAGGTAACCAGCATAATTGGTTGATAAATTATTTATAAATAAACATTAAATTGCTAGACGCGGTTATATAAATATGAATATTCCTACTTGATAAATTATCTGAATATTTTGATAGTCAAAATCATTCTTAGGCGTTGGTTGGAACTCGTGTTAATTTAAGTTTTTTAAGAATCATCAAAGAATTTGCATTTTACAACAATTAAACACTTTCCATTAATTGTATAACCATCCAACAGTTCATAATATATCTCTTCTCCTGCTCTTAAAAGACACCATTGCTCAGTGGGTTGATTTGATATTTCATAAGCGTGTAAATGTTTGTCAAATCTGAGAGTTTTAAATAAAAAACCTGCCAGAAACACCTCTCCTTTAACAGCAAATAAAAATTCTAGTTTACAAAATTATTTTACAAAATTATTTTGGTAGTTCATAACAATAAAACATCGTTTCGTATTTAACGTTATCGTATACAACCCTTATATACGAACAAATTCTTTCAGGAAATTCTAACAAATGAATTTGTAAATTAATAGGTAATCTTTCTTTTTGTAATAAAAGACTGGAAGAGGTATCTTGTATTCCTTCCGATTCTTCTGTCAAGGTGTTATAACACTGATAAAATTGATGGCGTTCACTGAGGGTCTTAGTAATGTTCAGGTAATTGTTAGAGATATTCGCAATATCCTTAAAGTATCGGTGTTTACTTTCAAAACGCATGCATGATATATGTCTTAAAGGCCCATATAGCATTATGCATCTTGCATAATGCACCAGAAAATGAAACTTTGGCGTAATTTTTTGCTGACCCATTACACTAAAAACAAGAATTAAGAAAGATTCTATAAGTAGCTCAAGTTGCGGTCTATAGGCTTTTGGAAGGCATGGTGCGTAAATTATATCACATATTTCTCGAAGCTTAAGATAAACACTCCAATGAGCATCACCCACCTGTGGCAAAAATTCAAATATGATTAACGGCAAAAGTCGAAAAACACAATAAGTTTCACTGGCGGAACCTTTGAAACTACTATCGCCTACAACAGATTGACGAAGTTGAACTTGCGGCTTATTTAATTCAGTTGTTCCATATTTGAACAACGCGCAGTCGCATTAATTTTTTTTCTCGCGCTCTTTTTAAAATTCGTTTTTATATAACCATTTCTAAAAGTTAGGCTTAGCAAATAAATATATATTAGGTATATATTTTAGAGTATTCGGCTTAGCGGAGTAGCCGTTTGCTAGTCGGCGCGCCCTGTACAAAGTACGGGGTAAGAGGCATCGTCTAGCGGGCGGTAGGGTTGTTTTTGTAGCTATGTCTCAAGTCTATGGTCTACGAAAGTGTCGTCCTCTGCCTAAGGATGACAGTCAAAAGTGCCAGACCTGTTTCAAATATGAATGTACTTTGAATAAAGGCACTGGTTTCAAGGATCTGTGGATTCGCTGTGAAAAGTGTCTGTACTGGTACCATGTTGAGTGTGCCTCGATACAATGTGTGGTGGTAGACAATGAGAGGACAATTCCAGGCGATGTTCAGGACTCTTTTAAATGTATGAAGTGCTTTTCAACGGACGAAATAGAGTCTCCAAAGGATGATGATGGTGCCAGCAACGCCTTAACGCGCCCCATTCGACAAGACCGTACCCCGGTAAAATATATTATGTTTAACAATGTTAAATTTGTTTTATAAAATTTGAATTAATAAAACTGTACACTAAAAACTGTTCGGTCGGGAGCCGGTCGCGAACCCACGATATTCTGATTTCCATAGGGAAGTGAAAATGACACCGAGTTTTTATTATAATCCCGGAACTGTTTGGAATTTCAATAATAAGAATTAACTCAACATTACATATATCACCTTTTATGAAAAGAAACGATAAAGCCGAAGTTAACGGAATAAAGGATCTACGTATGTAACGGATCCCTCCATGTTAAATCTTGTTTAATAGTTTCACAGTGGCTCGGCAGATGGCGGTCTGTACTTAAAATAAAAAAGGGTGGAGCTACAACGTACATGAGTGCAGCTGCAGGCTTCAAAGCTAGAGTAGATCGTTCTTATACATAAATTAGTTCTTGGTAATATACAAGCTTTTAAAGTAATATTGTAGCCGGGGCAGCTCAAGAAGGGTACATTCTGCATTTCGCCTCTCTTATTTCGACCAAGAGAGAAAAACGCTTCCGCGTGCAGAGTGTAATACCTCACAAGTTATCGAGACCTCTGCAGATCTAGTAAAATGGTTGGGCTCATATGATATTTACGTTTGTCTGTCTAACGCCTTATGTTTTGAAACTAGCATATAAATGCGGCAAGCATTTTTTCGAACCTTGATATTAAGGTATAGATTGAGTTAAATATATAAATATATAGTATTATATTTTAATTATAATGTATTTAGAAACAATCATTTATTTCAATTATAAATTTGAACTTTTTTTTATTTTCAAATTGATGAAAAGTGTAACAATTTTTTAGATGAGATTCTTGCCGCCTCTAAAAAAAATACTATTTAAGTTTACATTGCACTTATATATAATAGTTTACATTGCACTTATGTTTTAAATTTTAACATGTTCTTGTCCACCCTGGGTTGAGCATCATTCTCTTTATTAACAAGAATTAAAAATTTCATTCGTATTAGAGTTCTCATTTTTACGTGAGTCAAAATAATTTATCTAGGATATTTTTAAAATTTTTGGAAAATGGTATCACTGACTTTTTTAACTAAATCTTCTTCGGTAGAAATTGATTTTACATTATCACCGCAGCCATGTTAGTTTAAAAACAAATTTTCAAATTCTTTTACGTCATTTAGAAAATCATTAGATGGAACAACCATTCCGCCATACCTTAATTGAATTACCCAACTTTGCATTTCCTTGTTATTGATTATTGCTTTTTTTATTCACATTTTAAACTAATGTCAAGATATTTTTCCCAAAACGTTTTGGCTACCCAACCAGCCAAATATTCCATTCCACCGTCTTCCTCTTTAGTTAAGACTATTTTTTTGGTCGTGTTCTCTTTTCCAGTGTTTAATGGGGGGTTGAGAAACAATGTTTTGCTGGGGACTACCATTGCTTCGATTTATGTCATTTTCAAATGAACAATTATACTTACTCATAGAAGATTTAGTGAGGGAAACAATTTTATCATTGAAAGTAGGGCAAGTATCAGATTCGTTTATGCTAAGAATTTCATTAGTTTCAAAATCTAGGTCTAGATCTCCATATGTTATGCCTGATTGATTAAACATATTAGTGACATAATATTCATATGTTGCTTGTGCAATTGTATTCGCATTATTTTGAACAATTCCTGGATTTTCCCCTAAAATAATCATCCTAAGGCGGTACATAGCATTTAATGGGGTGGCGTCGTTGTCAAACCCTCCCCGCGTTCTTAACTGCAAAAATAAATTTTCCAGACAAGTCTTGATTTAACCTATGTGTAAGTATGTATTTGATACCATACTTCTTGTTTAGTTCGTACCAAAGGCTGATTAAGGATTATGTCGAAGTTAATATACCTTTCTGAAATGTCTGCAAACAACCGTGTTGGGGAATTTCATTACTTTTTGGTTTATTCTTACTTTTAGAATTACATTTTTTAATTCACCTCATGTTGGTTATAAAGTTAGTCATATCATTAAGAATTTCATTTTATTCATCGAAATTTACACAGAATGCGCTTTTGTTAGGGTAACAATCCATTACATCGAACCATTTATTAGTTCTCCCGATAATCTCAGCTGTTGCTTTGTGCTCTTGATCTTGTAAATTATTACTTGCTTTTAATCTATTCACTGCCGTAGCAACCGTATGCGATAATACTTCTGCAGCTAATCTTACATTCTGCCTCGCTGTCTGAACGGTAATAGTTAGTGTAGGGAGATGTTGGCTCGAACGCATGGCATTCAGGGCTTGCCACCACCCTCCTACGCATTGTAACCCGGCCACCTGAATTAATGGCTTCAAAAGTCGCTTGATGACTTAGGCCTAAGGTGGTGCCTTGGGTATTAGCCTAGCTGATTATTATTATTATGTAGTTTTGTGTGTTTATGAAAAGATTTTAACTCTTTATTGTAGCTTTGTAAAGGTAACTGGACTGGCTCTTTTGATATTGTTAAGAAATTGATCCTAAAACTTCAAAAAATATTTAATTCAAATTTAATTCTAACTAAAATCTTAAACTTAAAATTATAGCTTCTAAAATTGTATAAAATAATTTAAAACTCGAAATTTGACAAAATGTAAAAACCGTTGTAAAATGCTCTTTTCTAAGGGACATTGCTTCAAAAGGAAAGAAAAACCCAAAAACTTTCCGACCTATTGTAACTTGGTCAGTTCTGGGAAAACCCTTCAACTCTCTATCTCCTCGCCCGAAAAAAGGGAAAATTTCCAGAGTAATGCACGTCTAATAGTCGCCTAAAAGACGCTAGGGGATTATTGGTCCTCCCCACCTGAACAATGAGCAGGATAGTGGGTCCGACCGAAAAAACCGAGCTTTCTTCGGCAAGGAGAGAGAGAAGTTAGGGCAGATTAAAAACAAACCTTGTCAGAGAAAGGCCAAAATCAGCGTCTTGGCTGCTAAAGCAGCATTCAATAAAATATTTAGTCTTAAATAACCTTGTGATAATTTATTCAAAATCATAAGCTTAACTAGATAATTCAATCTTCAATTAAAATTATAAGAACCCAGTTAATGTTTCAGTCCGTTAGCTGCGGGTAAAAAATTAAAATAAAAGCTCTCCCAAGCAAAATAGAATCAAAAGAACTAGGCATTTCGAGATATCAATCACTAAAAATTCTTCAGACGTTATTATGTAGAAATCCGTAGCACATAAACGTATAAGCTTAAGCAAATGGTGGACATCGGTGAAACAATAAATTTCGTCATTAGGACTGGCTGGATTAGAAAAATGGGTTCTGTGTATGGATAACCCGAGTGTCCGCCAGAACCCCATGTTGCTCTAATGGTAGAGAAAAATATTTCTTTAGTCAGTTATTGATCAAAGGCGTAATAAATTGGTTGTTACCAACTAGAGAATAAGCCTCTCGCCATGAGTACTTGCATTTGACTAGGCATTCCAATGATTTTTCACGTTTCGGGTCATAAGTTGAGCGTAAATTCACTTCATCGTAAGTTAAAACTGTTATTCTGTCTATTAAAGGCATATTTTTGGCATGGGCTTTCATTAGATTGATAACACCATTTAAAATACCCCCAGAGAAATCTAATTTATAGGCATATCGCTTTAAAGTAGAAATGTATGGCAGAGGTATGTTGATTTTGTTTTTCAGGTACAAATATATTCGTTTGCTAAATCTTCTTTTGCCCATTAACATTTTAACTTGACTATTAGAAAATTCTTTCTATAAAATAATTTTACTTTCTGCATAAAGTTTTCTTAATTTTCTTTCTTCAACCTAGAATTATCTTTTTTAAATTACGGATTTTGAAATTTTAAATTTCATGTTTACTATGCGTTTTGCTATATCAGAAAAAGTAATTTTATAATTTTTTTTATCTTCAGTTCAAGTTTATAAATTTTTTCTATTGCCTCTGACCGATCACATTTACATTTTCGTATGTTATTTCCACCACTAAGTACTGTGGAATACTCGTTCTTTGTAAACTTCTTTAGTATAATATACTTTTCAACGCTGACTTAAATCTCTTCCATCTTTTGCTTTAAGATCAAGCTAAATTTATCAAGTTTCTTTTTGATAAAGAATGAGTGATTTCGAATTATTAAGGCGGGAAAACTCGGAGTCTGAAAGTTGAACGTCGCGATATTCGTTTCGCCTCGTTATCATTAGTGTCATAACGTCATTCAGTATGGCAATCCCGTCAGCGTCAGGAGTTAAATGGGGGGGAGGGGGCTATAACAGATAAAAATATATATATATATATATATATATATATATATATTTTCCCTTTAAATTCTTACTCAAAATCCATGTGATCGGAGACAATCCTACACATTGCGTCCAGTAATACCCGAAATCATGAACACGGGTCCAAAAAGCACGTAAGTTTCGTGTAATGTACCTCCCATCGCAGTTTTTGGTGCCGTATATTGTTCTTCTGCATCATCACCGCTAACGAAGATAAATTTAACCAACGAAATCTTACACATTTTCCAAATCTGAGTTTTGCGACCGTACTAGCGTCGTCATCCACTTCGATGTAGGATACATCCATCGGAAGATCGGCAGTAATGAATCCCTCTATCTAAGTTGTAGATTTTGTGCTTTCCTCAGATTGACCACGGGTTTATATTCACATATTTTCGGATATAAGCAGTTCCGGTAAACTGTGGGTTTCAATCATGTCTGCAAGTTGGAAGTTCCGACTGGCAACCCTGGTTAATTGGATATTGACGCTTCCGGCAGGTAACTCGGAAAATTGGAAATTAAGACTATCCACCTGGCGTGCAAGTACTACCGGATATTAGGGTTACGGCCGTTCGGTATTAAAAGAGCGTACCAAACTTATGAGCATCAGTCTTCAAGATTCGTTCAAAAGACTTCGGGTTCATCTATCGAGATTAATATTTTCCAGCAGTGTTTCTCAATTTGTAAGGATATCTTAGAAATATTTCCTCTTTGAATAATTCACTAAGTGTTTTTTCACCTAAAATAATTCATTATTAATAATTAATTTAGTTTTTCTTTTTCCTATATGAAGTCTTAGATATACCACTTTTTATTAATTATTCTATTTCTTAACAAATTTCTCATCCATTTTTTTCTTGTTTATTAAATGGTTAACGTGAAAGCTATAGTAATTGAAATCGATTATTTGATTGGACGAACGACGCAGATGGACCGTCTGAAGTAGTTACGGAGATCGTAGGCTTGACTGTTGATTCATCACCGATAGTGGATAGTCTTACGTTTGCTCCTCCATTTGCTGAAGACGCCCTCCCCGCTAAATGCAGACAACAAAACGCTTGGACATCGAGAAATATACACGGACTCCTGTGGAATGCGGGTCATATGTCCTACACAAAGCTAAACCAGGTCGTCAACATATTGACTGAAGATTGCGATTTTATATTTTTAAGGGGGGCCGAAAAGTGCGTCCTTCTTGCAATTATTCTGGGACGAAAAGTGCATGACTTAAACAACTTCAATTGCCCCTAAGCATCGGATATTGACAACATGCCAACGATCCGATGTTTACAGAACCACAAATCTACACGATATTGCGCCGTAGAAAGGGCTTCCATGTTTTCTAATTGGATTTTTGAAAATGTGTCAATTTGTTTCCCAATTGTACTAAATAAATAAATATATATATACTATACACGCACGCACGCTGATATTTTTGTGATGGAGAAAGTTATTGTCTGATTTTCATTAACGTTTGATGTAGGGTTATATTCTACCCACTGTTTTCCTATTATTCCAAATTGAGTTTACGGTACGCGAAATAAATCAAGTTCCGAGCTAATGAGGTTTTGAGAGCGGGGGTGGGCGAGTGGCATTATGAAAAAATATCGAAGCTTGGGCGAGCAGATCTTCGCTTACGCCTGGTTCAAACTGAACTGATTATTTTCCACGCTTTTTTTCCCTTTTACCATTACCGGTGAGAGCTTTCACGTGCTCAGCGGCTCTTCTCAAAGTTTCTTTCCCCGCTTCTTTCCCCCTAGTTTTTAAAGCCTCTTTGAGTGATACCCCGCCGGAGATGTCTGAAGCGATTTTAGCACCTGTGTTTAAAAATTTCCTTCCTAAAAAGGAAGCTCCCTTTTGTAAGATGGGCATGTCAGATCGAAATGCTGAAGCCAATATACTTCCGAGCCCATACCCTCTTTGAACAGCGACACCCCGATATACAGGGATGTATCCGTGTCCAATTTGATTAATGTAGTAATTTTGAAAGTCGCTTACGGAAAATTAATCTAAATTATGAGACGGCATGTTTCTTCTTTGACGTCGTAAATGCAGATAAATCTGATTTTCCTTAAGTTTTCTTCTTGGTCTAAAGTGTAACGAAACGTGCACTTTTCCCCGTTAAAATATACCGGACGGCCTATTTCAGTAATAATATTAATTTCAATCATTATTTAGGCATATAATGAGGTCACGAAAACTCCTTCTCAACCATTTCCCTTGAATACTTATAATTCGCAAAAGGGGTAAGTCAGAGTCACCGACCGATCGGCTTAAACGATATCCGAGTAGATGAACAGGGAATGTAAACCCGCGTCCATGTCCCAGCTGAAAGGCGCAGTCATGGAGGTGTCAACAGTTACATCTTCTCCGGGGTCTCTCGTTAACCCTAATATAGATGCAATTTCGTGGGGGAAATTTATTTGGTTCTTCCTCTCCAATGTTACCACGACCCTGCGATTTGGTTTGTTATAATGAAACTTGTCTCTAGAGCTTACATTCTGACCAAAATCGTCAACCGACAGAATTTCTAGTAAATCCTCAACTCCATATTACCCTGGTGGTATTACTTTTTTTTCGAAATCCATTACCTGTTGCATTTGTTTTTTTAGCTTTCCTTTTGATTCTTCCGAAATTGTTTTCCAAATTCGAATTACACACTCGAAATCGGAACCACGCCAACGCAAGATAAATTCTTAAGTTCCGTCAGGTTTTGTCCTCTTTAAAACTTTGAGGTCCTTCTCTATTTTCTGTATTTACTCTTTGTAGAATACTCCCAAATGAGCTCGGAGTTCAAATCTTCGAGTTTATATACCGGTGGGTCTCTCAGTATTCGCTCTACTACTTTGAATAATTCCTCGGTGAAGTTAGCTTTTATTTTTTCTGATTCGAACTAAGTCGCCTATTTCAAAATGAAACTTGTCAGGAGAAGAAAAATCAATTTTCCCATATAAATTAACCGATATCTGTTTTGAATTTCCTCTTGTTACTTCAACGGGTTTACATTTTATATATCTATGGAAGTTGTTGTTATAAGAATCCGATAAATCCGGCAGTACGTCGATATATCTATTATAACAAAAACAGTTCTTCGAACTGAAAAAAAAACCAGTTTAGAGCTCGTTAAATGTGCAGCCTTAAAGGGACATATATCATTTTTATTGTTGATTAATATGTCAAATTCATTTAAAGTATTAAAAAATATTAGTGTGAACAACAGAATGACGTCATTCCGCCTTTCAAATCACAGTCCACTGCTCCTCCAATTTTTAACACAAAATCTCTGATTCAATTTTGCCCACAAAGGTATCCATATTTATATTTATTTTCTTCACTACACATTTAACATAAAAATTTTAAAGTTTATTCTTATTATTATTTTATTTTTGTTGCAGATTATTGCAATAAATAAATAATAATAAGAATAAACTTTAAAATTTTTATGTTAAATGTGTAGTGAAGAAAATAAATATAAATATGGATACCTTTGTGGGCAAAATTGAATCAGAGATTTTGTGTTAAAAATTGGAGGAGCATGGGACTGTGATTTGAAAGGCGGAATGACGTCATTCTGTTGTTCACACTAATATTTTTTAATACTTTAAATGAATTTGACATATTAATCAACCATAAAAATAATATATGTCCCATTAAGGCTGCACATTTAACGAGCTCTAAACTGTTTTTGTTATAATATATGCCCATTTATGAGACGTGGTGCTTTACAAGAATTACATCCCAATTTTATAATTTATTAAAAATTACCTTTGCTGCGCAAATACTCAGCCCGTCGTTTTGCCTCCTTTGCATTTTAAAGCTCGAAAATTATTAGTTGTCAAACTTAACAGCCGTCAAAAATACTGATAGTTTAGTTCAACCAAAGATAATACGTATCCTGTATTCGATATCTCGGTGCTTTTACATTGACTATGCGCCGTGAAGCTGTTACCAAATTCCAGGCGAAATTCCGAAAGGTCGGGCTCCTAAATTATGGCAGTGATAATACCCAAGGCAAAAATTTTAACCTAACTTTTATTTAAATCGATTTACAGGGCTGGCGCTAGGATTTTCGGGCCCCAGATAATTTTTACTCCAAAATTTGTTTTTTTTTTGGAAATAGTCAGATAGTTTTAGTTAGGCACCCGTTCCGGCGGGCCCCTTTCGGAGGCCCGGGCCCGGGTAACTTTTGCCCCGCTTACCCCCCTAACGCCGGCCCTGGATTTAGAATTACCAAATACCGTAAAGTGACAAAACTTAGGTTGAAATGAAAGCCAACTATATTATTTACCTTTTATCATAGAAGATTTGTTCATTTTAAATCATAATGTTTAAACATGTTAGAATATGAAAATTAACATTTCACGCGGCATTAAATTACAGAGGTGGGCAAAAATTGTGAGCAGCTGTCCAACATGAACGCTCATAATTTTTTACCTTGATTTTTCAAGTGAGCGAGTGTTAACGACAGGCAATCTTATTTTATATATCCTCAACTGAGCAAGCTCATTGCGAACGCAGAATAGTTTTTTCACTGGCTGATAAATCACGGCGCGGTGAGCGAGATCGGCCGATCAACGGACTAATCTTTTCACTTTTGAGCGATAATCCCTTTAGCGGCGCGGCAGTTTTTCAGTTGAAAGCGAATAGCGGGGCGTCGAGAAATATCTTCCCGATCGACGGCATTGGATGTTCAATTTTGAAAACCAGTAGAGGGCGAATCTTGATCACGCTGAGCAATGGCGTGGTTTTTTCCTCGAATAAAAGTGGCCGTTCGAATAATTGTTTAGACAACGATTTGTCTATTCTAAAATTGGAAATATCTAGGCGTTAATAGAAACATTACTGTTATACTTGAAATATTCCACACTTTATAATTATTAAGCCTAGTTAACACTGTACAATAAATTGGGCCACTTAATTGTAAGCCTGATAACCGTAGAGTTTATACCCAACAGACACGAGGTCGTGATACCCGGAATAGAAGAAGCGTAGCCCAATCTTTTTATGCATCTGCAACATGTATGGTGGCAATCAGCGAGAGAGACACCTTTGCATATGACTCCGCAGCAACGCACCATTTCTGCAACAGGAAAGAATGGTTCTATAACTATACGGAAATGGATTCACCAATTGACATTGCGCTCTTATCTAATAAATTGTCCTTATTCTTGCAATGGCCAGAGTAGATGATAGGCCTAGGTATGAAGGACAGGTCCTACACAGGCTAATGCACATGGGAGTGAGATCAAAGAATAGATCATCCATAGAACAACTATGTGATACATTAGGCCTTAGCTATGACTATGAAGAAATAATGACAAAGAGATATGACATAATTATCGAAAAGTTGTCAAGGAGAACTTGAGCTGACAGGGTGTGATGAATTAGCTTCCCCAAATACTATAACTAGAACATAGGCCTTTGTGGTCTTGTGAATATGTATAGTAATTTTAACTTTAACCTTAACGAAATACAATAATAAATCAGTTTATGTAAATCAGGTTTGATTTATTCACCTACTTTCCAACATGGTAGCAGAGCGTGGAAGACGAAGTAAGATATGAAGTCAATGCTGCAGCGTACATAAAGAAGTTGGTCCCAGAAATAGATGAGTTAGTAAATGTAGGCAGACATTGATTCTGGAGGGCTATATTTCAAACTAAGAAATTCTGACCGCAATGCGTGCCCTTGACTTGGGTTCGTGGGTATCAGATAAGATATCCCAATTGCCAATAATTTTCTTATGTTGATTATCAACAGCTAAATAAATTCTAGAAAGGGCTCTCTGTTTAATATCTATGTATCTTGCCTTCTCTTCTGGTTTAACACCTTCACCAGTTGGTTCAATGTCTGATCCATCTATAATTCCCCATAGACTATATTCACATAACACCATCTTCATATCTGCCTTCCATTGACTATAATTCTCATCATTAAGCTTGTCAAAAGTGAAACTAGTTGCCAAAGATGACTCATGTCTGCCCTCCGCCATATTGGATTTTTCGTCTATTTTTTAAGCCTTGGCCTTAGTGGCAAAATTCCAAAAACAAAAATATTCCATCTACTTTCCTTTAATCTTCTTTGCCTTTTAACCACGCTCTGCTACCATGTTGAAAAGTAGGTGAATAAATCAAATATGGCGGAGGGCAGACATGAGTAATCTTTGGCAACTAGTTGATATAACTGATAACGAGCTCCCGGAAGTACCCATAGTAACTTTACCTGATTCTCCAGAAATAGAATTAATAGATTTAACAGATAGCCTTGAGTCAGTACCCCCATCACCAGAGTCTGTAGTAACAGATTCACAGGTTGAACGTTTAATATATATGGAATTGGCAATGGACTATTTATCTGCTTATCAACTAACCTGTCAAATGA
Organism: Leiobunum rupestre; assembly: GCF_980474605.1. Classification (NCBI taxonomy): domain Eukaryota; kingdom Metazoa; phylum Arthropoda; class Arachnida; order Opiliones; family Sclerosomatidae; genus Leiobunum; species Leiobunum rupestre. The sequence continues at coordinate 5,443,235 of NC_143392.1, read as the reverse complement.
GCACGCCCCCTATCGTTAATTTACCTTCCCCCCTTTTAAGTTCTAGTTCTATTCCACCTGTCGCAGTGCGTAATTCGCCCTCGTATACGCCTACGAATGCCCCCTCACCCTTTCTAGAATCAGATGACACGTGCCACTCTTTATCTTTGGAAGATAATTTTATCATGTCGTCGCCCAGTACGGACAGCATTCATCGCTTAGCTGAGAACGTACAAGTTGCCCGACGGGACGCGGAGGAACTTGCCGCTGCAGCCGCTAGGGCAGCCGAAATGTTCGAGGAAGCTACAGCGTTGTTAGCTGCCCGTACGGCTAGTAGTAGTAGTAGGCCCCCTCGTAATATTTCCCCTCCGCGTAATAATGACCCCATAGCTGTCGCAGGCCCGTCACGAGCTCCACAGTATTTACAGCCCTTGCCTCAGGCTACGGAAATTAGTAACGCGAACCCCGAGAATGCGCATTTGGCTGACCCCGCTTCGTCTCTTCCTCAAGTTGGAGGTGGGCTAGCTGACGTTCCAATAACGCCTCCGTCCTTTCCTAATTTATTGTCGAAAATTTCCCAAATTGTGGACTATTGGGACGGACTTTAAATGTCAGACTAGAAAATAATATCGAAAATGGTATTTATACGTTGATGGAAACCTTATTGGAAGACTGTTTGCCTTCCGATATGGTTTCGGTTTCATTTGTGAATGTCAACAAACCCGGCTTCCAAATTCACGTCAGTTTCCGGCGAAGGGACCAATTAGATTTGCAATGGTTGATGACGTATATCGGTGAAAAAAGCTATAGATCCGAGAACGACGGCAGTTTTTTTGAAGGAATCATTACGGTCACTTTTAATCGAGTCAGGCTACCCCAGGGAGGAACTAGACCTGCTGGGTTAGGTATTTCCCTCGAAAAAGAGTTTTCTTTTTATAAAAAATGCACGATAACGATAACAATAAAATTTGTTTAGCTAGAGCTTTTGTTGTAGCTATAGCTCACCGAGAGCATATAATTAATAAAGATGATTTAGAACTTAAAAGAAAATATACTATTATCAGACAGTGTAGAGGTAAAAACATTGAAGCTTTGCTTCAGACCTTGAAAGCTAGAGAACTTTTATCTTACGCCGCGTTATCCGATGACGATTGCTCGGGGCCGGACGCGTTAACTCGGTTCCAAGAAATCTTGCCCGAATACAGTATTATCGTTTTTCGATAATGCGATCCGGCTCCTGTAATTGTTTTCGGTGACGTAGATGAAGAGAGGGAATGCAATGGACCTCTCCGCAAACGTCTTTACCTTTTAAATATTGACAATCATTTCAACGTAATTACTAACCCAAAGCCCCTTTTCGCATTTAATAGATTTTGCGAGAAATGTTTGGTAGGATATAATCATCTCACAGATCATAAATGCTCTCTTTTCTGTAACGCTTGTTGTAGAAAGCAAGAATGTCAGAAGGGAGTGACTAAAATAACTTGCCAAACATGTTTAAGAGTTTTCCCTAATCAAAATTGTTACGATTACCCTTTATCAGGACCCGAACCGTTATGTAATAAAATTTACGTTTGTAATCTTTGCTAGAAATTTGTCAGTATGTTTAAGCGTAAGGCAGTACACGTTTGCGGAGATATTTATTGTCTTTCGTGTAGTGAATTTAGCCCCGCAGGTCAAATATGTTATATGCAACCATTAAAGACCGACCGTAAAGATTCTGCCGAAAAACTACTCGTTCTCGAAAAAATAGCAATAATAAACGGGTCCACGACTCCGACAATGAACAATCACCACCGACCAAGAGAAGTACTCCAAAAACGGAAGTCTTTGTTTGTTATGACTTTGAATGTACTGATGCCGATGCTTTGATTCACGATCCAATTTTATGCGTTTCGCAAAAAGCGTGTAAATTCTGTTTCGAAGAAAAAGATAATCGGTACGCATGCGCTAAATGCGGTGGAGGTCCTCGGAAGAAAATATTTCTCTCAAAAGACCCCGTCGGCGACTTTCTGGAGTATCTTCGTACGCTTAACAGAGTGGCGGATAAGATAATATGTATCGCCCATAACGCTAAAGGTTACGATGCGCAATTTATAGTACGTAAAATGGTCGATTTAAAGTGGACCCCTAAAGTCTTGACAGACGGGACCAAATTCATGAATGTACAGTATAAAAAATTAAAATTCTTAGATTCCTTAAATTTTATGCCCTTTGCACTTTCTCAATTCGTTTCCACATTCGGTTAAGATAATAATTTGAATAAGGGACATTTCCCGCATTTATTGTTTAATACCGTAGACCATGAATTTGATCCCGCCTGTTCGAATGAAACCAATTACGTACTACATAATGACTGGCCTCCGATCGAAGCGTACGACCCTAATCGTTTAAGCGGTAAGGCCTACGATGAATTTATCCAGTGGTATAACGATTCGCTGAATGTTTTACTTGTCATAGAATGGGTCATATTTCTCGTGAATGCCCAGTTAACCGTGAGGGAATAACTTGCTCAAATTGTAACGGACGGGGACATAAGGCACAAGATTGCCGATTTGATCAAAGAAGTAATGCTAACCGTAGAGTTTATACCCAACAGACACGAGGTCGTGATACCCGGAATAGAAGAAGCGTAGCCCAATCTTTTTATGCATCTGCAACATGTATGGTGGCAATCAGCGAGAGAGACACCTTTGCATATGACTCCGCAGCAACGCACCATTTCTGCAACAGGAAAGAATGGTTCTATAACTATACGGAAATGGATTCACCAATTGACATTGCGCTCTTATCTAATAAATTGTCCTTATTCTTGCAATGGCCAGAGTAGATGATAGGCCTAGGTATGAAGGACAGGTCCTACACAGGCTAATGCACATGGGAGTGAGATCAAAGAATAGATCATCCATAGAACAACTATGTGATACATTAGGCCTTAGCTATGACTATGAAGAAATAATGACAAAGAGATATGACATAATTATCGAAAAGTTGTCAAGGAGAACTTGAGCTGACAGGGTGTGATGAATTAGCTTCCCCAAATACTATAACTAGAACATAGGCCTTTGTGGTCTTGTGAATATGTATAGTAATTTTAACTTTAACCTTAACGAAATACAATAATAAATCAGTTTATGTAAATCAGGTTTGATTTATTCACCTACTTTCCAACATGGTAGCAGAGCGTGGTTTCGATCCACGGACCTCTGGGTTATGGGCCCAGCACGCTCCCACTTATAATGAGCTACTACAACAAGGAAGATTCTCTTCTGCTGTTCAAAAGGATAGTCTTAAAGATTATTTACAAGATATCTCCGCTAAAGTACGAGGATTATGACACAGTTTCAATAAGTAGCAGTGACATCAAGGACGCAGTCTTGGTTTACAAAGCACAATGGTCCTTCGCCTATGCAAAGTTAGTTAATAAGGCAGGGAAGCAAAAATCAAGCACAGAGAGGCAAAAAAGCATCTACAAGGCTTACACTTACCTTGCTGGGAGTAGGACTCTAGAGTTTGGAGGGAGGATAGACACAATAGTCCTTAGGATAAACATAATTGCCGGTATGATGGAAGCAACAAAGCGTTAAATGTCCACATACCACACTACTGAAGTTAGTTTTGACTTGATGCCCAAGGGATTGGAAGACGAAGTAAGATATGAAGTCAATGCTGCAGCGTACATAAAGAAGTTGGTCCCAGAAATAGATGAGTTAGTAAATGTAGGCAGACATTGATTCTGGAGGGCTATATTTCAAACTAAGAAATTCTGACCGCAATGCGTGCCCTTGACTTGGGTTCGTGGGTATCAGATAAGATATCCCAATTGCCAATAATTTTCTTATGTTGATTATCAACAGCTAAATAAATTCTAGAAAGGGCTCTCTGTTTAATATCTATGTATCTTGCCTTCTCTTCTGGTTTAACACCTTCACCAGTTGGTTCAATGTCTGATCCATCTATAATTCCCCATAGACTATATTCACATAACACCATCTTCATATCTGCCTTCCATTGACTATAATTCTCATCATTAAGCTTGTCAAAAGTGAAACTAGTTGCCAAAGATGACTCATGTCTGCCCTCCGCCATATTGGATTTTTCGTCTATTTTTTAAGCCTTGGCCTTAGTGGCAAAATTCCAAAAACAAAAATATTCCATCTACTTTCCTTTAATCTTCTTTGCCTTTTAACCACGCTCTGCTACCATGTTGAAAAGTAGGTGAATAAATCAAATATGGCGGAGGGCAGACATGAGTAATCTTTGGCAACTAGTTGATATAACTGATAACGAGCTCCCGGAAGTACCCATAGTAACTTTACCTGATTCTCCAGAAATAGAATTAATAGATTTAACAGATAGCCTTGAGTCAGTACCCCCATCACCAGAGTCTGTAGTAACAGATTCACAGGTTGAACGTTTAATATATATGGAATTGGCAATGGACTATTTATCTGCTTATCAACTAACCTGTCAAATGAGCACGCCCCCTATCGTTAATTTACCTTCCCCCCTTTTAAGTTCTAGTTCTATTCCACCTGTCGCAGTACGTAATTCGCCCTCGTATACGCCTACGAATGCCCCCTCACCCTTTCTAGAATCAGATGACACGTGCCACTCTTTATCTTTGGAAGATAATTTTATCATGTCGTCGCCCAGTACGGACAGCATTCATCGCTTAGCTGAGAACGTACAAGTTGCCCGACGGGACGCGGAGGAACTTGCCGCTGCAGCCGCTAGGGCAGCCGAAATGTTCGAGGAAGCTAAAGCGTTGTTAGCTGCCCGTACGGCTAGTAGTAGTAGTAGGCCCCCTCGTAATATTTCCCCTCCGCGTAATAATGACCCCATAGCTGTCGCAGGCCCGTCACGAGCTCCACAGTATTTACAGCCCTTGCCTCAGGCTACGGAAATTAGTAACGCGAACCCCGAGAATGCGCATTTGGCTGACCCCGCTTCGTCTCTTCCTCAAGTTGGAGGTGGGCTAGCTGACGTTCCAATAACGCCTCCGTCCTTTCCTAATTTATTGTCGAAAATTTCCCAAATTGTGGACTATTGGGACGGACTTTAAATGTCAGACTAGAAAATAATATCGAAAATGGTATTTATACGTTGATGGAAACCTTATTGGAAGACTGTTTGCCTTCCGATATGGTTTCGGTTTCATTTGTGAATGTCAACAAACCCGGCTTCCAAATTCACGTCAGTTTCCGGCGAAGGGACCAATTAGATTTGCAATGGTTGATGACGTATATCGGTGAAAAAAGCTATAGATCCGAGAACGACGGCAGTTTTTTTGAAGGAATCATTACGGTCACTTTTAATCGAGTCAGGCTACCCCAGGGAGGAACTAGACCTGCTGGGTTAGGTATTTCCCTCGAAAAAGAGTTTTCTTTTTATAAAAAATGCACGATAACGATAACAATAAAATTTGTTTAGCTAGAGCTTTTGTTGTAGCTATAGCTCACCGAGAGCATATAATTAATAAAGATGATTTAGAACTTAAAAGAAAATATACTATTATCAGACAGTGTAGAGGTAAAAACATTGAAGCTTTGCTTCAGACCTTGAAAGCTAGAGAACTTTTATCTTACGCCGCGTTATCCGATGACGATTGCTCGGGGCCGGACGCGTTAACTCGGTTCCAAGAAATCTTGCCCGAATACAGTATTATCGTTTTTCGATAATGCGATCCGGCTCCTGTAATTGTTTTCGGTGACGTAGATGAAGAGAGGGAATGCAATGGACCTCTCCGCAAACGTCTTTACCTTTTAAATATTGACAATCATTTCAACGTAATTACTAACCCAAAGCCCCTTTTCGCATTTAATAGATTTTGCGAGAAATGTTTGGTAGGATATAATCATCTCACAGATCATAAATGCTCTCTTTTCTGTAACGCTTGTTGTAGAAAGCAAGAATGTCAGAAGGGAGTGACTAAAATAACTTGCCAAACATGTTTAAGAGTTTTCCCTAATCAAAATTGTTACGATTACCCTTTATCAGGACCCGAACCGTTATGTAATAAAATTTACGTTTGTAATCTTTGCTAGAAATTTGTCAGTATGTTTAAGCGTAAGGCAGTACACGTTTGCGGAGATATTTATTGTCTTTCGTGTAGTGAATTTAGCCCCGCAGGTCAAATATGTTATATGCAACCATTAAAGACCGACCGTAAAGATTCTGCCGAAAAACTACTCGTTCTCGAAAAAATAGCAATAATAAACGGGTCCACGACTCCGACAATGAACAATCACCACCGACCAAGAGAAGTACTCCAAAAACGGAAGTCTTTGTTTGTTATGACTTTGAATGTACTGATGCCGATGCTTTGATTCACGATCCAATTTTATGCGTTTCGCAAAAAGCGTGTAAATTCTGTTTCGAAGAAAAAGATAATCGGTACGCATGCGCTAAATGCGGTGGAGGTCCTCGGAAGAAAATATTTCTCTCAAAAGACCCCGTCGGCGACTTTCTGGAGTATCTTCGTACGCTTAACAGAGTGGCGGATAAGATAATATGTATCGCCCATAACGCTAAAGGTTACGATGCGCAATTTATAGTACGTAAAATGGTCGATTTAAAGTGGACCCCTAAAGTCTTGACAGACGGGACCAAATTCATGAATGTACAGTATAAAAAATTAAAATTCTTAGATTCCTTAAATTTTATGCCCTTTGCACTTTCTCAATTCGTTTCCACATTCGGTTTAGATAATAATTTGAATAAGGGACATTTCCCGCATTTATTGTTTAATACCGTAGACCATGAATTTGATCCCGCCTGTTCGAATGAAACCAATTACGTACTACATAATGACTGGCCTCCGATCGAAGCGTACGACCCTAATCGTTTAAGCGGTAAGGCCTACGATGAATTTATCCAGTGGAATAACGATTCGCTGAATGTTTTACTTGTCATAGAATGGGTCATATTTCTCGTGAATGCCCAGTTAACCGTGAGGGAATAACTTGCTCAAATTGTAACGGACGGGGACATAAGGCACAAGATTGCCGATTTGATCAAAGAAGTAATGCTAACCGTAGAGTTTATACCCAACAGACACGAGGTCGTGATACCCGGAATAGAAGAAGCGTAGCCCAATCTTTTTATGCATCTGCAACATGTATGGTGGCAATCAGCGAGAGAGACACCTTTGCATATGACTCCGCAGCAACGCACCATTTCTGCAACAGGAAAGAATGGTTCTATAACTATACGGAAATGGATTCACCAATTGACATTGCGCTCTTATCTAATAAATTGTCCTTATTCTTGCAATGGCCAGAGTAGATGATAGGCCTAGGTATGAAGGACAGGTCCTACACAGGCTAATGCACATGGGAGTGAGATCAAAGAATAGATCATCCATAGAACAACTATGTGATACATTAGGCCTTAGCTATGACTATGAAGAAATAATGACAAAGAGATATGACATAATTATCGAAAAGTTGTCAAGGAGAACTTGAGCTGACAGGGTGTGATGAATTAGCTTCCCCAAATACTATAACTAGAACATAGGCCTTTGTGGTCTTGTGAATATGTATAGTAATTTTAACTTTAACCTTAACGAAATACAATAATAAATCAGTTTATGTAAATCAGGTTTGATTTATTCACCTACTTTCCAACATGGTAGCAGAGCGTGGTTTCGATCCACGGACCTCTGGGTTATGGGCCCAGCACGCTCCCACTTATAATGAGCTACTACAACAAGGAAGATTCTCTTCTGCTGTTCAAAAGGATAGTCTTAAAGATTATTTACAAGATATCTCCGCTAAAGTACGAGGATTATGACACAGTTTCAATAAGTAGCAGTGACATCAAGGACGCAGTCTTGGTTTACAAAGCACAATGGTCCTTCGCCTATGCAAAGTTAGTTAATAAGGCAGGGAAGCAAAAATCAAGCACGGAGAGGCAAAAAAGCATCTACAAGGCTTACACTTACCTTGCTGGGAGTAGGACTCTAGAGTTTGGAGGGAGGATAGACACAATAGTCCTTAGGATAAACATAATTGCCGGTATGATGGAAGCAACAAAGCATTACATGTCCACATACCACACTACTGAAGTTAGTTTTGACTTGATGCCCAAGGGATTGGAAGACGAAGTAAGATATGAAGTCAATGCTGCAGCGTACATAAAGAAGTTGGTCCCAGAAATAGATACAATAGTCCTTAGGATAAACATAATTGCCGGTATGATGGAAGCAACAAAGCATTACATGTCCACATACCACACTACTGAAGTTAGTTTTGACTTGATGCCCAAGGGATTGGAAGACGAAGTAAGATATGAGGTCAATGCTGCAGCGTACATAAAGAAGTTGGTCCCAGAAATAGATGAGTTAGTAAATGTAGGCAGACATTGATTCTGGAGGGCTATATTTCAAACTAAGAAATTCTGACCGCAATGCGTGCCCTTGACTTGGGTTCGTGGGTATCAGATAAGATATCCCAATTACCAATAATTTTCTTATGTTGATTATCAACAGCTAAATAAATTCTAGAAAGGGCTCTCTGTTTCCTATCTATGTATCTTGCCTTCTCTTCTGGTTTAACACCTTCACCAGTTGGTTCAATGTCTGATTCATCTATAATTCCCCATAGACTATATTCACATAACACCATCTTCATATCAGCCTTCCATTGACTATAATTCTCATCATTAAGCTTGTCAAAAGTGAAACTAGTTGCCAAAGATTACTCATGTCTGCCCTCCGCCATATTTGATTTATTCACCTACTTTTCAACATGGTAGCAGAGCGTGGTTAAAAGGCAAAGAAGATTAAAGGAAAGTAGATGGAATATTTTTGTTTTTGGAATTTTGCCACTAAGGCCAAGGCTTAAAAAATAGACGAAAAATCCAATATGGCGGAGGGCAGACATGAGTCATCTTTGGCAACTAGTTTCACTTTTGACAAGCTTAATGATGAGAATTATAGTCAATGGAAGGCTGATATGAAGATGGTGTTATGTGAATATAGTCTATGGGGAATTATAGATGGATCAGACATTGAACCAACTGGTGAAGGGGCCTATCTCTATGGTACCCTTGAAGAGGACATATTTATTGCACAACCAAAGGGATTTGAAGTTCCAGGGAAAAACAACTATGTCTGGCATTTACGCAAGGCAATATATGGACTGAAACAGAGTGGGAGGCGATGGTTTACGGAGCTCGATTCTACATTGGTGGTATTATAGACTTCTTCCGTAGGGGTTTTGGCGTGACCAATACTGGACGTGATGTTAACCTATCCTTTAGTACCACACTCTTCACGTTTATGCTCATGTCACTTTCTAGAACATCACGAACTTCCTTAACTGCATTGAGCATTACTAACTCATCTATTTCTGGGACCAACTTCTTTAAGTACGCTGCAGCATTGTCGTACATATCTCAACGTACACGACCAAATATTGCAAAGATAATAAAAGGGAAAAAAAAAAACTTGCATACTCATACTCAGAGAATCTGTCTTGCTGATCAGGGGGGCAGACTCTTGCTTTCATCAAGTACCCATATGCCATTGGGGGACTCATGCTCTTTAAGGCATTCAAATAGAAAGCTCGGTCCTCAGAATCAGTTTCCTGCTGATCGACATCATCTGTCTCCATCCCCATAATCTCCTCTAGCTCTGCTAACCTCTTTTCTTCATCGGCCATTGGTGGTATTATAGACTTCTTCCGTAGGGGTTTTGGCGTGACCAATACTGGACGTGATGTTAACCTATCCTTTAGTACCACACTCTTCACGTTTATGCCAGGACGTAAACATTCTTTTGCAAGGCTGTTTATCTTATCGTTCTATTTTCATGGATAAATTCGAAATAGACCCGTTCTTAACCGCGCTAACGATTGCGGGAGTATGCAGTTTTATCTTTAGGAAACACTTTTTACAGCCCGATACGATTGATGTAGTGCCTCCTTTCGGCTATCGTATGAACTGTAACCAGAGTTTTGGCGCGATCGAATGGCTTGAATGGATGTCTCACTTACGAGGGAAGGAAATACAGTCCGCTTTTAATGGATTTGAACCTAGAATTCTTAATATTAACGTTGACGGACTTCTCGATAACGAAGTGTTTCAATATCACGGTTGTTATTATCACGGCTGTAAAAAGTGTTTCTCTATCAATAGAAACTTAGCGTTATACGGCGTTAGACAGACAAACGTAAATATCATATGAGCACAACCATTTTACTAGATCTGCAGAGGACTCGATAACTTGTGAGGTATTACACTCCTGAAAGCGTCGTTTTTTTCTCTCTTGGTCGAAATATGAGAGGTGATATGCTGAATGTACCCTTCTTGAGCTGCCCCAGCTACAATATTACTTTAAAAGCTTGTATATTATCGTTTGCTCGTTGTCTACCGGAACGCAAACCGCCTGTGTTTATTTAGTTTGGGGCGGTAAGAAGGAAATTTTCTATCGAAATTTCTTGTCTCCGAAAGCATTAGAATTCACCTTCAAAAATAACGTAACGTTAATATCAATTATTACCAATATGGATTCAATATTATTTTACTAGTTCTTTTTATCGTGCACCCTGTTAAATCGAGACCTAGTTTCTTGGACATTAAGGGCGCTGGTATGGTCACTTCGTTGCGCATCTTCTACAAGCTACATGATCTCTATATAACATAAATATTTATATATTTTCTTAAATATAAAGCAACAAATATCGCTAATTTATACGTTAATTTTTTAGGGTCCAAGTCTGTGTTGTTGATTAATAAGTTTATATAGTTGGGCATGAAACGATTCCACATTGTTGTTATTTTGACGCAAACGGTCAAAACAGATAGCATGTTCGGGGTTACTATATAAAGCAAAAAATCTTGCACGTATTGCGCGATAATGTTTAAAGTGGAGCTGTTGAAGTTGATAAATAAATAGTTATATTGCGCAATAATATAAGAAAGTATCATATTTAATATCACTCTTAATTTTTAATTTACATATTGTTTAATACTAGTAAAGATTTCTGAACTTACCTAGAACATGAACGAATGAAATTAAATCATCTTGTATTCGGTTGGCTGGCAACTGAGGAAGGGCCATAAACATTTTTACGGCGTCCCTAACAAGACCATTAACAGAATAAATATCATTAAGTTCTATTCAACATTATATAAAAAGGTTATTTTATGAAACAAAATGTTTTTAAGAGTGCTTTAATTTAACCTGCGTGTAGGAGAACCAGCACCCAGGAAATTGTCGCACGAGGCTTTGTTCAGAGCCCTTTCGTAGTCCGTCATCATTTCATTTGGCCTTAGCGTGGGGAACTCGCGAACAATATAGACAAATAGTTCCTGGAGGCAGCTTCACATTTGGTTATTATAAAGACAACACGGCTGCGAAAACCTAATAGATTGATGTGCAGAATGAAGCGGCCGCTCACGAACAACGCAACGCTGAATGGTAAGAATAACAATTTTATGATACTTAACAATATTTGAAACACAAATTAAAGTTAGTTTTGTATACAGGTGTACCCGTGGAAATTTTCGCCCAATGAAAACCCGTGACGCAGGTCAGAGTTGTAGGGAAAAACCAACCGTGGAGGAAAATATTGTGCATGTGAGCTGTATAACCCAGCATCAAGCGTTTCACATGGCTTTCATTGATCGATTGATGTTGGATTAAGATTACCTGTCACATAATGACCCCATTGCTAAAGGTAGAGACATAGCGGGACCCCTGAAGGTAGTTAATTTATTTGTATATCATTTTGCATATAAGTTCATGTTTAGTTATCGATATACTAGCTTACGTTATATCTAATATTTTTAACGTTAATAATACATTTTATAATTAAGGTAGACAATTGGCGATTGCAAGAATGCTTGAAAGGTATAAGATTTTGTTTGGTATTATTAACCTCTTCTACTACATTAAGAAATAATGTATTTCCATAAGGCCTACAGTTTTCAAACATAATAGAGATTTGTGAAATGGAGCTTTGGACCTCTCGGGAGGTTTAACGGGCACCCTATTCCCAATTGCGCATTTGACCAAATCAGGGACCAGTATCCGTTGTACATTTAATGTGGGTTCCACACGGTCAACTGATTATTTAAATTCTGAAATATAGTGGGGATAATATATTAACATTAGAGTGGTTAAGTACCCAACGTTATGAACGTGTAAACATCAACTGCCGTTTCAGGACGTTACGTCAAACAAACTACAGAAGCTACCAATAAAACCTCCACGAAGTTCGCTTAACATCTCTTTTAGTAAATGGTGATAAGAATCGCTAGTCTGTAAATGTACTGTCACCAGTTGTTCCCAATTTTTAACTAGCTGTAGGCCAATTTTATCATCATTACGTATATATTAATCTCCACCACTCTCCCCCTATTCGGCTTTCCGTTGCTATGCAACTCGTTTTGAAACTTTTAATATTAAGGTTTAGTTTCTCTATTCGGTGTTATAGTCGCAAGGGCAGGCCTTCAGCTAGTCGAATTCAGTAAGTTATGTTAGTTTAACTATACCTTTAATATAATTTCCAAGAACTTCTAATTACTTAAAATCAGCCTAATAACTAACGGAATTTGGGAAAAAGAAGAAAACTTTATGAAATTAAGAAAATGCATAATTTAATGTAGAACAAAGATACAAATTTATCAAAGTATTTCTTGATATACAACATTTCTAGTGAAATCTTTTTTAGTTTTTATGAGTTTACGTGACCTAGCGAAAACACTGGTTCCGGTACGTAAAAACCAACGTTATTGAGTGTCTGACCCTGAGCCTTGTTAATTGTCATGGCGAATGATTTCCTAACCGGGAATTGTCGTCTCTTTAACACAAAGGGCATATTTGTATCCGAAGAGGTTAAATCTATCCTAGGAATAAAAATGATTTATCCTTTTGACCGCCCAGTTAAAATCTCCGCGAAAATAACGTTAATTTTCATTGCTGTAACAACCAACCTAGTTCCGTTACACAAACGAATTTTTGTGTTAATATTCCTTAGTAAGGCGTGAGTGTATTAAGAAATTTGGTTGGAAAATTGAGCCTTTCTTGCTAATTATCAGTTAGTATTGAGTCGATGGCGTAATAAACTTGCTGTGAACCTTCCAATCTAGCTAATACGCGTGAATTTATCTGAAAAGTATGGTCATTTTTCGGACAGACAATAGCTCGTTTCGCAAATTCTTTTCCTTGAGTAGCGGTTAAAGAAGTTCCAGAAATAACGGTGACTTAAGAGTCGGACTTAGATAATATCTCGGGTGGAATTTCCAAAACGTATAATCCCAAATTTTTAGAATTCGAAATTCGGCTCTCTCCCACTTTAATAAGCCATTCCGCGAATGTCTTTTCATCGCCGGTACTGAGATTTTCGGTTAGCTTAAGTTAAGTGAAGACTCAGTTGTACAGGAACGTTTCTCCGGTACCACCAGGACTGTCCACGAAGAAATATCTCACGGCCTCGGTGTCATCATTCACGGCTTTCATAGCTAATTGAAAGATATGGTTCTGTTCAATTTCTAGACAGTATGAGGAATAATGGGAAGGAATCAAAGTAGGCGGTTTCTGAATTGGTAAATGGAAATCAGCACATTTTTTTCCGTGTACGACTAAAATTGTTTGTATATCCCAGAGCGCTTGGTTTTTGGGGTCGGAAGAGTTTCTGTGCGAAAATCCTCTGACGTCTGTCTGCTTTTCCCAAAGCGTAATCGCATCTCCGAAAATACAAATAAATGTCAAAAGTTGTCTGAATTGTTTCGGCATTTAAAAAAAATCTGCTTCTGTTAAAGCCTTATCCCATGCGGAATCATCGGCCAATAAATTTATTTTGCTCGCGGCTTCTTTGAATGTTGAGCATTCTAGACCGTCAACAGTTCTTAAATCTTTAAAACTTTGCGCGCCTCGAACGTTTAACAACAGTAGCCGCAAATAATACCACTCTTGGTCGGATAAACTGACTAAGTACATTCGGCTTATTTAATTCGAATTACGGGCCCTCCGTTTCCATTAACTATTCCGCTTATCAAAAACAAAATGCTCTGGAATTTCAGCGTGCGTCGGAGTTAATTTGATTAAGTTGAAACCAAGCTGTCAAAGTAGTGTCGTTTGTGCGCTTCAATTGAACGTCTTTAATGCATTAAAAAAGGATTGCCTTGTACTTCGGTATTTTTCATCATGACTGGGGAGATATAAAATATTCCGAATTCAAATGTTGTATTGTAAGTGATAACTTGTTCGAGAGTATCATTATAGTGCGAAGCCTTGAGAAGTCACTTTGCTGGTGTTAAAGCTTCAGGATGTGCAAAAACTACCAGTTAATGTGGATGGACAGTCATGTGCAATATGAAGCGCTCGAAACTTTTGCTGTTAGCGGCTAGCAAATAAATGTTTTTAACAGGGTCTTCTTATATGATATATTTTGTATTCTGAGTCTGCTTCAGTTTTCTTAGGCTAGTACCGGCAAGTTCTTGAGCTGTTAAAGACACGTGTGTGTTTGTTACTTCACCTTCAGACTTTTTTCATTGTGTGTCGTGTTGCTAAGTTAGTTGCTAAATCGCCGTGAAAAAAGCAAATTTTCATTACCATATTCAATTTCGTCAGATATCTTGGTCGCTTTAGCAATACTTTTACGAGTAGTGTTTAACTCATTTAGACCTTTCAAGTAACTCATTTTAGGTATTAATTTTCTAGAAGCGGAAGTTTGCTTCAACGATTCTACTTGACTAGGAGCTGTTCGACAGAATGGTCGATTTGACGATAAATCATTGTCGTTTTGGCGTTTCTTTGCGAAATTTTCATTCCCATTGTGGTGAATAAGAATTGCTATTATGTTGTCGTAACTTATGAATTCCCTGTTTGAATTCAGTGGTGAACTCCAAATCAGTACCAGTCCTCCGATACCGGTAGTAAGTAACTCCAGGCTTTTTTTTTAACTTTTCCCCGCTTAAAGTGTTTCCACCTACCCTCCAAAACGTTTGATTACATCTAACTCTGGATCTTTAATCATGCAAAAATATCACCACCGCAAGGGCTTATTGTGTCTGGTAGGGATGTTTCATAAACATCTGATGCTTGACCAATTTCAATAACGTTCAAAATGCGTTTCAGTTCTTGATTGGGAAACTAAGCTCACCGGTTGAAATCATACCAACAACTGAATTTTTGTCACTAGCAGATTTGCAATACTATACAAGCAATAGACAGGTAATCCTGCTTTTTCTGTACAATACCGAACTGGGTTAAGGGTATTGATTTGGTTAACGCATTTAGGGAAATAATTGAGTACCTCTGAAATGTAATAATCTATTAGAATTAAACAATTTAATTCAAAATACCCCTACCCACGTCCTGACCCGCGATAATTTGATTTTTGCTCGTACCCGTCAAGTCATTTCGAGGAGGCGTAATTTGTAACGAAAATTGGCGTCAATTTGACCACTTCGTCGTAATGTTTCTCGTTTTATATAAAACATTTTATTTTCAGGGTTCTCTATTCTAATATTAAACTATAATATAAAAGCCATGGTAGGATATACGGGGCAACACCCGGGTTTCAAGAGCTGTTACGCGGCTATGATACGTGGAAATGCACGTTATAAATATAAGCTAAAGAAATTAATAATAAAGTATATTTACAAAAAAATTCAGGAATACGTTCATTAACTTTGGTTCGTTTCTTTTTTAAATGGCGGCTGCTACGTTTTCTGGTCCTGAAAATTGTAAGAAAAGAAAACTACTTGATTTATTAGCAAATGAATAAGCTAGTCGAAGGAAATGTATTTGAAGTTAATAATAGTTCAATTAAAAAGTAAATTCTTAAAACAATCTATTGCAGGTAATTTGGCCGCTAGTATTATTTTATTCAATACTAAGAATCAGTCAACACCTGCTAGGATTTCTGATAAAGTTGTAAGTGTTGTGCTAAATTATACTTCAAAAGACTTTAAAAGTCATTTCAGGATGTAGAGAACTGCAGTTGTGGCCAGATTTATAATTATTATAATATGTAACACTATATAGAACTGGTGCCTAATTCGTAGGAATTGATTCAGATGTACGGAGCTGCAATTGTTCTAGACAAGAACTTCATAGTTTCTTCTATTGCGCTATTTTGGTAAATCCTGCTGGAGATCCCAAAATTGCGAAGGAGAGCTCATCCATTGCGACGAATCAAACTCATCAAGAATCGGTTCCGTCTCTTGGTAGTCAGGTTAAAATTTTGCAAAGACGGTTACAAATAAGTGCACTAAAGGTTTATTGATGTTCGAAAGTTTTCTGTTGAATCGGCAAAAAGCACTCCCCGTCCCCATCTTTGCTTTGTTCAACGAATAAAATATCACATCGACCCCGCGACGACTAAAAAAAAAATACAAAAGGGGAGAACTCCAAAGATGGCTAAACGAGTGTTTGTGTTTAACGACATCGAAAGTATTCAAAATAAATGTCACGCGTATAAGACCGCGGATTTCGAACAAGAAACTTTCCTCCTAATCTCTCAAATTGTTTTCTTTGAGTGTAAAGACGAGAGAGAGCCTAGCTTCTCTTGCGGCACTTGCATCCGTTTTAGTTCCGGCGTAAAAAATGTTACGATTGAAACTGCGTTCAAAGGTCCGTTGAATATTTCAGAACACTCGCGGGCATTTAGAAAACTTTCGGTTTAGGACCATCCATGGAAAAAGGTAGATTCCCCCACCTTCTTTTTAACTTTGTCGAGAATAGCTTCGATCCTACCGACCCCTTAACGACTAACTATTTCACCAAAGAGTTATAGTTTCCCTCCTCTGGAAGCCTGTGGTGCTAATTACCTCGGATTAAAGGAAGGAGAAGCACTCCTTAAATGGCACGACGAGCAACTCGCCGCGGGGGAGGGACGCTTTGACTTCCTCAAGGACGCTATCTCTTTTTGTACCTCCGACGTCTATATTATCCGGCTGGGTTGCGCGACGTTTTGCCGTTAAATAATGGAGATTTTTGATTCGGCTCACTTCCGCGCTGCCAGAATATTTCCGGTGGCTTGCAATTACGTTTTATGAATTCACTTCCTCATTCCTGATACAATAGGATTATTACCATCTGGCAGTTTTCAGAACAGAGATCGACAGTCAATAGTAGGTCATGAATGGATGGCCTGGGAATAAAAACGTAGGGGTATTAAAATAGTTTCGGCAACGAGGGGGCGCAAGGCGAATGTAGGGAAAATTTAGGGTTACACGGAAACGATATTTCAAGTGTGTTATTTTCACGGTTGCCTCCGCTGTCAAGTGTTGGGAAGAGACCGACCCCTCGATAACCTTTAACCTTCTATAAAAACAACTACCCGGGTGGTCGTGCAACGACGGAAACTTAAAAAAAACGTTTAGGAAATGTGGGAGTGTGGTTACGAGAAAACCAGAAACGAACCCAAGAACAAGAAGTTTTTAGAAAACGTACGAAAAAGTAGATTTCACCCTTAAATCCTAGAGACTACTTTTACAGGGGGAGGACTAACGCCACTTGTCTTTAGCATAAGGTTTCAGACGACCAACGTATCAATAACGTCGATAAGCTATCCGACTGTGAACCTCTTAGATAGAGTGCCGGTCGGACACCCTAAAATATTCATAGATCCGGAAGATCTCGATTCGCAAGCCGAGTTAATTAAGTGCCGCGTTCTCCATTTCTAACCCATGCACTGCAATTCCATCTTCTTTTCTTCCTATGCGGCAGCTGCGCGCGCCAAAGCTACCAAAGTAAATGTCCCCATTCTGACCCCGAACGAGCCATAGTCGGAAAGTTCGTCTCCGACTAACGGAAACTCGCCGTTTCTAGAGCGTATAGGGTAATAGAAATGTACGAGGCTTGGAATTATAAAAAACGCAGTATAACAAAGAGACAGAAGGGGTTTGTTCGCCGGTTACATTAAAAAATATGATATATAAAATAAATATATCATTTCTAAAATCACAAGGGGGTTAAACTCGATATCGAGAAGATTGCCCTAAACCCCGGTAAACTTACTGACGCCAAACTAATGTTTAACAGTTTTTACGGGAAGTGGGGAAAGCGATAATATCGTAAAAACTAATATCATTAGGGACAGGAAATAATTTTTTAAACCGATTAACGACCCGAATATCGAACGGAAGTGTGTTTTGGCGATCAACGATAAGACTTTGTTGGTCAAATGGGAACATCTGAAAAAAATTAACCCGCTTTAGCCGAAGTTAATGTAGTTTTAGTTTGCTACACCACGGCTTCCGCTAGGTTGAGACTCTATTCGCATTAAGAAGTGCTCGGTAATCTCGTTTTGTACCATGATACGGATAGTTTAATATATAGGTCAAGGAAGGGGCGTATTAAGGAGATATGACTGACCAACTCATATGACAATTCGGTCCGAATTCGACAACTGAATTTTGCTAAGGTTACCAAAACCGACTAATATTGGCATTATCCTTGCAATAAGACAAAGAAGTTTAAAAAATATCGCGGAAAGTCAGCCCTCAAATAAAAATATTATTATTTATAAAATTCTCAGAAATCAATGCAATAATTTAACTAGAATTTAAAGAATCAATTATTATTATAATAAACTAAAACGATGTCACGGTGACCCAAAAAAATCGTGGAAAGTGATAAACGACGTACTGGGCTAAACTAAAAAGGGAAAACTGATACGGCTCAGAATTTCCATGACTTTTTTCTACCACCAACTTTGATAATATCCCGGGTACAAATCGTGATTTTCAAGGAGTCAAAAATCTGCCGAACTCTATGGAGTTACTGCCAGTGGAGGAGCACTAAGTCCGTAAAATAATTAACAGCCTTAGAAGTGACTCTGTACGTGGATTTGACTAAGTACTACCCAAAATTCTTAAATATGCGGCTTGAATAATCTTAAATCCACTTAGGACTTTAATTAATTTAAACCCCAATATTTAAAAAGACGATATTACATTACCCACAAATTATAGACCCATTTCGGTACTTTCTATATTTGCAAAAATATCTGACAAATGTTTTTATCAGCAAATGATCGCATCTCTAATAATCAATTTGGTTTCAGTGAAAATTCCAATGTTGAACTAGCAAACCTTAAAGTTTATAAAAACAATTGATGCCTTGAATAACCGTCAATATGCGAAGTAATTTTTCTAGACCTTAAGAAAACATTCGATTCCATAAATCAGGATCGCCTCCTCCAAAAACTATTATGGGTTTAAGAGGGATCTGTCACGATTGGCTTCATTCGTACCTTACTAATCGTTGATGTCAAACTAGGCTGAATGAAACCCGCTCTGCAGAAAACACGACTAATTGCGGCGTCCCCCAAGGCTCTATACTCTCTCCAATTTTATTTAATCTATTCATCAATGACAATACAGTGATAGACGCTAACGATTCCCTTAAGCTTTATTAATTATCGAAGCGAATAAGACACTAAAGTATCTGAATACCTGGCTTAAAAGTAATTTCCTTGAGATTAAAAAAGACAAGACAGTTAATATTGTATTTTCGAATATTAATAAACCCCGCCCCATCACGCTGCGATTTAACTTGACGGTTCTATTATCAATGAAGTAGACCTTTTTAAACAAACATGTTTGACCTTACATATTTAAATTTGTTCATATTGACACGTTGTTGTTTTTTTTGTTTAAGGCCTAAAAGTCGATTTTCGACTTGGCCTTCAAAGATCTGTACGATTATGCTGTCTTAATAAAAAATAAGTATTATTATTATTATAAAAAACTATTAGCTTAAACCGGAGAGTCTAGTTCCTTTCAAGGAGCCGCTTATCAGAAAGGAAACGGTCTAGGGAGTTGTAAAATGGCACGCCTACGTAACCCCTCCAACACGTATGGTAGTTCCTAAAGTGCCACCCCTCTTAGAAAACTCGGACTTGCGTGATATTATGTCGGACTTTGGCTCCGGTGTCGGCCCAATCAAGACACTCACAGCGTCGCATGCTGATCCAGAGCTTCCCGCTTTACAAAGTTTTCAACCTCTATGGCGCTTGAGTAGCTCCCCGAGTGACTTTTCATTGATCTTGAGGTCGTCCCGTATAAATTCTTTGTATCCACAGATATCCGCGCCTGTAGCACAAAGAGTCGATTAAGGGTCTTGGTCCAAATACCGACTGAAAAAGTCTTACACGTGTTTGAGTTATTTCCTCGTAAGTACGGTTTCGGTCGCTATTAAATACTTTAGACCACTTGCCGACTCTAAAAGTCCTAATTGTTTTTGAGATAATTCCTCGTAATTACGTTTTTGGTCGCTTTTAAAGTCGGTATGGTGACCTTTCATTTTGGACCACTTGCCGACTCTAAAAGTCTTAAATTTTTTTTAGATAATTCCGCGTAAGTACGTTTTTGGTAGCTTTTAAGTCTATATGGCGACCTAACATTTTGGACCACTTGAAGACTTAATAAGTCTTATCATTGGAACTATTTAGAGCCTGAACGCCTACCTTACATAGCTGTCGTGACTTGAAATAACATGAAACATTTATAGCCCGACCAACGGCCGACATATATTCGACAATTAATCGCGCAAAACTGAAAGTTTTTGATTTTATAAAACAAATGGAAATATTTTTAAAATAAATTCGGAGATAAGTGAGTGCGTATACCGATTTGTGAGTCCCTTTGGGGGTAAGCAGTCCCCCCCGACAGCCCCCCATTGGCGAACATTTTCGGTAGTTCAATTGGTCAGACGATTTATCTGAAACGTGGACATGGTACCAAAAAAAAAGAACAGAGTTGTGATGTCTTAGGGACCAAGTCCCTGGGTTTTTATACCAAAAGGATCCCCATACACACACTTTGCACCCCCATACGTAGGGGGAATTTGGATGTAAAAGAAAAATCTATGAGAATCCCTCGTAGTTTAAACTGAAATAGTTAAGAGGATATATCCCCCTAGTTTATGGGGCCCCACAAAATTCTACGCGCAAAAACGTTTTTGGAGGAAACAATCGTTTGTTATAACCATTTTAGCGCGAAGAATCCCCACCTGATGTAAAAAGTTGGACAATCGGGGGACAAAATACAATTTGAAGCGTCTTAGATCGTATAGCCCGCTGGTTAAAAATCTTTGTGGAAAAACATTCTTTTAGAATACTTTTATAACCATTTTCGACAAACCGTTTGTCCCCAAAAATATCTTAACAATACCCCCAATTTGAAGCGTCTTTTTTAAAAGTTTTTGATTATATAACTCTCACCTTTTTAACGACCACCATCCTTCTACGCTTAAAAACATCGGTGTAAACAATCGCTTTTTATAACCATTCCGGCGCGAAAAAATCACTATTTTAACAATACCCGAACCTCCGATTTGACGCGTCATGTTAAATACCCGGCAATTCAGCAGTCGCGCGTGGATCTCAAAGACTTCTAAACCGCTTAGGGTTGACAAAAAAGGGGGTCCGAGGCGTGGGGCCATAAACAATTTTCCCTCAAAGAAGAAAAAGACCGGGGGCCTACATCGTTCAATTAAGACTCGAGCGGTGTGGCCCCAAAGGATTCCACTTTAAGGGGTTCTAATAAAACAGCGGCTCGTAAAAAAGGGGGCCCTCGGAGAACAAGAAGGCACTTCAAAATAGTTTTTTTTCGTATAGTCATCCAACTTTGTCAAAATAGGGGAAAAAGATTTTTCGACGGTTCTTTTTGTGGAAAACAACTTTGTCAGCGATAAAAGGACGAGCCGCCACCAAGTTTATGGGTTGGGGGGTATCACTAAAGTAGCCTTTGATCACTCTCCATCCTTAAAAAACATTGGGGGCATCTTTAGAAAACAACAGTATTATACAGGGTCTTTTTTTTTGCTCGGAAAAGTGTTTTTTTTTCAAAAACTATTTATAGTACCGATTTCAAATTTGGAAGGTCAATTCTCTATACCGGGGGACATCAGTTTGAGAAATTTGAGCGTTTTCGGTAATGTTTTTCACCAATTTTGAAAAATTATTTTTCGACCACTAGGTGCGAGATAAAAAATTTCTATTATAAAGTTGTAGGCCGTCATCGAAAACCCTTAAAAATTGTTCACTCGACGAAAAACAATTTATTTATCAGTGAAAATTCGAGCTTGAAAAATTTACAAGTTGGTGAAGCCAAATTACGATTGTTTGAAACGATAATTGAAAAGGGAACAAGTCTAATACAAACGTAGTAGAGTTTTCACACTTGAAAAAATGAACACGTTTGGTTTTTAAATGCAGATATTTTATTCACATAAATTTTTACAAAACATTTTCAATAATATCACCATTGGCTGCAACACAGGTTTGTGCGCGGACAATTAAGTTCTCAAACGCTTTCTCTACCATTTCTGGTGTGACGTCTCGGCAAGCACTGATTATTCGTCTAATGAGTTCCTCCCTAGTTTCAATGGGCGTGGCGTATACCTTTGCTTTAACGAATCACCAGAGAAAATAATCCAGCGGTGTTAGGTCAGGTGACCTTGCTGGCCAATGCACTGGACCATTTCTCCCTATCCACCTTTCAGGAAACTCGTTGTTGAGGTGCTCAGTTACTTGCCGGGAAAAATGCGGAGGGGCGCCATCTTGCTGAAACCACAACTGACGTCTTTCAGCCAATGGAAGGTCGTCGATTGCGTCACTCAGTTCGTTCTGTAGAAAATGTAAATACCTTTGGCCGTTGAGGTTCGTCGGCAAGAAAAAGGGACCAATCAAACGGTTTCCAACAAGTCCAATCCAAACATTGACCCGTTCAAATTGAACCTGGTGATGATATTCAAAACCCCAATGTGGGTTGATGTCAGACCAAAGATGGCTGTTTTGATGATTAAAGGGCCCATCTCTAGAAAATGACGCTTCGTCGGAGAACAAAACATGGCGCAAAAATTGTCTATCTTCTTGGACAGCATTTAGTAACCAGTTGCTAAATTCATAACGTCTTTGATGGTCTCCGTCAATTAGTCCTTGGTGGAGCGTAGCTCTGTATGGGTGATAGCGATTCTTACGAAGAATTTTCCACACACGATTTGCAGAACAACCCAAATCAGCAGCGGCGTTAGTGCAACTGTGACGAGGATATGTCACAAAGTACGCGAGTACATGGTTCTCGAAGTCTAAATCCGGTTGACCCAATCCGCGAAACCTAGGTTGCAAGTTACCAAATTGATTGAAATCGTGAATTGCTCGTCTTACTGTATTTACAGATGGTGCTCCATTTGGATGTCTTTCTGCGAAGATTTCAGTCACTCTTCTAAGGTTTTGCGCTGCTTCTCCATAGTAAATGGCAACTATCTCGGTACGCTCAGCTACTGAATAACGAGGCATTGTATGAAATATTATCAAACACTGATAAAAATCTCCCAAAGTTTTCCTTTAAATACCCAATGCATGTTTAGGATTGACCTATAGCCTCGTGTTTTTTAAATCCGGTCGTTTTTTTAACCAAAGTTTCAACTGGATTAGGTAATTCGGTTTCAATTATCGTTTCAAACAATCGTAATTTGGCTTCACCAACTTGTAAATTTTTCAAGCTCGAATTTTCACTGATAAATAAATTGTTTTTCGTCGAGTGAACAATTTTTAAGGGTTTTCGATGACGGCCTACAACTTTATAATAGAAATTTTTTATCTCGCACCTAGTGGTCGAAAAATAATTTTTCAAAATTGGTGAAAACCATTACCGAAAACGCTCAAATTTCTCAAACTGATGTCCCCCGGTATAGAGAATTGACCTTCCAAATTTGAAATCGGTACTATAAATAGTTTTTGAAAAAAAACGACCCTGTATAATAGAGTTTCGCATTAACGACGTGACATTAAGATGTAGATTATTTTTATACAGCCCCCAAAAGATACGTATAAATAGAATCTGATCGGTAAAAGCAACTTCACTAATCAACGAAATTCTCAAGTTGGACGTCGTTTTTTTTAGCCTAGTCCGAAAAATATGGATAGCGAAAGTTTATGCTGGTTTTTTTATAAGATTTGGCGGTTATAGGCCCTGGTCTGTTTCTAATGGTTAGTACCATTTCTACCCCAAAATCCTCCTTTTACCTAAAATTCCCCGTATACGGCCCATTTTTATTTTATCTGTCCTGGCCTAATAGGACCCATAGGTAAGTTACTCGGGTTTATAGCTGTTTGCATCGTGTCAGATAAATTGTCTGACCTACCGAAAATGTTCGCAAATGGGGGGCTGTCGGGGGGGACTGCTTACCCCCAAAGGGACTCACAAATCGGTATACGCACTCACTTATCTCTTAACTTCTTTTCTGTACTCTATTTTTTCCAAAAAGATCATATATTTTATGTGCAAATGTTTACTTTTTTAAAAATCTCTCAAATCGAGTAGGTTACATTCATATAATTAAATATGTTGGGTGATATATTATTAATGAAGATTTATTAGATTATTTTTCTAAACCCCAGGATACTATAGAACTCCGCGCCCTAGTAATCCATGAAGATTGCTACAGGGGCGGTGCCACAATTGTCATGAGACTGGCCACATCCGTGATCATTGTCCGAAATCTCACGCTGAAAAGGGCCTAGCCGGTGTCAACAGTACTGATCTACCACACCGTAAGTCGTTGAAAATGCCGCCGAAATTGAAATGGATGTTACCATAACATCTCAAAATGAAAATGATCTGCCCGTTTTGGACAAGACTCCAATTGTGCCTCGTGAAGATTATGATTTAGACGTTTTCAAGACAGGAATTAATTCACCAACCCGTAAACATCCTCCGGGTTTCACCATCCTCAAAAAGAACAAGCAATCGCCAACAATTGAGGCTTCCGCTTCGTACCAATACCCGCGCTCGTTTGTTTATTCAAATTATAGTCCTGATATTTTTTGTTTCCAAGAAACTAATGTTAAAACGGATTTTAAGGCCCCATAGATCTGGAAACACTGGTCGTATTCTTTCGAATACGTTTTGCTACTGATACTGGTTCCGTTGTTTCCATCGGTGTAGAGCCCCAATTTATCCCTTTTATTCGTGAAATCAAAACTCATTTAAAACAAGTGGCGGCTCTAGTGTGGTTGCGTTTTGGCTTAATAGATGTCACCAGCGTGAAAATCAAACAGGTCGGTTAAGTATCAAAATAGGACTAGAGGCGTCAACCAAAAAGGTGAACTTTTGGCTCATTGGCTTATCTTAATCACATGGTCAACAAGACAAAATATTTTACGGACTGAATGTGTATTTATATTTCACTGTATTTTTTACCATATAATAAAGGTTAAGTTTTAGTCTCTCGGTTATACTGTCTATGTCTCTCTCCATATTAAAGTAAACAAACTTTTTTGGGAGCTAATAAATAGGCTTAGCTTATAAGTAGCAGATGAAAGAATTAAAGAAGGATGCCTAAAAGTTCAGGTAAAAGTATTATATGATATATAACTGTTTCTTACTTGTAAACATTTGAATCATGTTTTTAGGAGATAAACATGGTTTAAAGTTGGGAAATGAAGCCCCTGAGGCTTTCCAAACAGAAAGGAAGACTCGAGAATGTCAGTGGACTTATTTGTTCTTCACCTGATTAAAAAAATGTATATAATAATGAAGTGCAACCTACTACTGTTGAAACTAGAGATACTGGTTGTTATCCTGGGCCAGAATGATACCCTCATTCAGAAAAAAATCGCAAGCTGATGTGGAATTTTCTGAATAGAAAATTTCGGAAGTGTCCAAGCACGGTACCGAATCGTCAGACTCAATTTCCGGGGGCGGCGATTGAACTTCAACATCGGAGTCTTCGGCCGGTTCCCGAAACACCTAGGCCACTTAAATTCGCGCTGATGCATTGTATAAATACGGAACGAAGTGCACAGATGGCTTTTAATATTACCAAAGGTGCACACTTGCCCACTATATAAGGGACGAAGCGCACGGATGGCTTTTAATATTACCAAAGGCGCACACTTGCCCGCTATATAAGGTATGAACGCTTACACTTGCCCGCTATTTAGGGGATGAAGCGCACAGATGGGTTTTATATTACCAAAAGCGCCCTCTTGCCCGCTATATAAGGAACGAAGCGGACGGATGGCTATCAGTACTTTGGGTGGCGCATTTTAACCCCTTGTTTTTTCAACCGACACTTTCCTACTACTATTATGGAAATTTACGAATTACCCGAACACGTTTTTAGGGGACATAATCTTTGCAAAGGGTTCAAAAGTGCTTTCATTTTTGTAATGTTTGCCGTAAATGATTACATAAATCATGTGATATCTGTGATAATGAGTATAACTACCAAGTTTCTTACAAATGTAAAACATGTTGCAATAGTTTATTACTTTAAATTTCCATTTTTTTGTCCACCTCTTTAAAAATAATATATTCTTTAAAATTCAAAAAAAAATTATTACATAAAAAGCCCTACCGATCAAATGCATATACACTGTATAGTCTAGAATATCTAGTCGTTCTCCAAGTCGTAAAGCTGCGTTAGACATGTTAAAAGTGTAGAAGCTGATGTTTCAATTGCTTAATTTACAGGGTTTTTACGGATATGTCTAAGGTTGAACTAAAGTTTCGTCAAATTCGGTTCTTGATCAAATTGAAAAAATTTAATTTCCGTATAATTAAGCTGAATCTTTGTTGTATCTCCTTTATGTATAATACGAGATTTCAGCTGTTTATTACTTTTTAAACAGAAAAAAATGTTAATTAAAAATTGGCTTTGACTTGGACAGTCTATATATTATTGTTTTAGTAGCAATAAACAAAACAGTTTAACCATATTTAAAACTATTTATTAAAAATTATAAAACGTTTCACATTCGTATGGTTTCCGCTTAAAGGCGTAGGTTTTCTTCTGCCACTCACCCTTTAAACTTATTTTCCTGCCAAACAAATACCCAGGTGGTAGGTAGGCCAACGTGTTCTGCGATTGACCTAGCACCAGAGTATTTGTTTGGTAGGAAGAAAACTTAAAGGGTGACAGGCAGAACAAAAATCTATGACTCTAAGCTCGTATCCATGCACTTGTTTTTGCCTCTTTTGTTCCATTGCAAGACCTACATGTCAATTATTATCTGCAATCATCTGGGTAATAACTGCCACTTCCAAGTACATCTATTAATGGATTATCTATGTCCGTTTCTTTCAGCACATTCTGTGACAAAATATGGAGCATCCAAAGTCTTCCTCTCAAGAGATTTTTCTGGTAGATGGGTTTTTACGCCTTTCAATATAGAAAGAAAATAATATGAGACGACAACTCCACATTCTTTATTCCTGTAACATCTAGGACAGATTTCGTTAAATTATTCTCCAACATATTCTTCATCATTTTGTCTCGGCCAATCATTGCTAGATACGTAAGTCCATCGATCTACTTCGAAAGGTGTATTCGAATTGTGAAGAACCAGTATTTTAAAGCTCACAAGAGTTCTGAAATGACCTTCGAGTGATGAATGATCTCTGTGCAAACGGTCCAGAATAAATATCTCCTTTCTTGGAAAATTTATTAGACTGAGAAGCCAGTGTTGGCTGGCACTCTACGCCATTATACTAGGCATTAACAAAGCTAGAACAGTCTTTGACCCTGCATCCATTATAATAAAGAATTGTGAACTTTTATTGTAAACATAATTTACGCGACCTTCCATTGCTAAATACATATGAATGAAAACGTCACTGGTTTTCACCAAAACCTTTTTCTGAAGTTTCATATTTCCCACCAATAATACCATACATTTTTCAACCACAAAACAGTTGGCTTCCTCCTTTGGTTTTAATGTTGCGGTATGAGAATCCTTAACAAAATCTTTCATTTCCATATACGCTACATCATAGAATGATTGCATTTCTTTGAAAGGCAGTTGCTTTAGTGTATTATCAGCATTCAACATTATTTCTTTGCTTTCCACAGAATCTGTAACGGTTATTTTCATTACTTTTCTACGTTTGCTCTCCACTAAAATGTCTGGTGACGCAACATTGCTCGTTGTTCTTAGCGATCGGTTGCCAGTGCGCTTACTCTTTGGCTTTCTTCTAGAACCCTAAGGAGTCAAAACAATTCCCGCACATCTTTCCCATCACTATCTTGCACATGGTCAGGGCCTTTTCCTTGCTCTTCGTAAAGTTGAGTTGCTTCAAGGTGATAACACTGGCGACGGTTGTATTTATAAGAGAAAAATTTCTTAGATTTTATAAAAGGTACCTCTACAATTTCATATTTGTAAATTTTTTGCCAAAACAACTTGTGAGTATCAGTGTTGGCAATCTTTTCATGGACCACAAAGAAAACTGGAAAGCTCAGTTTTCCTTCCAACTCTGAATTTTTATTACCACCACGGAAACAAAGAATTTGCCTAAATCGAATGTTGTGTCGCAAAATATTGAAGCTTCCAATGTTTTAAATTTAGATGAATCAGAAACCAGCTATTTAGCCAGCGTAAGAGCTTCAGAGAGCCCAAGAGTAACACAATAAATAAAATCGGTGAAAGGCCCATGGCCATTAATTTTTAAACTGGAAATAGTTTTGAGTAATCGTTTTAGAACTGAAGTCGGTTGGATCATGATCATTTGAAAATGTTGTTGTGGCTCAAGCCGTCTCTTTTGTCTCTGGTTTTGCTGGGGGACATGGATTATGATTCTCTAAGTAATGAATAACAACAAGCACTCTTTGATCATCATTGCTTCGCAGCTTAAACCCTTTTTTACCTCTCCGAGGGGACTATGTTCCTAGGAGAGGTTTTACAATCACCGTGTCTGTCACTGTGTGTGTGTTGCGAACGCGTTACCGGAGCGAACCCGAAAAACCGTGTTTGCAGTTGGGCAAAACCACTTTGTGACGGTGAATGTTAACTGATGAATTTGCGGATGGGTTGCGGTTGTTTTTTTCGTTAACGCTCACCGTCACGCGTTTTCTATGTGTGGGTGCATTCTCTCCAACTCCTTATTGACATTTGGGACGGACCGAGTGCTGAGGGTTTCGATAAACGTCTCAACGTCCAAATGGCAGCGTTTCCACCAATTGTTTACGATATTCGTCTTAGTATCAATTTGCGATCGCATCGGGCTGGATTCGAACCCGAACCCTCCTGCATAACAGGCGAGTTTTTTACCACAGAACCACCGACACATGTTACGGTTCAAAGAAAATTATAAGGTCAGCTTAAGCGGAAGACTATATTTATAGTTTTTAAAGTCTATATTTTTGTACGTATGAAAATTTAAAGGTAAAATCTTGTTTAAGCGCAGTCAGCAGAGATAAGGTGGTTAAAGGTAAAACGCGCGGGTGGTCCACCTAGTTAGTGTTTTATAATTTATTTGGTTTTTTTAGTCGTATATTTTTAATTATTGTGTTTAAGCGTAATCGTTCATTTATCAGTGCCGGATTAAGACCCTTGGGGGCCTCTAGGCACTTGGCTATCGGGGGCCCCTTTAATACAAGTAGGACTCAAGGAT
The DNA here is from genome assembly GCF_980474605.1 of Leiobunum rupestre. NCBI lineage: Eukaryota > Metazoa > Arthropoda > Arachnida > Opiliones > Sclerosomatidae > Leiobunum > Leiobunum rupestre. The sequence continues at coordinate 5,413,892 of NC_143392.1, read as the reverse complement.
GGAGTAAGAGGGTAGCTAAGCAAACCAACTTTTTCTAGAGTTGACACAATGACCATTTTGAAAATGGGAAATGGTTTTTTTCCATGGGCGCCCGCAGAGGTGGGTAAACGGGGAAATTGCTCCACCCCCCCTTTCTTTAGCCATACCTCTTTTTTCTGTCGAACTTTTTGGGGAGTGCAGTGACGAAGAAGAGTGATCCAGTTACTTGAAATGTGTGTTACATCAATATATATATAACTTATATCCCTATTCCTACTAAGCTTTAGCTATAGCTCGTTCATTTATCGGATCGTTGTATGTGTAAAGGTTGTATATTTCATCGGGCGAGTTCGCTATATGACTTGAAATAATTTCTGCCGGCGTCCATGCTCTCAGTATCGTAGGGGGTGGGCTTGCCCCTTGGTCCACCCATCTGGCTATGCCACTGCATGCTCCTCTCTATTTGAACCCAAAAACCAACCTTTTTCTATTTGACTAGGCAAAAACCTAACTATTCGCCCTACCCCTTTAAGACGAAGCACTTAATTACACACGTTCCTGAATTCCTTAAGTGACAATTCACAACGTAACTTAAACCAAAAAATAAATAAAAATGCCATAGCACCCACTTAAAGGAAGTAATAACTGGACCATGATTATCCAAATTATAGTTCGACTATTCAAATTTGTTTAATGCTGGGAAAATGTTGTCAATTCAAATCCTAACGATGTTTATATAAAAAACTATGCTGGAGCTAAACAAAATGAACAAGGGTGGGGCAACCCCCTCTATGCTGAGCGGCCTGACACGGAATCACAGAGTGGACAAGAGATTGGTTATGCAAGGTTACAAGGTAGTCGTTTTGGTACGGTTCTACCTCTATAGATCACCGTAAAACGAAATAGAGGCTACGCGGCAGTGGCGGACTGGGTCTAAAAATGTGGACTGCCAGGGGTCAAAGGGGGCCCACCCAAAACCAGAGGCGTAGACAGGGGGGAGACACCCTCCGAAAAAGGAACAGCCCCCCTGAAATATTATTTTATGTTAATAATTTTTTCGCTTTCATTATGTTTACTCAATTGTGTACGAACTACGCTACTGCCGAAAACTAGAACGATAAACGCTATAATATTTTTAATTAAATCAAGGAATACCACTGGGCATGCCTCCGGCTGGAATCAAACCAGCGACCTGTGGGTTGCGGTCCCAATGCCTCTTCCTTTTGGACTACTAAGCCCACAATATAGGTGTTCCCTTGTCTCGCGTAAAATATATCCCGATTTTTTATTAAGCCATAGCATTTTATAAATCACCTAGTTGTAACAGTTCCTTTCAATTGGAATACTCTTTGAAACGGCAACTCATAGGTCGCTGGTTCGTCGCCATTTATAAAAGAAATGTTTTAGCGATATAATGTTTATAATAATTACAGATAACATATTAAAGGCAATATACAGTCGATACTAAATGTAAACATAATTATACAGATTGTTATTTTTAGTTTATATTTTAGACAAATGCCGAAATTTTACTTATTAACCGGTTGTTTAAAAGCATGTTTCATGTTCCACTATATTTTGAGTAATCGTTGGAATACACTAGATGACTGTGCGAATCTGTCAATAATTGCTTCTACATCCAATTCCTATTCAATTAAGCAATAATTTTAATACGTCGAAATTCGAAGCAAAAGAAAGCAATTCCAACATAACTTCATCTTTACTGATTCGTGGAGAAAGCTTAACACCATCCAAGGCGTCATCTTCTAGGCCCTTCTCTGTAATATTTTTAAAATTTGCTGTGTCCAAGCAAGATAAATCCTTATACAACTTTTTGTGTTTTAAAAAACGTGAATCTAGTGACTGGACAATGCGGTCCATTATTAGGTTAAACACATTTACTCTTAAATCAGCGGGACCCTGCCAAATATAAGACGTTACTTAGTACTGTTCAACTACGTAGTTTCTTTCGTCGGGTACTCGGGCTTAGCCAAACTTTTAAAAATGTGTTAAAAATGGTTAAAATTGTTTTGAAAATGAATCCACGCTGAACCGCCAGCGCCTCGGCACCCCGACGATGTCATTGGAAATTTTTTTATAAATAAAATATTAATTTTTAGTTTTATTCAGTAAAAATATAATTTAATATTGAAAGTTTTGGAACTCCTAATTTATTATGAAGCTACTATAATGTTGACATATTGTTGAAGGTTTAAGGAGTCCCACTGACCAAATTTATCATGGGGCGGCTGGGGCCCACCTGCCATCGGTTAGGCCCAGTCTATGGCCAGTCGGCCACTGCTACGCGGTACCTTATCTCGACTTACTCGAATTCGTTTTTTAGTGTTTTTCGGAATAGTATTTCCTTTATATTATAAATATTAAAAAAAAATCAATATAGTTTCAAAGTTATTTTTTGTTTTCATTCTGAAAAAACATGCCGTAAAACTGTTATTAAATTTAAATAAGCTTAAATGTTTTTTTTTCAAATAATTTATTCTTTGAACTAGCGTATTGACGTGGGATCATTCGGGGCCCCCTGACCCTCGGGGGCCCCTAGGCACGTGCCTAGTGTGCTTAATTCTTAATACGGCACTGTCATTTATGAAGAAAATTTCAAGATGTATGCATCGTGCACTTACACTTATGTTGGTCTGGTTTTTAACTGGGTCGTCATTACTTCGTAATTTATTATAAACGTTTTCTCGACGAATTAAGATGTTTAAGTTAGTTCATAAATTCGGTTCGATTGTTTTTATTTATAAAGAGCCCTAACTATTCCGTCTACGGTCATTTATTGATATACGAGCTGTCGTTTAGTTAAAGGGCTTTCTGTGCTTTGTGAATGGTAAGTTTTTCGCTTCTTGTTAATACTTTTTTTATTGGTGTGGATATTTGGACATCTACGATTCCTAATGCCGTCATTGATTTCCTGGGTGTGCGAGATATTAGAAGTTGGACGATATTGGTCTTTTTCATGTCACAACGTCAACAGGAAGTCTACTCGGTTTCTACTCCCCTCTCCAAATTCATCTGGGAAGGAGCTATTTCCGGTCGGTCGGTTAAACGGTTAGATTGGCTAGCCAAAAAGTCATATTTAAGCCAATTAGAGACGCGTTTTTGCCCTCATGAGAATATTGCGTCAGATAAGAAACGCGTCGGCTCACGTGTATAAGGAACATACTAATGTTAATTTTCGATAATATATTTTAAGGTAAAATATATAATGTTACTAAAACTAAGTATAAGAAGGTAATATTATTATTATCCTCTTATGGTATAAATAACTAAAATTATATGTAATATTTTTATAATACCGGGCAATTTTAAAGCTTCTCATGGAGGCAGAGTTAATTCATTTCGTATAAAATTATCTTTTGGAAAAAGATTAAAACTCATTCCTTTATAACTAAACATATTACTTTTGCAGTACGGTATGCAACAAGTGTATCCTTTTAACCAGGTAACTTTTTTGGCTTAGCAAAAAACCGATGTTACGTTCGAGAAAGTTTCCAGCTTTCTAATATTTCAAAAAGCACTATACAGGGTGTCTCAATTTGCTCGATCAGGCAATTTTTCTCAAAATGTATTTATGCTAGGGTTTTGAAATTTTCAGGGTTCATTTGCTAGGTATGGAAGGCTTTGGTTACGAAATTTCAGAAAAATCGAACGATTTTTTGCCGTTTTGGAAAATTTATTTTTTCACCGGTAGGTGTCACGCAAAATGTGTCAATAGAAAAGTTGTAGGGCATAGTCGAAAGTGTAAAAATAATTTTGGTTCGGTTGAAAAAGACCTATTTTTCACTGAGTTTGGAGGTCGGTGGAAAAACAAGGTGTACTAGCAGGCAATAGCCTTTAATGAATTGTAGGTAACATGCATTTCAGTTATAAGATTTCGAAAAATAAACAAATAATAATTAGCCCAAGTGACAAATGTTTTTAATGACTTCTACAACTTGTTTCAAAAATGCCACCTTCTGATGCAATGCACAAATATGCACGATGTTGCATATTGCGAAATGCTCCCCGAACCATTTCTGGAGTCACCCGGCGACATGCTTCGATGATTCTTTGTCGTAAATCTTCAACGCTCGTCACAGGTGTTTGGTATACGTAGTCCTTTACGAATCCCCAAACAAAAAAGTCGAGTGGTGTTAGATCAGGGGATCTTGCAGGCCAACGAACAGGACCAGTTCTTCCGATCCTTCTTCCAGGAAACTCGTCGTTTAGATATGCAACCACGTCACGATATTGGTGAGGTGGCGCCCCATCTTGCTGGAACCAGATGCGTCTGTACTCGGCCAGAGGAATGTCGTCCAACAGTTGGATATTTCATTTTGAAGGAACTCCAAGTAGTTTTGACCGTTCAGACGATTGGGCAGGAATAACGGGCCAATAATTCTGTCACCTAACAGACCAGCCCACACATTTAAGCGAAACTGCACTTGGTGGCGGTGAGGAAATCCCCAGTGTGGATTCTCGTAGTCCCACATATGTTGGTTTTGACGGTTGAAAGGCCCATCTCTTACGAATGAACATTCGTCGGACATCAGTAGTTGATCGTGAAAATCCTGGTGTGCGTCAGCCATGAGGCAAAACCAATTGCAGAAGTCAAGTCGGCGCTGTCTATCACCGTCATGCAGTCCTGGGTGAAGTATCGCTCGATAAGGATGAAAATGGTGTCTTTTGAGTGTTCTCCAAACGTAGTTTTGATCCAACCCTAAGTCAAAGCTGGCAGTCCTGACGCTCGCTCGAGGATAGGCGACGAAGTAGGCAAGTATGGTGTTTTCCATGTCGATGTCCTGGAGACCACGACCACGAAACCTCGGATTGATATTACCCCAGTTGTCGAAGTCGCGGACCATTCTAAGAACCGTCGTATGACTTGGTCTGCAATTGGGAAATCTTCGTCTAAATAACTGACTTACTAGAGTAGCATTACGACGACCTTCTCCGTAAAATAATTCTAGCATATGAGCGCGCTGATCTCGAGTGTAAAGAGGCATACTGGACAACAATCGGCCAAGCTGAGATAATGTTTTAACTTTGAAATGTAAACGCTTTAAATACTACTCGGACAATTGATATTTCACGTTAAAAAAACACAAAAAAATAAGCGTAATTTTTGTTTGATGATCTTACTCGTAACCACGTCGAAATGGAAGACGCGGTCTTTGTCTACTTTGTCTAATTAGGTGTTGAGCGTAATAATTTTCTTTAACAATAACTTTTTGCAGATCTGATTAATGAACAATGAAGTTTTTCGAGTCACTACCACCGCTCCAAAGATTTCAACCAATTTCTGAAATTCAATTAAATGTGCATAAATTCATTAATACATTGTTATTAAACCTACCTGGACGGGCAAACGACCCATCGTAAAATAACATTTTGAAGTCATTTGCAGTGTACAGAGGTACTAAATTCTCGACATCGTCTATAATTCGAACATGATTCAACCGAGGCTAAGTGTTTTTGAACAATTAAGAGGCAAGTACAGCTACCATTTTAATTTTCGTTATAATGGGTTTTAACAGGGCCGTGCTTAGAGGTCTCGCGGCCCCGGGCGAAATGCATGGGCGAAACTGACAAGAGTGTAGCGGCCCTCCGGTATATACATCCCTATGGTAAAATTTTAGCGGCCCTGGGCGACCGCCCTGCTCGCCCCCCTCCCCTTAGCATGGCCCTGGGTTTTAATACACAAAACTAAGCTTTATTCTCGTTAATAATTTCGTCGTCTGTAACCTCATTAAAAATTTAATTAATAAGTTAACGTTTATTTTTGTTCTCCGGTCCCGAAAAATATCACCGCCTTTTTAAATAACACACCGGTTACATTAAAAAACCGTTGAGCAGCTTATGATTTCATTCTGACGTAAAAGCTCACCGGTTAGAAAAAAATAACATCGGTGTTTTAGGCGGTGAGTGTTACTGAACGCAGCCCTATATAACGGAAATTGTTTGGCCATTTTCGGCTTAATACATTTTTTATAAGACCGCAAATGGCCAAAAACGTGTAGTTAGATACTTTAATTATCTATATTATAAAGAGCGCTTGGTACGTCGGTCGTCGTCGTACGTCCTAGCTTTCCAGAATGTTTGCTTAGTCTTTCATGAAGCCAAAGGCGGGGCGGCGAAGACAAGGACAGCACGGAACCGAGAGAGAAGCTGCAGCCCTTTGCTTCGTTAGTGGGTCAACTATAGACTTTTTGTTGTTTTCAGACATTCCCGCCCCCTTCCCACTCTGAAGTAATTATAGTCGACCTTGAACCACCGACATTCGGCCTATGGTTAGTCACGGGCTTTGGGTCGCTTTGTTACTGGGGTCATTATTCAATAACACAAAACCGTTCGCAGTTTACAATCGCCGGATTGACGGAGGTGTGTCGGTTTTGAGGCTTTGGAAGTTTTTACTTTGAACGTTTTTTGTGTCGGTTTTGTGAGTTTATAAATATGGCCGAGCGTTCGCTTCCCTTTCGCTCCATCTGAGCGGTCGAGTCTTAGGTCACATCGTAGGGAACTTTACAGCTTGAAAGGCTACATGCGACAACGGAAGAGTTAAGCCAACTGCACGAAAGTCGAATTGGAGTCCGACGCGGAATCCAGAGCGTCTGTTGCGCCTGACGACCACCTGGCCGTGAATACACCAAGGAGACTTACGCACATCGTGTCGGTAGAGACAAATCGCCTTCAAAGGCATAACTGTGGTCGTTAAAAACAAATGTTATCAACGCCGAAGTTTTAACCGGTCGTTAAAAGGGCGAAATAGTGTTCATCCCAAGAATTGAATTGGCTCCATCTGATTCTAACATGCCATTTCTTTTGAAGCGTCGACAATTCCCAGTTAGGGTCGCTTTCTCAATTACCATTAATAAGGCACAGGGTCAAACGCTACACAGTGTCTGACTTTTCTTACCTGATACGGTTTTCGCTTATGGTCAGTGACACCGGCTGCCAATTTAAAAGTTCAAATTTTACCAACTAACTATCAGGGACCATTAATGAAGCGGCAGAAAAACATTTTCACGGAAAATGTCGTGTACAAAGAAGTTCTCTAATAACTCGCAATAACTATCTTTTTGCTAATTAAATAAATAATGTTTTCGTTAAAATGAGTTTAGTCTTATTGAGTTAATTTCTTTTTCACATTAAGCTACTGTTCTAAAGTACATTACTACAAGTAACTTTTAATTATTAATCAATGCGCCTCGAAACAAATCAGCTAGTCTATATAATAAAACTCTCAGACCTTTTCGCCCGGCGGTTTTCTCCCTTGTCCCTGAAAAGCAAGGCGCCTCTGACGGTGCGGTCTGCGGATTTGCGGACAAGCATATCGTCTCTCATTTTCCTCCCTCAACTGGCTCGAAGTCCATACCGCTTTGTCGCTCATTTCAACTCCCTCCCTTTTATCAGGTTAGTGTTAAAGAATGGAGGCTTTATCTATCATTTCAACTCTCTCCCCCAAAGAACGGGGGGAACGCCACTAATTGGTGTTAAAGAAGGGGGGACAAACGAAGGGGAGGACCACGTGCCACAACATCCGGGTACTGTTGACGAAGAGGCAAGAAGCAGAACATTTCCGTTAAAATGAGCGAAAACAATTTGAAACGCGTGCGGTAGAGCCATGCAACGTAGAAACGAAGCGGTTGGACGAGGAGGAAAAAAAGTTACGCGAACATGGTGCAACACAGCTCCATGCTAACGCGCAAAGGGGGGAGGACGCAAAGTCACCCGAAAATGACTCAAATCGAGGAGAACGGCTAAAATATGTTGCAAATGTCGATGGCTATCCCCGATATCAAAGGCGACCTATCGCTTCTCTTGGTCGCGGCTCTTACGTCATTGGCGCTAAAATTATTGATAACAATTGGGTCGTGCCCTACAACACGTATTTATTACAAAAGTACAATTGCCACATTTATGTCGAAGTTTGCGCGTCGGTAAAAAGTGACAAATATTTATTTAAATACGTTTACAAAGGGTTTGACTACGCTCATATTGAAATCAGAGGTGAAAGTAATCATACGCTGAACCACGATGAAATTCGATCCTTCGTAGATTCCCGCTACGTAAGCGCCCCGGAAGCCATGTGGCGTTTAAATGGCTATAAAATGCACAAGCAATCACATCCCATTATTCGGTTAGCCGTGCATCTACCCCAAATGAAGCCCGTCTATTTCGTCGAAGGACTAGAACAAAGTGCTTTGGAGAAAGCCCAAATTTAAAACACTACTTTGACAGCTTGGTATGAACTCCGACGCACGCTGACATCTGTTATTGAAATTCCAGAGCATTTTGTTTTTGATAAGCGGAATAGTCAATGGAAACCAAGGGCCCGTAATTCGAATGTAATAAGCCGAATGTACTCAGTCAGTTAATCCAACCAAGAGCGGTATTATTTGCGGCTACTGTTGTTAAATGTTCGAGGCGCGCAAAGTTTTAAAGATCTAAGAACTGTGAACGGTCTAGAATGCTCAATATTGAAAGAAGCTGTAACGCTCATTTTTAAAAGTGTTATTTAAATATTGCATTTAAAATATTTCCTATTTAGGTTAGTGTTATTTAAAATTATGACATTAAGTCCCGTTTATATTTTTCAATTTCTTACGGGTGTCCAAGTCGTAAAAAGGTATTAGTATTTTTCTTGTAAAATGTATTATTGTTATCCGTGTAAAGTATCGTCTCCCCTCTACATGTGGCTCTCCCCTAACCAGCGTCGGGTGCTGGGAAAGCGAGCACATCTTGACTCATCCATTGCGCACTATAACCCCTCTCTCTATTGTTGAATACTCGGCGTCGTATCGTAAATGACTTAAAGATGCGCGCTCTCTATTGTACGGCATTCGGACGTCAATAGTAAACTATTGAAAGAAGCGTTATTTCAAACTGCCACCTTTAAAAATAAAAACTACAACCACGAGTACCCCTCCCGAAAGCCACAAGGCGACATGTGGTACCGTCGTGCGACCTTCTTCCTGGGAAAGACACCAGATTATTTCATCTTTCTACTTTTATACACGAACCTTCTACAGCCAATAATCTTCAAGCCAAGCCGCCTACTCCAAGCTACCCTTAACCTTTTAACCTCTCCAATAAGATGCCACCAAATGTCAGTTTCCGTAATTAAACCACGCCTACTGAAATGGTGCTGAACAAAACCAGGGAGTTAGAGAGATTTTATGTCATAGAGAGATGGATTGAGTCCTCAAAGGTCGGACAGAGCCCAAGATCGGACCGAGCCAGAGAGTGGACCGAGTTAAAGAGCGGACAGAGCCATAGGGTTAAGGAGACCCAAACGAGCGACGTTGAACGGCACCAGACCGTTTCATCAATCGGTGAGCGAAAGCCACAGGCTTCAAACTATTGTTATAGAAAGAGAGAGAGAGCCCGCGTATCCCCCCCCCGCGACGTTCATGTTATTGCATACTTAATTTATTATTATTAAGTATTTTAGTGTCATTTTTATTGTTATTATTATTTTGGACACCCGTAATCTCGTTGTATATTTACCTATATCATACCCCTAGACATTCTTGAACCCGGTTACTTAACGTTAAGGTTGTTTCTCACGAGATTCCTCCTATTTTGCTAACGCTAGGGAAACCAATAGACACGTTTAATCGTCATCTACAAATTAGCGTTGCAAAGCCGCGAGTAAAAGAAATTTAATGGCCGACGATTCCGAATGGGATAACGCTTTAACAGAAGCAGCTTTGTCTGAAATGCCGAAACTATAAAGACAACTTTTTGCATTTATTTGTACTTTCGGAGATGCGATTACGCTTTGGGAAAAGCACAAAGACTCTCTGTGAGAGGATTTTTCGCAAAGAAACGCTTTCGACTTAAAGAAACAAGCGCGCTGGGACATACAAACAACTTTAGTCGTACACGGAAAAAAATGTGCAGATTTCTATTTACCAATTCAGAAACCGCCTACTTTAATTCCTCCCCATAATCCATCATACTTTCCAGAAATTGAACGTGAGAAGGGTGAATTTTTCCATTCGTAATTAAACGGAGAACAGAACCAAATATTTCAATTAGCTATGAAAGCCGTCAATAAATGACACCGAGGTCGTGAGATATTTCTTCGTGGAGGGTCCTGGTGGTACCGGAAAAACGTTCCTTTACAACACTCTCCTTAGTGTTTTGCGAGGGAGATCAGAAGACGTTCTACCGGTGGCACCAACAGGTATAGCGGCGACCCTATTAGAAGGAGGTAGGACGTTACATTCCCAATTTAAACTACCCGTGCAACTGTCAGAAACGTCGGTTTCGAATATTTGTCTATATAGTTTGCGGGCTCCCCACGCTCAGTCCAAATGAAATGATGACGGACAACGAAAGTGCTCTGTTCAACAGCCTCATGCTTCAATTTCCTGGAACCCAATTGGCTGGGTGCTGGTTTCCCTAAAATATTATTTTTATATAATGTTGAATAGAACTAAATGATATTTTTTTCTATTAATGGTCTTGTTAGGGAGGCCGTAAAAGTGCTTATGGCCCTTCCTCAGTTTCCAGCCAACCGAATACAAGATGATTTAATTTCAATAGTTTACGAATAGCGGGGATGTTCTTGGTAAGTTCAGAAACCTTTACTAGTATTAAACAATATGTAACTTAAAAATTAAGAGTTATATTAAATATGATACTTTCTTACATAATTGCGCATTATAATTATTTATTTATCAACTTCAACTCAACAGTTCCGCTTTAAACATTCTCGCGCAATACTGTAACGAATTTTTATATTGAATTTGAATAGTAGCGCAATTTTCAATATCAATCTTACAATTTAGGCCTAAAATAGCCACATAGTTGGAAATCAAACATTTTCCTGGTTTTGCCGTAGAAAATAGCTATTGTCCCAGAATCGGACGGGGAGGTTGATAGGTCCCTAAGCTCCAGTGGGCTGCACTCTGTGCCAATTGTTGTCCTTCCCTTCTCCGGCCGGGCAATTAAGGTAGCCTGACCGGCGTCGGTAGCGACCCAGTTTTAAACCCTTATTTCTACGTTCCCACGTTTGAGTTGTGTTTGAAGCGCCGTTATTTTTTTGTTGTATTTCTGTCATTCTTAAAAAATGTCATAAACCCATTTTGGGATCTTGCCACCCTGACAGTGATATATAGCTTTTAGGGTCCCCATTTTGGGGTAAACCCAATTAAATTGATATTTTACCATTGGGCGGATAAACTCCACCCCTGGTCACTCTTTGGGGCGACGGAAAGTACCCGGATTGAACTCTTGGTTAAAACCAGGAACTTTTCGAGAAAATAAATAAGAAGGACTTAGCCGATTACCGGCTCAGCAGATGATTCTAATGCTGCCTAAAAATTATCTTTAAAGTTGAAAATAAAAAAACGTAGCAATCGTACCGGTACCTCACCGAGATCGTCACCATGCCAACACGGAACCACTCATATCATCTCTAATTCTTCCTCTTTGGCGCCAACCAACTTTTCATCAATTCTACGTTCTTCCCTCTTCACCGAGACGTGTGTCGTGAGTCATGTGCGGAATAAACGATAAGTACTTAAACTAAGGGTGGCAAATGGCATCATATTTTAAAATAGTAATTTAATTGTAATGTAATTGAATCTTAGTAGTAATCTAATCTGGCATCCAATATGGCTTTATCTCATTTAATTATTTAATTTAGTCGTAGCATATTCATTCTGTTATAGTAGCGCGTGTGCATGTCATTTTGTGGGTTGTTGATTTATGTTGTATAAGTGTCGGGTTTTTAATTCAAATATTCTTTTATAGTGTCGGGGTTATTAGGGGGGTCCTGATTTTTAAATAAACGTAGAACTCAAACATGGAAACCTAGGTTTTATTCACTCCACCTGCTTTACAGTAGTAGTCATAGTGGTAGTCCGTAATGATAGCAATTGGCATAGATAATAGGCCCACCAGGGTATAGTAGTCGTCCTGGTGTCTTAGGAAAAATTGTTACAATACGTGCAAGATTTTTGACTTTATATAGTAACCCCGAACATGCTATCTGTTTTGACTGTTTGCGTCGAAATAACAACAACGTGGAATCGTTTCATGCCCAACTAAATAAATTTATTAATCAACAACACAGACTTGGACCTTAAAAAATAACGTATACATTAGCAATATTTGTTGCTTCTTTATATTTAACAAAATATATTAAAATTTATGTTATGTAGAAGATGCGCAACGAAGAGACCACACCAGCGCCCTTAATGTCCAAGAAATTAAGTCTCGATTTAACAGGGTGTACGATAAAGAAAACGAGTAACATAATTTTGAATCCATATTGGTCATAATGGATATTAACGTTACGTTATTTTTGAAGCTGAATTCTAATCCTTTCGGAGACAAGAAATTTCGATAGAAGATTTCCTTCTTACCGCCCCAAACTAAATAAACACAGGCTGTTTGCGATCCGGTAGACAAGGAGAAAACGGTAATAAACAATCTTTTAAAGTAATATTTTAGCCGGGGCAGCTCAAGAGGGGTGCATTCAGAATATCGCCTCTCTTATTTCGACAAAGAGAGAAAAACGCGACGCGCGCAGGAGTGAAATACCTCACAAGTTATCGAGTCCTCTGTGGATCTAATAAAACGGTTAGGCTCATATGATATTTACGTTTGTCTGTCTAACGCCTTATGTTATGAAACTAGCATATAAATGCAGCCAGCATTTTTTCGAACCTTGATATTAAGGTATAGATTGAGTTAAATATATCTTATTACATATTAATTATAATTTTTTAGAAATAATCATTTATTTAAATTATAAATTTGAACTTTTTTATTTTCAAATAGATGAAAAGTGTAACGATTATTTAGATGAGATTCTTGCCACCTCTAAACAAAATTACTATTTATTAGTTTACATTGCACTTATGTTTTAAATTTTAACATTTTCTTGTCTACCCTGGGTTGAGCATCATTCTCTTTATTAACAAGAATTAAAAATTTCATTCGTATTAGAGTTCTCATTTTTACGTAAGCCAAAATAATTTATCTAGGATATTTTTAAAATTTTTGGAAAATGATGTCACTGACTTTTTTAACTAGACCTTCTTCGGTAGAAATTGATTTTAAATTATCACCGCAGCCATGTTAGTTTAAAAACAAATTTTCAAATTATTTTACGTCATTTAGAAAATTATTATCAACAACAACCATTCCGCCATACCTTAATTGAATCACCCAACTTTGCATTACTTTGTTATTGATAATTGCTTGTTTTTATTCACATTTTAAACTAATGTCAGGATATTTTTCCCAAAACGTTTTGGCTACCCAACCAGCCAAATATTCCATTCCACCGACTTCCTCTTTAGTTAAGACTATTTTTTGGTCGTGTTCTCTTTTCCACAATATTTTTCTGGGGACTACCATTGGTTCGATTTATATCATTTTCAGATGAACAATTATACTTATTCATAGAAGATTTAGTGGTGGAAATAATTTGACCATTTAAAGTAGGGCAAGTATCATACTCATTTATACTAAGAATATGATCAGTTTCAAAATCTAGGTCTAGATCTTCATATGTTACGCCTGATTGATTAAACATGTTAGTGACAAAATATTCATCTGTTGCTTGTGCAATTGTATTCGCATTATTTTGAACAATTCCTGGATTTTTCCCTAAAATAATCATCCTAAGGCTGTACATAGTGTTTAATGGAGTGGGGTTGTTGTCTAACCCTCCCGCGTTCTTAACTACGAAAATAAATTTTCTAGACAGTCTTGATTTAACCTTTGTGTAAGTATGTATTTGACATCATACTTCTTGTTTAGTTCGTACCAATACCCGCGCTCGTTTGTTTATTCAAATTATATTCCTGATATTGTTTGTTTCCAAGAAACTTATGTTAAAAGGATTTTGGGGCGTCATAGCTCGGGAAACACTGGTCGTATTCTTTCGAACACGCTTTAGCTACTAAAACTGGTTACGGTGTTTCCATCGGTGTGAAGCCCCAATTTCTCCCTTTTATTCGTGAAGTCAAAATTCATTTAAAGCAAGTGGCGGCTCTAGTGGGGTTGCGTTTTGCCTTAATAGATGTCGCCAGCGTGAAAACAATCATGTCGGTTAAGTATCAAAATAGGACTAGAGGCGTCAACCAAAAAGGTGTACTTTTGACTGATTGGCTTATCTTAATCACATGGTCAACAAGACAAAATATTTTGCGGACTAAATGTTTATTTATATTTCAGTGTATTTTTACCATATAATAAAGGTTGAGTTAGTCTCTCGGTTATACTATCTATATCTCTCTCTATATTAAAGTAAATAAACTTTGTTTTGAGGACTACCAAATAGAATTAGCTTATAAGTAGCACATGAAAGAATTAAAGAAGGATGGCTAAAAGTGATATATGATATATTATTTGTTGCAACTGTTTATTACTTGTAAACATTTGAAACATGTTTGTAGGAGATAAACATTTTATAAAGTTGGGAAATGAAGCCTTTAAGGCTTTCCAACAGAAAGGAAGACTCGAATGTCAGAAGACCTATTTGTTCTTCACCTGTTTAAAAAACTAAGCTATTTCAACGCTGATACATTTATAACTTCAAGTAGTTTAACGATCAAAAAAACTTTATATAGTAATGAAGTGCAACCTACTAAAATAAACGCCTACATACAAGCAATTGTTGTAACTAGAGATACTGGTTGTCATCCTGGGCCAGAAAGATACCCTCCTTCAACTTCTGGTAAAGAGAGAGCAAAACTGATTCAACTAAAGATCAGAAAAAAATCGCAAGTTCATTACATTTCCATGCCAAGCCAAGCTCCGTTACAGCTGTCAAGCAATTAAGAACTTTTGAAAAGCCACGACCAACAAGTGAGTGCACTTTCTCCTCAGTTTTACAAATTTCTATTCATTTATATATTTTGTAGGACCAGTCTCTCATTTAACATATGGCATGGCGGTGGATTCTCTATAAACATCTCGAGAAAAATGGCTAGAACAACCCTGTATAACATCAAAGCCAACAACCACTCCTGCTAAACTGAGAATTGTATTTGTATCTCCAATGTTAAATTATTGCGGATCTTATATCTCATTCCCGATAGTTTGGAAAGTATGGATGAAACTTCTGATAGCAGTGAGAATGAAATAGAAGACTCAACAACTTTGAAAGATGAAAAAATAGGATGGCTAGTGAGGAAGAAAATTAAGTGGCTGGAGGTTTTGAAATAATAGAGTACGTTCTCTTCGATTTTAATTATAAATAGGTGTTTCTATAAAATACGAGAGGTCACGTGGAAATGTTTTGTCTGCGTCACTGGATATAACTTTTAAAAGTATAGCGACTGCACGCTTCAGTCACGACAGACATCGGGATTTGACGAGCGCGTGCAAAACGCTCGCATAGTGCTTGTGACGCACTAAAAACATTTTGGTGTCATATTTGAATATTTGTTTTTCTTTAATTTTAACATTTGGTTTGATATAATTTAGAACTGACGAAGATGATCAATTAAACTTTTCACATACGTTTTCCTAAGAAGATCCATCTTTTGAAGCAGTAAGAAAATAAAATTAAAATTTAGTAATATACGTAACTTAATTTGATTTTTTTTTAAATATGAGGATGAAGAACATCATGAGGATATTAAAGAAATTGAGTCTGAATTTAGTTCTTTGATTATAGAGCCTATTGAAAAGGTATGTTTAAGACTAATTTTATTTAGGCCTCTATTTTTATTTCTAATTTTTCTTTGGTGTATTTAATTTTTTCAGAACCAATAAACTACTCGGTGAATGATTCAATGGTATTAGTTCTATATCCAACATTGCTCAATTTAGTGAAAAGGGCGTATGGTGAAAAATGCCCCTTCTGTTTACATAAGTAAATAAATTGGTACTGCCGTTATGATACATTTTTCTGGCAGTGATGGAAAGCGTTATAAAAAGTGACCCTTTAATTATTTCATTTTTAATCTAAAATAATAGATGTAAGAATATTTTTTTTTAAATTATCCAGGGATCTTAGGAAAGTCAGCCCACATTTCGAGACGTATATTCGGGAAACCTAACAGTTGCCAGTGGCATTCCTTTGTCAGAGAATATGTATGGGAAAGTTGCATTACCTGACTCGCATGTACTTATTTGGTCAAACCCATTTATTATAACTCTTTAAAACCCTTCACCCCAAATGTTTTAACAGTCTCTGGGCTCTTAATACTACCCAATTTGATCCAAGGGGGGTTTAACCCCCATAATATGGTGGGGTGGCGGAGTTTTTAGCACTCTTGCCTCGCAGCGAGAGGAGCTGGGTTCGATCCTAGCTTGTGGCACTGGGTGAAAAATTTAGAACCACTCCTTTTAGGTAGAGTTTGCAAGTTCTTTCCCCACTGGTTAAAGAGGTTTTTCCCCTAGATCTTCAGTTTCCCCTTTCCATCAAAAACTTGCTGAGGTTAAGGCTAATAATTAGTGTCGGGACGCTCGTGATTAGCAGTGGTACAAGGGCTAGCCACCACCCTCCCACGCAGTTTAAAGGGACCCTCTTGGAAATTAGCTATGAGCTGAAGGTGATATTCATTCTTAGAAGAAGCCTTTATTAACATAATTATTAATAAGGAAATCAATACTTAATTTGGTAAAATATTATATACAATATTTACTACATTATTGTAATATAGTTATTAAATGTGGGAAAAGAAATACAAGAATGAGGTTTATGTTTCAGAATGGGCAACCAAATCAATCTGGGTAAGGCCCACGTCGAAACCCTGGGTATATTCCGTTTGGGTTAGGGAATCGTGGCCTAATTCGAAGAACACAGCATGCCGGCAGTACCAGTCGATTCCCTATAACCATAAGACAAGCTTTGAATATACCGCAAATCTCAGTCTATCATTAGCATATTTTGATCGAGAATGAGTTCATTTCTCATTCTCATATTTAAAACGAGAACAAATGGCTCGAGACACAAAATGCGGAACTCCTGACAGCAACGGTCTTCTAGGTCTGTAGGCATTGGTTGGCAATGTCTACAAATAAAAAAAGGTAGTTACGGATCATTGGGTGGGTTTTGGTTTTCCGGTTCAGGATGTTCCACTACTTGACATTTAAATTCATATCCGCCATTTCAGACGTCATACTTTCTGAAATGGCTTCGTTTGCAAGAAGGCTAAATTACAGGAGTCTAGCCAATTTCATTAACAGATGATCTTTGGCAGTCGCTTACATTTTTTTAATGATATTCTAGAAAATAAACAGTTGTTGTTGACTTTTTTTACCACTTCAATGTGAAGTTATTGAAATTTACTTTCATCTCCAATTCCCTTTCGTCCAAGCCTGGGTTTATAAATGAGGCATAATTTTTATCCACTTGAGCCATGGCCTCTGTAATAGCTTTGTTGCCTGCCAATTTGCGACCTCGACCTCGCTGTTTTGACCATATTTGAGTTAAACTTTTGCCGGCTTCACTAGGTCTACCCCTTTTTTCAAGAGTGGGTTTTTCCCAAGGCTCTGGTTCATTATCCTGATTAGAAACAAATTCACCCATAAATTTTATTTGTTTTAATTAAAATATACAAATATTCCTATTCACACAAGTAATCGCGTCGTTTTGTGAGTCATGTGTGCAGCCGGCTTAGGGCGAAATGTCATCAAGCAAATAGTCGCGTGTAAACAAGCGCTTGGTCAAATTTTATGAATACTGTTTTAAAAGTGAAAACCTTTGACCCTACCACCATGGAGGAATGGGGGTGGAGAGGAAGAGACGGCGTTTTCATATATCGAGCTTTTACCGGAGTCTCCCACGAGTTGCTGGAAATAAGGGGGAATATTACCTACTGTAGACCCTAAAATTGCACGAGAGAGCTTATCAAACTCATCGAGAATCGGTTCCCTCTCTTTGTAGTCAGGTTAAAATTTGCAAAAACTGTTACCAATACGTGGACTACAGGAATAGGGAAACCATTCATACGTGTTCGGAAATATTCTGCCTGATCTGTAAAAAGCACGCTCCCCATCCCCATCTTTGTAACGTTCAGCGGATTAAAGATCGCCCCGATCCACCGACGACCAAAAGAAAAATAACAGGGGGGTCGACAAAGTAGGCCCGCTCGCTTAACTAGGGCGCATGCCTTTATCTTTTATGATTTAGAGAGTATCCAAAATAAAGTCACGCGTACAAGACTGCCGCAATTCGAACACGAACTTTGCTTCCTAATAACTCAAATTGTTTGCTCGGAGTGTATAGACAAAAGAAAGCCTAACTTATCTTGCGGAATTTGCATCCGTTTTAGCTCCCGCCAAAAAAATATTTACGGTGGAAACGTCGTGGAAAAGTTTGTCGACTATCTCCGAACATTATTTTTTCCCTCAACTTAAAAAGAAAAAATGTACAAAGTAGAAGCCTTGAAATCGGAATTGGACCTGTTTTCGGTCACCCCGGTGCAAACTAGCGTGGAAAGCACGACTCCGACTTTCTACCGACCGATTTCTACGCTAAGAGATGATTCATAAATTGAATTTTGTATCCCTAAAAGCCCGGATTATACCGATCTGTCAACTACAGGTTAAATTCCGGTACAGAAAGGAGGTTATAATGTCGTGTAAGCCACGAATTATTTGACTGTTCAAATAATAGATAACCTGGAAATTACAGGTTAAATACTGCACAAGAGAGATTCTTATCATTTACAACAAAATAATTAAGAGTATACAAACTCTATATATTTGTTGAACCTTAAATATTTAGGGAAAATTATAGCACTCGACACGGTATAGCGGCATGAAATGTAAAAAAGAGCCCCTTTACCCCTCGAATTCCAGGGGGGATGACACGGTACGAAAACTTGCTTATCGGGGCTTCCACATTTGATATCTAAAATTTCCCTTTTGCAAAAATCGCATTAAACGAAAAATCCCTTTTTCCCTTTGGAAATTCCCTTTTTTGTCCCTTGCTATATTTTGGAGCGTTTAATACTAATTTATATAAATATTCAGTTTAATTGTGAAAATAATTCCAAATATAAAGTTTTATTTATTTCAAATTACTTACATTTGAATAATTTTGCCCAAATATAAAAGTCGCAAATGGATATTTAGATCATGCCATTTCTTACCATCAAAATGACCAGCATTTTAGGAACGTTTTAAAAATATTTCTTACATCTGACTGACTCATAACATATTCATGAACTAAATATACAAATAGAATAGACATGTTATCAGAAAAGCTAAAAATTCCCTTTTTCTCCGTGCAATGAACACTTTCACTCTTTTCCCCCCGCGAAAGCCCATTTTCCCTATTAAATTCCATTAATCCCTTATAGCGTTTTGGAAGGTTGAAAAATCCCGGAAAAGGAAATAATTCCCCGCATGTGGAAGCACTGCTGCTTATACTCATATCTCCAAGATGTTTCCTAT
Source organism: Leiobunum rupestre (assembly GCF_980474605.1). Taxonomy (NCBI): domain Eukaryota; kingdom Metazoa; phylum Arthropoda; class Arachnida; order Opiliones; family Sclerosomatidae; genus Leiobunum; species Leiobunum rupestre. The sequence continues at coordinate 5,394,533 of NC_143392.1, read as the reverse complement.
GGTTGAAAAACCAAATTTGCAGTGATGCCAGAGCGTTAAAATTAAAATTTATATTTTTAAACTCCTTTTTCCCTTGTATTCCAAACACAAACAGATTAACGTATAATCTAGAATAGAAAATAGCGCCATCTACATTTGCAATATTGAACTATTTAATTTTAATTTATCAATAATGAGAAGATGATAAAGGTTATTCTAATATTTTAATTATTAGTTATCTTTAATATAATATCCACTAAAATTTAACTAGATTTCAGGAATTTCCGATCTGATTCCCTTTCTCCCTTTTTCAGGGTCAGAATTTCCCTAGATGTGGGAAATTTTTCTCGATCTGGCATCACTGTCGTACGTGTTTATAATTAAAAGTAGGGACCCTTGCTGACTGCCAACCCTGTAAAAATATCTGCCTAAGCACCATCGATAGTTGGAAAAAATATTAATTATTTTTAACATTTTATTTGAAGTACACGGGTGTAGAAACCCAGGGAGGAGTGCTATGTCCCTACCAAACATTTTACTGGAGGGGGCAACTTATGTATTTGCCCCCCCCTAACTTTTGATTCAAATAATCTTAGAATTGTCGAGACAGAGTATAAAGGGTTTAATGAAGCAAATATTCACAAACTAGAAATGTAAAATAAACTACATTTGTTATGTCTGCTAAAGTGCGAAAAACGGTGCATGAAATAGATTCAAAACGGAAATAAAGTGTGTCCCCATTTTTCTGGCATGCACAAACGTTGATACGACTATATTTGCCGATAGAGGGCTAGTAGCAAATAATTTTTCGGTAGCGAGTGATTTTCTTACTCCCTGATTTGGCTATGACTCAAATGAGTTTTTAACCACCCGTGTAGATTTATGTGGGCGATTATAAATAAAATAATAGAACAGTTAATAGTTAAAAGACCACCCCCTCCTCGTACACCAGACCCAGCGTTACAGGCCTTAATGCAGCAGAATAGAGCGATGCAGGATATAGCTTATCAGCAGAACCAATCTCTAAATGAATCGCTGCGTGAATCAGCCGCGTCAATTAGAGATCAAAGACAAGCCCCAGCAGCGTCCCCGGTATCGTTAGAAAACGAAACCGAGCCCCCGATCCAGAGAGTTCAATCGGCTACTTTTACGGTAAAATCTCCCGAACCCGAGTTAGTTCAATATCTCCGAGATTTAGCCCGTCAAAATGAAGAGAGCATAACGCAGTTAGGCCAACAATTATCCCAACAAAATACCGCCGTTTTAGAAGAAGTGGAGAGAAAGACTGCCAAAATCGAGTCGATCGGAGAAACCTTAGTTAAATCCATCGGTGATAACAATCCTCCCGTCCCGTATCAAACCTCCACACCAGACGGCGCGAACGATCCGCGACCCATCCATTTTTATCCCCAAAGTAATAGGATAGCTGACCCGCAAGAAACCATCCCGAAAGCGCGTATGACCCGTACTCAGAAGAGAGAAACCGCTACCGTAACGAGATAGAACGCGGTTTAAGGGAATTAGGCAGGGTCCCCCATTTTACCCTAAACGGGGAAGGAGAAGAGCCGCGGCGCGAACTAAGAACTCCCTTAAGAAATGTGAGTTTCAACCCCCCGCCTCCGCCCGCGTCCGAAAGAATTTCACACCGCGAGGATCCCAGTTATTTTAGACGGCAAAGCTCCCTAAAACTCCCCGCGATAAAAGTCCGATTTAACGGCAGCGACGGAAGCGACCCCATAGATTTCTTGAAAACCCTATATGAATACGCGATAGCGGCCCAAGCTTCGGCCGATGAGTTATTAACCCACCTCCCCATAGTGTTAGAAGGGAAAGCGAAGTTATGGTATCGGGAAAGCTGTAGCCAATTTCAAACCTGGGAACAGTTCGTAACTCTTTTTAAAGAAACCTTTATGGATGAAACCTATGCCCGTAAAATTGGTCGGGATATCCAAAACCGAAAACATGGCCCCAATGAAAATCCCGTAACCTATTTAGAGCATATGATGCAATTATACGCCCAATTATCCCACCCACCGCCGGAAAAGATTAAGTTACAACAGATAGTGTTTGGATTACGCCCCGAATATGAAGCCCTTCTGAACCTTAAAACATGCGAGAGCGTAAGATAATTAATGTTAGTTATAACGCAATTGCAACCGGTAATGGGAGTCTTAGAAAAATACCCCCGGCTGAGAAAGAAAAAATTAAACCTCCCCAAATCAACCAACCTTTATTTTGTAATTATTGTAAGGAAGAGTGCCATCAAGTATTTGAATGTCCAACTAGGAAACCCCGCTATCAACCGACGAATCGGCAAGATACTCCGAGACCACCTTTTCAACCGCGATACAGCCCCCCTGACCCAGTTAATAGAGGTATGCCTCCAAATGTAGTAACTTTTAACCCAACCCGTAATTGTTTTTATGCAACTCTCCTGATCATTATGCCCATGAATGCCCCACTAATTTAAGTAGATATCAGACCCACACCGGAAATCAAAATTTAAGCGGGCCCCCTATTAATTCGAATTCAAATCAGAGCGTAAGACCAAAGACCGTAGTAGAATTACAGCCTGGCGAAACGAATATCCACACAGTCCAATATCATATCCCCGGTACGACTAGCTTGGCCATTTATTACCCCCAGGGCCGTATTTCGGCAATGATAGATACAGGCGCAGCGTGCTCATTCGTAATGTTAGAAGTTTTATCCCCATCACGATTTCAGTAACCTCCCCCGCACAACTTTCGCATCCGCGTCATATGGCAACCCTGTAAAAGCAAGAGGTCCCATAATGTTATTCCTCCAATTGCATGACAGAGTAGGTCCCAGTCTCGATTTCCCATTTTACGTAATGGATCAATCTAAATTCGCCATGGTCCTAGGAGTAAATTTTTGTAATGCCATGCAGGGCATCCTCTCAATCCCCGACGGAATGTTAGCCATAACTTTACATGGGATGAAATGGAGCATACCCTTAATAGAGACAACAGCTCGAGGAAGACCACCCCCTTCTCCCCCCACGAACGCGACCTTGCCACCCAACCCCAATTTAAATACTTCTCAACAAGAAGAGTTGCAGGAATTAATAAATATACATCCCGAATTTGTAACGAATAAACCGGGGAAAACACATTTGTTAACCCACAGCGTAGATACAGGAAACAACCCCCCTATAGAGTCTCCCCGGCGAAACAGGCCATCATAGAAGAGTATGTAAATCAAACGTTAGAAAGCCGGATTATCGCGGAGGACGAGGGTGTAGTGATGGACGCATAAAAATTTACTATGTAAAAATACGTTATTTTTCGTGTGCAACTTATAAGCTAGGCCTATTTGGTAGTTCTCAAAACATAGTTTGTTTACTTTAATATGGAGAGAGATATAGACAGTATAATCGAGAGACTAAAAATTAACCTTTATTATATGGTAAACAATTCACTCCGTAAAATATTTTGTCTTGTTGACCATGTGATTAAGATAAGCCAATCAGCCAAAATTTCACCTTTTTGGTTGACGCCTCTAGTCTTATTTTGATATACAACCGACCTGTTTGTTTTTCACGCTGGTGACAATTTATGGGGTATCGTGGTATAGTTTTTTTCGCACGGAAAATCGGTGCGGTATCGAATTTTTGACTAGATATATGAACGGGACACCGTGGCTTGCTTAATGACCAGATGACTATAATCTTGCACAAGATAGTAAAATGAAACGTGCAAAGTTCGGAAAATAAGTATAAAAAGAACGTACTCCTCACAAGTAAACCATCAGTTCATTTTGGTCATCACCAAACTTAAGAAAACGTTAAAAAATGTAAGTAAAACGTTTTTTTTCCGCTTACGCTACCGATAGTTAAAATAAATAAGTTGCATCTATTGAATAGGTCCAACGATTTTTCATGCGCAATTGAAGTAAATTTCCTTAGAGCTGAAAACAAATATATAATTAAAGAACTGGCGTTTCTAGTCTTGGAAACTGGCGAAAATGAGGGAGACTATGATATCGAAGATTTGGGTCATATACTGGCACGTATTTCACTTACGGCGAAAACCTTTTTGACGAAAGGACTAGAAAAATCAAAATATTTATCAAAAAGTCTCGGAAAAAGTGTTATCAACGTAGAAGATAACGGGTGTCCCAAATTAAACAAATTATCGTTAGTGCGTTGTCCATTGTCTTGCAAGTATCACAACCATAATGACATGAATTGTGCATTATTTAAAGCGTACGGAATTTCTCTCTGGAGAAATAATACATGAAAATACTTATATTCAATCTTTCTGTATAATCTCAAAATAAAATTTATTATCAGTGTAGTGTTTTGTTTTCTTCAATACATATCAAGTACGTGTATTAGGAAATTTAGTTTTGAAATATATTAGTGGTGACAGTTCAAGATAAATTACACACAAGTTCACTATATAAAGGTCATCTCTATCTCAAAATAAAATATATTATCAGTGTAGTGTTTTGTTTTCTTCAATACATATCAAGTACGTGTATTAGGAAATTTAGTTTTGAAATATACTAGTGGTGACAGTTCATAGATAGTACACAGCAGTACTCTATATAAAGGTCATCTCTCAATATAGGGAAATCATACCAGCCTCCTGATTCATTCGGACAGACTTGTAGACAAAAGTAAGGCTATGTGCATTCTACGATATACGTAAAAACCGTTCACGATAGCAAATGTAAAAGAACGCCAGATCGATGTCCACGTTCCCTTCAACGCTGTCATGCAAAATTGGAGAAATAAACTGGGAAAGGCGTCCACCTATAAACAGGTATATATATTACATTTATATGCTTTCAAGTAGATTAACGTCAATGGATTTAGTTTCAGTTGAATATTCATATGACTTTTTATTTCTGTAATAAAGTAATGTATAATATTGTTCTTTTAAGGTGGAAAAAATATTCCTAAGGGATGATTCGGTATCGCAGGAAGACGACGAGCTTGCCAAAATTCTAATGGGGTTATCGTCTCCATCAACTCGACGCCGTCCGAACCGACATCAAGTGTTACTCCTCAAAAAAAAGGAAAAAATTAAAAAAAAAACGTTCGCTTGAAGCGGGTACGGAAACCGCACCAATTAAGGAAAAAAAAAACAAGGGACTTATTTATGAATCGGACCTCGACCATTTAATCGAGTTGGAGCAGAGAGCCTTCTCTGCAGTAGCGTCCGTACATATTTCGGATTCTGAAAGTGAATCGGGCTAAATAAATCGAAAATAATAAAAAAAATGAATTTTTGTCAATAATAAATTTTAATTTTATAAAATAATTTCTATATAGGCTAATTCACCATAAATATAATAATATATTTCTCTTGCACGGGATAATTTAAGAGTTTAATTTTGTAAGGTCCGTAGTACGATGTACATTTGAAGATAAACGAATTGAAACGCTATTTTCAAGTGTCATGACGGATAAGGATTGGTACATTGTTGTCGATTTTTTTTTGAAGTGAAAGGTCTAGTCAACGTAGTATAAAACCCACGAAAAATTGTGCTAATACCATTTCCGAATAAGACGGGGAAACACCATCATGTTTTCTTGTAGCGTTTGCAAGAAAGAGTTTGCTAGAAAATGTACTCTAAATCGACACATACGCGAAGTTCATGAGGAAAATAAACATTCTTGCGAGGTTTGTGGGCAATCGTTCGCGCGCAAAGATCGACTTTCCAGACACTTTCGTGTTCACGAGTGCCACTCTGAATTAACTAACCGAGACGACCCTCAAACATCAGCGCAACAGCAACCTGTAAACTTAACAGATAGGTATGCGCCTACCGATAATTTTCGGGATAATATTGAAGAACTTTCAGTTTTGAGAAACGCCGTACTTAGTACGCGGTATTCACCAAAGTCGACCCACACAGACTTTCATCTATTAATTGAGGAAATTAAATTTGGATTAATAAGGTACTTGGAAAAACATTTAATTGTTAATAACGGTATGAAATGGAACATTTTCATACGTGGACGTTATTCACGCGAACTGAACAATGGGGAAGAAGTGGAAGCGCTTCCATATTTCCGAAGCCAAAATCAATGCACTTTAGTGTCCGATGAAATCCCCCGTCAAATTGATACGTGTCTAGATCAGATATGCAAGGCAATGGAGGAATTTCAAGACATCGGTAGTGGATGGATAATTAATAGCATTAGGTTTTTGCAAGTAGACATAATAAAGTACAGACCACTTGTAGGTGGTGCGCTTGTTGTTCTCCTCGCTAATCTTCGTAATTGCAAAGGAATAGTGAATATAAAATCAAGGGATAAGAAGTGTTTTTTGTGGTGTATTCTCGCAAAGCTCCACCCCGCCAAATACCACAGTGAAAGAGTCCATCTATATACTCCATTTGAGATGGAATAAGATTGCTCCGATATTACGTTGCCTTTTCATCTTAACACATTTATGCTTAAAAAATTCGAAAAAAAAAACAATCTGTCAATTAATATCTTTGGTTGGGAAAAAAATGAGGTCTTTCCTCGTCACATTAGTGATAATAAAGTTTCCCAAGTTAGACAAATTGACCTTCTGTACATTGTTTCCGGAGAAAAACACCATTTTTGTCTGATACGTAATATGAGTAGATTGCTGTGCAACTCCACTAAACATAATGGTAAGATTTACGTATGTCGTTTTTGTCTACATCGGTTTTATGGAGAAAATTCTAAACAAAACCACCAAAATCATGTGGAAAACTGTTATATTCATGGATCCCAACGTATAAAAATGCCTCTGAAAACTCCCATTTTGAAATTTGACAAATTTGGATGGATACAAAAGGTAACTCGATATTGTTTTTTTCTTGGAAAATATTAAATGTACTTTATTATTTCAGGTGCCGTACGTTATAATTGCCGACTTCGAGTCTCTTATTGTAAAAATTCAGACTTGTTTTCCGGATTCAATCTTATCATCTACTACCAAACTGTCAGAACACGAAGCATGTGGATTTAGCTACGTTGTTGTAGAACCAGATGGTATCGTATAATTGTAATATTTTCCTGTTCTACACTTTAATTTTATTATAATTTAGGCACACCAAACGCACCTGAGACTTATAGAGGTACAGATGCTATCGACGTGTTTCTCGAGAGCCTACTAGCGGAACAAAAAATCATCGTCGATTTATTAAAGAAAAACGTCCCGATGGACCTCACACCCTCAGAAATTGAAACGTGTTCGAAAGCCACTCATTGCTATGTTTGCTCGGAAATTCTAACTCTCACCGATCCACCGGTCAAAGATCATTGTCATTATTCAGGTAAATATTTAAATATATATAGCTTGTGTATAGAATATAATTATTGAACACCTTCAGGGCGTTTCCGTGGAATTGCACACAACTCTTGTAATTTAAAGCTACGAGTGGGGAAGTTCATACCAGTTATTATGCACAATTTATCTCGGTACGTTTATAGAATATAATTTAATTAATTTTGCTTAAAGAGTGTGGATTACATATTAACAGGTATGATGCTCACCTTATCATGCAAAGAATAGGTTTAAAGAAGGAAGAAAAAATTACATGCATCCCTTCCACCGCAGAAACTTACATTAGTTTTACTTTTGGACGACTACGTTTTATCGATTCCGTTCGATTTATGCCAGCATCTCTAGAAACCCTTGTCTCTAATTTAGCAAAGGGTGGACCTGACAAATTCCCTATTCTTAACTATGTCTATTCACCTAGCGAAGTTACTCATTTACTTAAAAAATTATCGTACCCTTATGAATACATGAGTGATATGGATAAATTTAATGAAACAAAATTACCACCGAAAGAAGATTTTTTTAACGCTCTAACCGACGAGGAATTATCTGATGAATGTTACGAAAATGTACGTCAGGTGTGGGAGACATTTCATATCCAAACGTTAGGTATATTCAAAGAATAAAAGAAATACTTATCATTTTCATAAAATAAATTTGATTATTCTATCTTACAGGAGAATTACACGACTTTTATGTGCGTTTGGACACACTACAACTAGCAGATGTTTACCAAAGCTTCCGTACAATGTGCATTGAATTTTATAAACTCGACTGTGCACACGCTTACACCGGACCCGGATTAGCTTGGGAAGCTGCTCTTTACATGACGAATGTCCGACTAGAGCTTATACAGGATATAGACATTCATTTATTTATTGAGCGTGGAATACGGGGAGGCGTTTCCATGATAAGTCATAGATTTGCCCAAGCGAATAATAAGTATATCCCAGAAACTTACAATTCCAAAAATCCGAGTAATTATATAATTTACTTGGACACGAATAACTTATACGGTTATTCTATTATAGATTATCTCCCAATGAGTAAGTTCGCTTGGGTACCTTTAAATGATTTATTGTCCTTCACTAATAAACATGTGTTAAATTTACCAAACGAGTCGCCTTGGAAGTTGATTTGGAATATCCCCAAGAACATAATTGCTATCCACTCGCTCCCGAATCGCGGATAGTAAGTAAGGATATGTTTTCACCATATTATAAACTAATGTTACAAGAGCTAAAGCTCCCGCTAAAAAACACGCTTCCAAAATTGGTCCCCAGTTTGATGAACAAGGAAAAATATGTTGTACACTACAGAAATCTTAAATATTACGTCTCCAAGGGGTTGAAATTAATCCGAGTTCATAAGATTTTATCGTTCAATCAAGGACCGTGGCTACGACCATTCATTGAATTCAACACCGAGAAGAGAAAAATGGCCGAAAACGATTTTGAACGTGACCTCTTCAAGCTCCAAAACAATAGTGTCTTTGGTATGAAACAAACAAAGAAAAACAAACAAAAATTTACCCTTAGTTTAATTTTTTTATTTTTTATTTTTTTTTAACAGGTAAAACGATGGAGAATTTACGAAACAGAATAGATTTCCACTTAGTTCAAACACCTGAACGGGCAATTAAAAAAGCGTCTTCCCCCTGTTTCGAAAAATTCACAATATTCCATAATGAACTTGTGGGTATTCATATGAAAAATAGGAGTTTAACGTTGAATAGACCAATATACACGGGGTTTACCTTTTTGGAGTTGTCAAAACTCTGTATTTATGAATTCCATTACGATTATATAATGAAGAAATACAAGAGTAATGCGAGGCTTCTGTTCATGGACACCGATAGTCTCACCTACGATATAAGGACTGATGACGTCTACGCCGATTTTAAGAATGATTCCGAACTTTTTGACTTCTCAGGTTATCCTATCGACCATCCTTCTTACAGTGAGTGCACACAGCTTTTGTTTTTCTGACAGCATCATGAATTAAATCAATAACGTTAGTTCCTAAAACGACTGATAGTTTGATGATTAGAATCGGTCTTATAATAAGAAGCTCGCAATTCCAATTGCACTACCTCGTTTACGCCACCACTACCCTGTTGCGGAGGAGGGGGTGGGGGTTTAGATGGTGGTTGCGGTGATGGTGATGTAGGATTTGCAGTGTCGCTCGATATATTTTCCATATAACCGGAAGAACTAGAAGAGAGATATGGAGTTGAATCTCTTTGTGCTCGTAATTATTGCGGATCAACCTATACAATTGAAGTGGACGAGATAGGAATTGCGACAGGCGAGTAGTGTTCAGATGGGAAATCATCGAACCATGGTGACGAATTTATGAGCTCAACGCTACTTTCGGAGTAGCTTTTCGATAAAGCATCAATTTTAGAGGTGAAACTTGTATTATGTCTTAGCCTGCTTGTTTTCCAATCTTAGACTTAGCATGCCTATCAGTGAAACTAGGATTACGTAGTGGCCGGCTTGTTTTCCTTTTCTTAGATTTTGCATGGATAGCAGTGAAAGGCTTTGTTATGGTATTTGCATGTTTGAAGCCGACCGCTTTCGTTTCTCGATAGAGGGCGATTACGTTTCGTTTTATTTTTAATTAAATTGTTTAATTCGATTAGATTATTACATTTCAGAGGTACTCAATTATTTCCCTAAATGCGTTAACCAAATCAATACCTTTAACCCAGTTCGGTATGAAATCGGGCATTTCGTCATTAAAATTTAACATATCGGTATAGCAGCGCGCTATAGAAACCCGATTAAAATAAATATTGTACAGAAAAAGCAGGATTACCGGTCTATTGCTTGTATAATATTGAAAATCTGCTAGTGACAAAAATTCAGTTGTTGGTAAGGTTTTTTAACTGGTGAGCTTTGTTTCCCAATCAAGAACTGAAACGCATTTTGAAAGTTGTTGAAATTGGTCAAGGTTCAGATGTTTATGAAACTTCCCTACCAGACACAATAAGCCCTTGCGGTGGAGACATTTTTGCATGATTAAAGATACAGAGTTAGATGTCATCAAACGTTTTGGAGGGCAAGTGGACACACTTTAAGCGGGGAAAAGTAAAAAAAAAGCCTGTAGTTACTTACTACCGGTATCTGAGGACTGGTACTGATTTGGAGTTCACCATTGAATTCAAACAGCAAATTCATAATTTACGAGTGCCTAAATCTAACAAAGAAACGAAAATGATTTCTCGTCGAACAACCCCTTAGTCAAGTAGAATCGTTGAAGCAAACTTTCGCTTCTGGAAAATTAATACCTAAAATGGGTTACTTGAAAGGTCTAAATGGGTTAAACACTACTCATAAAATTATTGGGGAAGCGACCAAGATATCTGATCAAATGCCGTAGCATGAACTTTATCCGCATTTACAACCACTGATGGTTGAGGAATTGAACTTAAAGACGTTTTTTAATTAATTTAATTATAACGAATAATAACAAATATTTACCATTGTCGGTTCTAATTTTTTTCCGAGATTGCGGGATTTCCGGTACAACTCATTTTACGGGCGTATTAGGAGGGGTTACCCTATGTGAAGGTCCAGGTTGGGGCGATACTGTTCTAACTACGAATACACCGTCCGGGTGTAACTTTCGCTTCTGAAGAAGTAAATTGTCATTTCGCTTAAAAGACTTTCCGCAAACGGAACAAGTTAAATTTATATTACCGTGCATGGAATTAACATGGCAAACCAGACTTGGCTAATGGTTGAAAACCGCAGCGCAAATGAAACAGGTAAACATGTCAAGGCCGAATGCGTCATCAACGTTACCATCTATCCCTTTTCATACTGACCGGTATGCCTATAACAATATGATGCATTTTTGGTTACCTACTTTTCCTAAACTCTCATTGGTGAAAGCTTACGTATACCTTAACTTTGACATGGTCAGTGAGACTTGGAATAACCTGCGTAAGGTGTCGCATTACAGTGGGGTTAGATCCCCATGTTGCGCAATTTACCGTTGAAAATAGTATCTCCCATTGAAAATAACGCGGAAGGATACCCCGGTTTATATAGGCTACTATAAAATAATTATTTTTTCCGAAATCGCACGTGTGATGCTAAGTGATTGATATGTTTTCGATGAAAGAAAGGAAAAAACACTCTCCGGTTTTAGAGATCCATAGCTTACAAATTTAAGCAAAAGTTTTCCCATTGAATATTCTCGGACCCGTAATTTAGCTCAGAATACCCACGTTTTTACCCGTAACGAATTATTCCAAAAGATAGTCCTTTTTTCCCTGGCACTTAGTACATTTTCTTGAGAGGGAATAAAAGCTTAATCCCATTTCTCCATCTGGTAATGGAAAACACCTGACGACGTACCTGATTTTTACTTTATCCCGTAGAAAATTGAGCTGTTACAAAGAAACAGTACTTTTCGTTCAAGATTCAACCTATCTTCTTTGTAAACTATGACGTCGCTTGGGTTTCTAATTCACGACACGGATTTTGGGGCCCCATAGATCTGGAAACACTGGTCGTATTCTTTCGAACACGCTTTTGCTACTAAAACTGTTTCCATCGGTGTGAAGCCCCAATTTCTCCCTTTTTATTCGTGAACTCAAAATTAATTTGAAGCAAGTGACGGCACTGGTGTGGTTGCGTTTTGGCTTAATAAATGTCACCAGCGTGAAAAACAAACAGGTCGGTTGTATATCAAAATAAGACTAGAGGCGTCAACCAAAAAGGTGAAATTTTGCCTGATTGGCTTATCTTAATCACATGGTCAACAAGACAAAATATTTTACGGAGTGAATGTGTATTTATATTTCAGTGTATTGTTTACCATATAATAAAGGTTAAGTTTTAGTCTCTCGATTATACTGTCTATATCTCTCTCCATATTAAAGTAAACAAACTTTGTTTTGAGAACTACCAAATAGGCTTAGCTTATAAGTTGCACATGAAGAATTAAAGAAGGATGGCTAAAAGTCCAAATAAAAGTATTATATGATATATTATTGGTTGCAACTGTTTATTACTTGTAAACATTTGAAACATGTTTTTAGGAGAGAAACATGGTTTCAAGTTGGAAAATGAAGCCCCTAAGGATTTCCAAACAGAAAGGAAGACTTGAATGTCAGTAGACTTATTTGTTTTACACCTGAATAAAAAACTAAGCTATTTCAACGCTGATAAAATTAACTTCTAGTAGTTTAACGATCAAAATGTTTTTATATAGCAATGAAGTGCAACCTACTACATACAAGCTACTGTTGAAACTAGAGATACTGGTTGTCATCCTGGGCCAGAAAGATACCCTAATTCAGAAAAAATCGCAAGTATATTACATTTCCATGCCCAGCCAAGCTCCGTTGCAGCTGTCAGTTAATTCAGAACTTATGAAAAGCCACGACCAACAAGTGAGTGCCCTTTCTCCTCGGTTTTACCTAAGACCATTTACACCTGGACTACAATGCCAACGTTAAAACTCCGATTTCAGAGTGTCCGCTACAAAACACCACCAAGTGGAGAAAATCCGCGATAGTAATCCACAAACATGCCGCAACCTCCCCATTTTTAGGAGGCGAAAGGTTCATAAATAACGGGTCACGACTCGCAGGGCGACCGAGTAAAATGTCGGGAGAGGAGCGTGAAGTGAACGCGTTTTTTCAGCCCGAATTCCCCTGTGGACGAGAGTTGCCTCTAAATAACGATGGTGGCGTTGGGGTAGCGGCGACACTAGTCTAACAACAACGCCTACTTTCATTGCAGTACAGGTGTAAATGGTCTTAGGTTTTAAAAATTTCTATTCAATTATAAATTTTGTAGGACCAGTCTCTCATTTAAGATATGGCTTGACTGTGGATTCTCCATTAACAACTCCAGAAAAATGGCTAGAACAAAACTGTATAACATCAAGGCCAACAACCACTCCTGCTAAGCTGATAATTTTATTTAAATCTCCAATGTATGTTAAATTATGAATTTACATTTTTAAGCGCCCTTTTCTAATATCTCATTTATGATAGTATGGATGAAACTTCTGATAGCTATGGGTCGCCAAACCGGAAAAACTAATTAACATTGCTAGAAATATTTTCCAACTCTAGGAATATTTTCAAACTACCTATCAATTATTTTAAAGCGTTTCCTAGTTATTTTAAGAGAGACGTTTCCTATATATTTTACGGACATGGAATATTTTTCGGCAAAACGCGGGAGAGAAAGCAGCGTTTGTAGTTTCCAATCGGAGAGTTGAGTGTGAACGCTGTAAAGGCGAACTCTTATGGTACTTGTACCGTTGATGGGATGATTCTTGTACCGTTAATGGGGTGGTACTTGAGCCGAGACCCTAAATTTTCTAGAGGCGAGAAAACGTAGAGCTTAAGCGTACGAGTTCAATTAGGTATTAGGAGACCAGGTTTTCCAGTGGATACCCGTAAACTAGATCGCTTAGTGGAGACTGCATACTCGGACACTAGATCTTTCAGTGAAGGCTTATCATCAACGGTACAAGAACCATCCCATCAACGGTACAAGTACCATCAGAGTTCGATTTAACAGTGTTCACACTCTCCGATTGGAAACTACAAGCGCTGCATTCTCTCCCGCGTTTTGCCGAAAAATATTCTATGTCCGTAAAATATATAGGAAACGTCTCTCTTAAATTAACTATGAAACGCTTTAAAATATCTATAGAAAGTCTATTAAAATATATAGGATTTTTTAAAATTGATAGGTAGTTTGAAAATATTCCTAGAAATGCTATTTAGTTTTTTCCGGGTTGGCGCCCCATAGATAGCAGTGAGAATGAAATGAAAGATGAAAATATAGGATGGCTAGTGAGGAAGAAAATGAAGTGGCTGGAGGTTTTGTAAAAATAGAGTACGTTATCTTTGATTTAAATTATAAATAGTGGTTTCTATAAAATACGAGAGGTCACTATTAAAAGTATAACGAGCGCACACTTCAGTAACGTCAGACATCGGGATTTGCAAAACTTTCGCATAGTGCTTGTGACGAACTAAAAACATTTTGGTGTCATATTTGAATATTTGTTTTTCTTTAATTTTAACATTTCGTTTGATATAATTTAGAACTGACGAAGAAGATCCATATTTTGAAGCACGAAGAAAATAAAATTAAAATTGAGTAATATACGTAACTTAATTTGCATTTTTTTAAAGAGGATGATGAAGAACATGAGGATATTAAAGAAATTGAGTCTGAATTGAGTTCTTTGATTATAGAGCCTATTGAAAAGGTATGTTTATGACTAATTTTATTTAGGCCTCTATTTTTATTTCTTATTTTTCTTTGGTGTATTTCATTTTTTCAGACTCCATCAGAACTAACAAACTACTCGGTGAATGATTCAATGACAGTAGTAAATTAATTGTTACTGCCGTTATGATACATTTTTCTGGCAGTGATGGAAAGCGTCATAAAAATGACCCTTTTACTATTTCATTTTTAATCTAAAATAATAGATGTAATAATATTTTTTTTAATTATCCAGGGATCTTGGGCAAGTCAGCCCTCATTTCGAGACGTATATTCTGGAAACCTAACAGTTGCCAGTGGCATTTCTTTGTCAGAAAATATGTATGGGAAAGTTGCATTGCTAATGAGGCATGCCAAAATCTACTTCTTCGGAAAAGACACTTATTACAAGTAGGCTTTTTCTAATTGTTTTAAACATGTTCGTCACAAGAATTTTATCGTACCTAAAGTAATTATCATAAGTATGACAATTGTATAATTTGGCTTATACCAATCGTTATAGTTAATTCTGCGTGACTGAACTTTAATTTTCATTCTTAATTCTATAATATGGGATATTATTTTAAAAACGTCTCGTAAAATCGATTTCAATTTGCCACATCCTTTCAATGGTCTCGTAGCGGGTGCAACTCAGTTGGGAAAATCGTACTTCATAGCTAATCTTCTCAAACACAAAGACACGTGCATTTCACCCACTCCCAAGATAATAATTTGGTGTTATACAGAGTATCAACCGAAACTGTAACGTTCAATTACAAGGTGATTCTAGTAAAACTTGAGGAGGATACTGTATTTACTTGTATTTCAATTATTTAAAATATTTTCTAAGATATAAAAAATATTAACTGATCTTAAACATTTCCGATTGCATGTATAAGAAATACACAAAAAATTTGTCATAAAAATATTGACCATGGGTAAGTGTGCTTATCTCATCATCTAGAATGTACCTTTTATTGTAGACAGTTTGTTGCTCACAATTATCGTCATTTCCGCGATTGTTACAACGCGTTTAAACAAACAGTCGTGGTACTCGGCGTGACGTACGCGCTTTTTCACTACACGACGGCACACTCCTTTACAAATCTACTTTTCTCCCTTTGTTCATAAAATCATAGACTAAGGAAGGTTTCACAAGGACATCCCGCGCGATTTTTTAAATCCTGATAAGTCTCACCGCTAGATGGCGTCAGTGTTTCAAAAATAGTGGGGCGAACCATAGACTTAAGGAATAATGAAGCATACACCATATTCACTTCAGGGACTTAACTCTGTAGCACGTGCTTTTTATTTATTTCCAAAAACATCATTGATCGATTGTGATTGTGAATCATTGTGATAATAAACATTAGTTTCCATTGAGGATGACTTTGCATGCTTATTTAATGGTATGTACCAAGTTTTTAAATAATATATATCTAAGGTAATTTATTAACATATCAATTGTTTCAGATTCAATGTCATCATTATCATCAGTTGAGGTTGAGGATAATGAACCTATAACATTGGTTCGTGATCAAATGTGTAATGGTAAATGTATATCAAATTCGATGATGAAATGATACTAAATATAATTAATATGATTTAGAGTATGAATCATTCTTCCTGGCTGATCATATTGGAAATGTCGCTAATGGACAAGATATCCAACCTGCATCAGTTCCTACAACTTGTAAAGAATGTCTTGCAAGATAAAATGCCATGGAGGCAGAAAATGCTAAGTAAGTAAGCCGAGTTATTAATTTATTGATATTGTAATTCAAAATTTCAAATTTTAACTTCAGGGTGAAAAACCCAAGACCGAATAAAGTCGTAAACCTTACCTTAACAAGTAATTAAGAATTTTCTATGAAATTAAATTAAATTTCAAGTTATTAAAACATTTTTTCACTTAATGTTTCAGCAATAAAATTTGAGCCAACTGCGAAAGACTTCTTCAATGAATGCCTTCAGAATATTAACAACGCTGCACGATCATATCATACAGTAGAATATAAATCTGTATATTCTTGGATCTCGCAGATGTCTGTTGCAGATATCATGTTCTGGAATCCTACAATTTCCAAGAACTTAACTGGAATATCGCATGCAAAATATTGGCAAAAGGTCAAAATTTTATTAAATGATGAACCTAAAGTAAAGATATTTATCGAATCTCTGGATCACCTAGTGGTACCCCAGCAAACACAAACACGTCCTATGGACATCCGATAGACGTCACACTCGGATCTTGCCTTCGTCCGTAGGACATCCCATAATCCAGGGTTGACGTCGGTTGGACGTTAAAGGACGTCCAAATGTCCGGTTTGTCTATAGCCGTAGTACGTCCCGGGGACGTGTTTTCGGACATCCAACGGCAATTACAGCGGTCGTCCCCTGGATGTCTTTCTATAAAACCTAGAGATGTCTTTAGGCCTTTAATTTGGTTCAATCATGGCTCAATAGGGATGAAACTAGGACGTTCATTGGATATCGTATTCTTCAACAAAATATTTAAAAAGCCAAACTTCATATTAAAATTTTATTCAAAACATTAAAATACAAGATAATGAAAAAAATCCAGCAACAAGTGTACAATTTGATTGTAATAACACGAACTCTGCAAGTATTAGCAGTTAACATATAAATTACAAAACTTCTATAGTTATTTAATTTTTATATAACAAAATAAATTTCGAACTAAACAATTAAAAAATTAAATAACCTTCCTTATACAAATGTAAAAAAACAATAAAATTAATTTTAAAATCAGAAGCAAAATAAAACTAAGCCATTTAATACTATTCCTTAAAAGAAATTAAGACTATCGGATGAAAAATGTACTCTAGAAATTACTGTTTCTCGAAGCTTAATTTTAATATTTATCCAAATCTTACTTTTGGAATTACAATTTAACTATATAAAATATCACAGTATAAATAAAGCTTTAGGCGAACCGTTCAGTGAGAGTAATGAATAATTAACTTAAAAAGTTAAATTGAAACATGTACAGGTCCAAAATGAACTTTAAAAACAGCGAACCTTCCCTAACATTCGGAGAATTCAACGCAAATCTTACTTTTGGAATTACAAATCCAATATATAAAATATAACAAAATGAAATAAAGCTTTAGGCGAACCGTTCAGTGAGAGTAATGAATAATAAACTTAAAAAGTTAAATTGAAACATGTACAGGTCCAAAATGAACTTTAAAAACAGCGAACCTTCCCTAACATTCGGAGAATTCAACGCAAATCTTACTTATGGAATTCCAAATCCAATATATAAAATATAACAAAATGAAATAAAGCTTTAGGCGAACCGTTCAGTGAGAGTAATGAATAATAAACTTAAGAAGTTAAATTGAAACATGTACAGGTCCAAAATGAACTTTAAAAACAGCGAACCTTCCCTAACATTCGGAGAATTACACGCAAATCTTACTTTTGGAATTCCAAATTCAATATACAAAATAAAAAAAATGAAATAAAGCTTTAGGCGAACCACTCAGTTCCTTTGGCAAAACTTGTTCCCAATATAATTAAACCAAATGAGTTAGAAATTTTAAATAGTGAGTGGAGAATGCTCCCAGATTATGAGGACATTAAAATATGTTTCCAACTATATCCCGTTTTGCGAAAGCCTTAATTTCTCTACCTCATTCCAGTGCAAATGTCGAAAGAATATTTTCCAATTTAAATTTGATAAAAACTGATCATAGAAATTTACTATCGACCCCAACACCTGCAACTATTTGTTATTTACAAAAGAACACATTAACAAAGAGTGTTATAAATGGCAACCTAGTGAGTCACTCAAAAAATGAAAATTTCCCGAGATTAATACTGTCTGTGATAAACTTTTGAGAATTGGTTTTGTTAAAATAAATTTTTTCTTTAATGAATTCAAATTTCTAGTTTTTATTTAAATTTCAAGGTTATACCATTAAAACTCGGGTTTCTATTCAAATTTCGTGCCATTCCCGTTCATTTTTCTCGTTTTTTTAAACTGAGGAAATTTTCGAACACAGATGGCGCTTTGAACGGAAAAGTACGTTTCTGAATTGGGGAAAATACGTTACTAAAAGCGCCCGGAACTAACTGACCATGCCGCCCTTCAATGGCTATTTTCTCTCAAAGACCCCCCACGGTCGTCTCGCTCGATGGTCCCTCGCATTGCAGGGGTTCGATTTCAAAGTTATTTACCGCCCCGGGAGAGTAAATAAACTGGCCGACCCTCTCTCCCGTCTACCTTATTCAGGCGTTGAGTACCCCTCCCCATAGCCCCCTCGCGACCGACTCTCGAAGAAACTCTCCCTCACGGAGGTGTTTCCGGTATGACGTATCCAACGTCAATAACGATTTAAAATTTGAAAAAAGCCAAAGAGGATAAAGGTTTGGTTTGGTTTGGTTGATCGACCTCTTGTTGTATCAAGAAGGAATGTTTAATTAAATGTATTGAAAAGTATTGTGATATTAATTAAGGGAACAATGTCATCAGAGGCGTATATATCAAAATGTAAAATTATATAAAAATTATGTCTCATTATAAACTTACTGATTTTAAGATTGCCTTTCAATTTAGGAGCTATGAAGTTAATAAAAGTATTGAAGATCGTTTTGAAAAGAGGACAATGTTTAAAATGTACAACGAAGCTGTAAGCGAGTTTCTGGATAAATTAAAAATAAATGAAGAGCTAGAAGTTCAAGATCTAAGCGAAAAAAATTGTTGATATATTTTGGAAATTAGCTGCAACGTAATATCTAAACTCACCAGAGACACGTTTTATACGGAATTTTGCTAAATTTGCTTAGAAGAAAGAAAAATGGGATCCTGAAAAACATACTAAAACGTAATAAGAATTTGTGATATAAACGACTTCATTCAAAAGAATTTAGTATCAAAATTTCTGGAAATATTCATGACTTTCTTTATGTTAAAACTAGAGGTTGGTGTTCACACTAGTACCTTGAAACACAGTGAAAAAATAGCTAGAGACTTAAAAGAGATAGAAAACAACCAAATCACTGAATACAGGAGCCCGCTTTCTGATCTAACTAACTGCAATGTATCAACCCAAAAAAATCTAGATGTACTTAGACATGTCGCTGGATATACAGCTAGGCAACTAATTAGGAAGAAATGCCCAGAAGATACATTAAAAAACATCGTTAAGGACCAGTTTAAGGAAGAGGTAATTAAGCCAGGATATTGATGCTGAAGATTGGGTTAGTAAGTTGTAAGGAGGAGGATTAATTAAAGTGAAGGATGTTAATAACTAATTAATTGTTGAAATCAAGAAAGTCTGACCATTTCTATACGATAGAAACGAAGACTTAAAAACTAATGCCATGAGACATATCATGCAAATTAGTAGTATTCGTGATTTTTGGAAATCTATATGCCAAGATAACGAGGAAAAATGGCTGGTAGTGGTTCTTGACACCTTTTTAAACACCAGGGGTAAATGTTTGGTCAGAGATTTATTAGAACACTAAAGGCACAGAAAGCTTTAAGAAAAGCATTGAAAGAAAAAACTTCAAATCAAGAAACGGGCAATTCAACTTCAAAAGAAAAAAGCAATACTACTTAGAGAAAAAATACTATCAACTCAAATGAAGAAATCAATAACACCACAAGAGGTCAATAAGTCAGGAGCATCATCAAAAAAGGGAATGTCTAAAACTGAAATGGCTTTGAGTAGGATAAAATCCATACCATCTGAAATTCCTTCAAAAGTAATCAAAAGAGATAAAGTGATCAATAAAACTAACAGTCTTTCCATCGCTAATGCTATCTCAACCACAGTTCCTACACTACATGTACCTGAAACCAAAGTGATAAATTACAGTAACAGTGTTATTGCTAGTTCAACTACATTTCCTACGCTACAAATACCAGAAACCAATGATTTCAGCTTTATACGGACCATGATATTTTTATTGACTATGATTTAAAAATAATTCCTTTTAAACTTATTTATCTATTATTTTAGTGTTTCCATTAACGGCGTCTAATGCAAGCTCCAAAAAAGAATTTAGTTTATCAATATTTGATTGGAATAACCAAACTGAGGGGTTAGCATTTCCAACACCAGCGGCGCGGTGCTTTCCAAAAGGTTGTTCAAGTGGGTTCTGGTTTAGATGTTGGGTCAAGACTAAACTGGCATTTTTCTTCAGTAGAAATTTCACGACAGCTACCGTTGAAAGGGCGGTAGCAAAATTTAAATTTAAGTAAAAGCTTATATTTATAGTAATGCAACTTTTTTTTACCAGTCATTCTTAATCCCTCTATTGTCTCCTTACTCAAGAGCATACGGTCTCTCAGTTTTAGTGAATTTCTCAGGGCTATTAGCTATCTCCGCTTTCCACTCATCCAAATACTGTATGAAGTCACCTTCCAGCCACTAAAAGTATTAGTATATTATTTTACAAAAGAACAAATTTTCTATGGCACTTTAGATCTTACTTTCGGCCTTTCATCATTCACGTCTTTATAAGGTTTTTTATTGGGCCTTCGCAAGATGAAAAGTACTAACTCACGCTCCATTTCATCTAAAGCATTATGGTGCTCACTGATATCTTTCAGACCTGTGAAACGCCCAGTATTTTTATGGCAAACCAAATCATTTCATCCAATGAGAGTACGTTGTATTTATCTTTTTCTGGGAGGTTATTAATGTGTTCTCACACTTGGTAACAAAATTATTCCAGACTTTTTTAAGAACGCATAAGTCGATTTCGACTTGTTTTTGATGTACGAGCACCATTTAAAAATTTGGTATCCCAACTTAGGGCGTTCCAGAGCTTTGATTTGCTGTTTAAAAAAATTGTCATGAAGGATCCTATTTTCTCACTCTGAAGCCGAGCTTTAAATAGTTGTTTTAAGGCATAAATCTCCTTCTTAGATTTCTCAGTTAGTACTAGTTTGGTTTTTGACTTAGTATTTCTCTTATTAAATGCCAGTTTTTCTACGAACACCTTTCCTTCTTTAGTCTTAGTTAATGCTTTTGCACGATGGCGTAATCGTAGAACTCTTAAGCTTCGCCTGTGAATGATGCAAGCTTGGCATTTCTTTCTCTTTCCGGATCAATCCATAACAATTATTACTGAAAACAGCATCTAACTGCTCTGAATTACGACTTTTAGTTTTATGGTTATTTTTATTACGGGACTTGTAAATGGAAACCAGATATTCGTCAACATTTCCTGGACAAGTTTTGTACTCGTTGTTATTTTCAAAAGGAACTTGTAAATATCCGTATTAGATTCCAAGATAAAATGTGGTAATAGTTTTTCTGTTGCTATATCTACCCCATGAGCTTAAATTTCACATCTAGTTTTTCAATATTGGAGAAAAAGCACTGCAACACGACAAACTAATTTTTTTGTTGGCTAAAAATTATGGTGTTGGATTTTAATTCCATGCACCAGCCAGTGGGTGGAGACAATGAAGAAAAATTAAGGCTATCAGTCTTAATTCCATTTTCTACTTTCTGTAGACATAACTGCCTGCGTCTCGTAATTTTCGTCTTTTGGGTTTCGGAGTTTCATCCTACAAACATTGATAATTGTATTAAGTTAAAATTTTACTTAACATTTTGGTTAAGGTTATCACCACTGCATTTCCATGCGATGGTGTTTATATGGTAAATTTGTTTTGCTAAAAAACTTTAGTCTTGTAAGCAAAATTGAAATCATATAACGAGTAGTTTAAGATCAGATAATAAAGTAAATAACCTTTTCATTGCAAATAGATGAATCACCAAAAAATAATGATAGCAGCTCAGATGTCAAAACCTCTCTCAATGGAATTGGGTCTGGCCTTTCTTATGTAGGTCCGATGAAGTTGTTAAAATGCTTACTACATATGTACGTGGATCCCTTCACATTTGATATTGTTAATTCTTTACGTCCCCAAGCTTTAACTCACCTTTCACATTTTTCACGTTCAGTTTTTGGTGATGGGAATTTAATGAACCGTAGGTCACTAAGTTAAAATTTTGGAGGCTCCACAGAAATACATGGCCCATAAACACAAGGTTTTCGTAGCATTTTTAAATATTGACAGCTTTCATATAATTTGATTCAATTTATGTTCATATAAAATACTGAATCGTTTCAATGAGAAGCCCAGGCTTAACAATCAGCTATTTTAACTTCTCCTGAATTAAAATGTTAAAAAAATTTTGAAATTGCTATCAAATTAAACTCCCTAACTGCCTCACAATTCTTAATAGTTAATTCTATCCTCGCAAGGAAAAATATATACCGTTTTACCGGAGAATCGTACGCATTTCAATCAAGTTCCCCTCTCCTTTTCTTCAGGTGTTCAGAAACGGGGTGCGTCAATCAAAAGGGATGGGAGAAGTACTACAGCGGTAGTCTTACAATGCGTCCCTCATTCTCGGAGCCTCGTCTAACCTCACAGCAGTCTTTACTAGCCTCCCAGCCTCACGCAGCCTCTCGCGGAATTTACTAGATCTCAGCTTTCAGCTTCTTTGTTTTGCAACCGGCACTTTCCTACTACTATTATGGAAATTTTCGAATTTCCCGAACACTTTTTTTTGTGGACATCATCTTTGCAAAGTGTTAAAGTGCTTTCATTTTTTGTACTGTTTGTCTTAAATGGTTACATAAATCATTTGATGTCTGTGATAATGAGTATAACTACCAAGTTTATTACAAGTGTAAAACATGTAAAATTACATTGTAACCCGGCCACCTGAATTAAGGGCTTCAAAAGTAGCTTGGTGAATTAGGCCTAGGGTGGTGCCTAGGGTGGTGCCTTGGGTATTAGCCTAGCTGATTATTATTATAAATTATTTTATTACTTATAATTTTCATTTATTTGTCAACCTCTATAAAAATATATTCCGTAAAATTAAAAACAAATATTACATAAAAAGCCCTGCTGATCAGATAAATATACACTATAGTCTAGTCTAGAATATCTAGTCGTTAGACATGTTAAAAGTGTAGAAGCTGATGTTTCAATTGTTTAGTTTACATGGTTTTTACGTGTTTGTCTTAAGGTCTATAGGCATATAATGAGGTCTCGAAAACTCCTTAACAATATCGCCGTCTTTCCCTTGAATACTTATAATTCGCAAAAGGGGTACGTCAGAGGCACCGACCGATCAGCTTTAAACGATGTCCGAGTAGATGAACAGGGAATGTAAACACGCGTCCATGTCCCAGCTAAAAGGCGCAGTCATGGAGGTGTCAACAGAACATCTTCTCCGGGGTTTCTCGTTAACCCTTAAATAGAGGAAATTTCTTGGGGGAAATGTATTTGGTTCATCCTCTCCATTGTAACCACGACCCTGCGATTTGGTTTGTTATAATGAAACTTTACTCTAGAGCTTATATTTTGACCAAAATCGTCAACCGACCGAATTTCTAGTAAATCCTCAACTTCATAATACCCTGGTGGTATTACGATATTTACAAAATCCATTATTCCGCTGAGACGTGGTTAGTCAAAACCTGTTTCATTTGTTTTTTCTTTTTAGTTTACCTTTTTGATTCGTCCGAAATTGTTTTCCAAATTCGAATTACACACTCTTCTTTCACGTTATTCCAAGTTCTCGGATAACTTATTTCAGCTAGACCAACTTCGTAAGCACTATCGAGATTTACCGGTTCTAGTAAATACGTTCTGAACTTGCTTATAGTGTTATTTTTAAAATAGTGCATGGAAGAGTCCGAGGAGAGCGTTATATAGAAACTATCAATTGTGTAACGATTTCTTGCACCCAAGAATCTAAATCGGAGCTGTAACCACGCCAACGCACGAGAAATTCTTTAGTTCCGTCAAGTTTTGTCCTCCTCTTTAAAACTTTATATATTTTAAATATACAGTTGTTGAGGTCCTTCACAATTTTTTGTATTTCCTCTTGGAAGAACACTCAAATCTTCGAGTTTATATACCGGTGGGTTTCTCGGTATTTGCTCTACTACTAGGAATAATTCCTCGGTGACGTTAGCTTTATAACCCTTTTCGAAAGTTCTTTTATTTGTGCTGATTCGAACTAAATCGCCTATTTCAAAATGAAACTTGACAGGAGGAGAAAAATCTATTTTCCCATATAAATTATCCCGTATCTGTTTTGAATTTCCTCTTGTTACTTCAACGGGTTTACATTTTATAGATCTATGGAATTTGTTGCTATAAGAATCCAATAAATCCGGCAGAACGTCGATATATCTATGCGTGATTTCAAAGTGCGATTGAAACGTTCGATGACACCCGATTTTACTTCAGAATGCGTCGCGAAAATCTTGATTCCTCTACATTTCAATTCTCGTTAAACCCCTTTACAAAGAAACTCATTTCCGTGATCAGTTTGAACAATCTTTGGTTTTCTACACGATCCTAAAATCGCTTTTAACGGCGTAACCATCGTGGTCCCTTTCTTGTCTTTTGAAGCCACCGCAAAAGCGTATTTACTAAATACATCAATACAACATAAAACATATCGGAAACCGTTATTGTGACGTTTTATGTCTTGCAGGTCTGCCAGGTCGAGTTGCCATTGTTCGTCTATTCCATACACTATCGTCTTATAAACATTCAAGAGTGCCCTTATATGAACAGTCCATTGCAATTCAGAGTGCCCTATATATTTGTTTATTAGTTTTACTGATATCGGCAGATTTCCGAGTATAACCAGAGTTCCTACACATTACTGATGAGCCCCAAAAGGGCGAAACCGGACTACTGTTGGAATCTCTGGCTAAAATTTTTACATCATTATCTTAACGTTGGAATTCAACGGTCGCCCGAGCGTAAAAGATGTCTGCGGAATAACGACCACCATGCAATAATTGGTGAAGACAGTGGGATAGGTATACATAAGTCTATGTATTTGTACCCCGCTGCTCCGCCTTAAGCACTACAGCGGCCTATGAAACTAACCAGACCGGGACAAAAGTGCGCTTTTCGAAACAACGTTTGGCCAGTGAGACAGCCATCGTGACTGCCTCACATATAGCAAACAAACGCTCTCATCATGGCCCAACAAAAGGCGACGCCATGGGCCCAATTAGCTAACACTTACGGTACTAAGACCTTCTCGTGTGTGCAGTTACGGGCTTAACCCTTATATTATATATTTGTATTGAGGAGGAAATAGGGGATGTTGACCCTTGTATTCTTCTATGGTGAATTTCTAATATAGTTAGGTCATCGGTAAATCTATATCTATGCAAAGTGTCGGCATACGACAATAACTTCGAAATATTCTAATATATATTTAGCACACGTGTAATATCCCGATAAAATAATAAGAATCACGATAACTATTTAAGTGAATTGACGATACATATTAACCGTATAACGAAGTAACTGAGTAATTTAATTTAAACGATATACTGCTGTGATTTTGCGGAATATTTTCTGCGACTTTTACGTTGTAAAATATTTGAAGCTGACAGTTTTAGGAACCAAAAGTTGATAACAGCAGTTAAATCGGTCCCAAAAGACCAAAAAATTCCATTCCTTACTCTTCCCTTTTAAATGCATAGTGGCTAAGTGGCCCCGTGAAGTAAGCACCTGCATACATAAAAACACGTTATGGATTGTAGAAAAATATCTTTGTCACAGATGCATTAAGTAAAATTATCAAAATGTCTTCCTTTTCTTGGGAAAAGAGAAATTGGCATTTTTTGGCCGAAAGCGTTTGAAGACGCAGTGGATAGGCTTGTATATTTTGGAGGTGGGAAACAACGGTAAAATAGCTATATTGCAGCAGCTGCTCTCGTCTCTTTTCTTCTTCTTCCGAGAAGCGTGATGTGACCTTCAGTAGAAAGAACATTCTTTATCTGCTGACCCACTGTCCTAACACATTCTTAACTCGACCTCTTGTCCCCCCACCCGTAGCGTTTCTGTTGCCGCCCTCCCTACCCACTGTGTAAGGAATAGCTCGAGAAAAATGGTATAAACCGTATAACGTTTTGTGCCTGGCAAATGAGAGCTGGTCGGAGAATGATTTAAGCCTACAATTTCATATTTGGGGTTTGTGTTGTAACAAAATGTTTCTATTGTCATTACGGTTTGCAATATTACGTGCGCGTGGTACCGATTTGATAAACCCGAAAATAAACGAGCTTCTTACAGGGAAAGTTTTTAACGAAACTTGGGGAAAAACGAAAGTTTACATTTGACCAGAAAATGATATAAATTAGTTAAGATTTTTGTTTTCTGGAATGACAGAAAGTTCAACGCAAAGAAATCTTTTACCATCATCGAGTGGTTCAAGCGACAGTGAGTTGCCGTATATTTCGTCAGCCATTTCGTCACCAACTTCGAGCCAAGTACTAAAAGACGAAGTTCCTGATGTTTCTAACAACGAAGTACATACTGTCACAATTAATGCAAATAATGGTACCTCGTCATTTATTACGTAAACCAAAGATAATTTGTTATACATATTTCTGTATACAAAATAAACTAAACCACGACTAAACCTTTTTCGGGGGGGGGGTAAATTATGCAGTGCATGGTTACATACGGCGATTTTACTAATTTTAAAAAACACAGAAAGCCTGGAAGGACGGCTACATACTGAAAAAAACAATGCAGATTGGCGCCATTCTAAAATAACTTCCTCCTAAATACCGAGCGACTCGCGTCGTCAGTTATTTACCAAAATTTTTTTTCTATATCTCATTGTTCAACTTCTCAACAGTCGAACTACAACCACTAGCTATCAATAATCCCCGACGAAGACGAAGATCAAAGTTTTCAGAGGAAAATGCGCTAAGTGGAATTTTTGAAGAGATTGCAATTGACGATCATACGACACAAGAGGAAAAAGATATCGATATTCACACAGATAATTCGGAGGAAGCACAAACAACAATAGTGTATCCTGATGGATTTAAAATCGAAAGTTGTTGAAAACCAATTTTCAAGATTTTTCATAAATCGAAAAAGTGTGTTGAATCACGCTCTAATTGTTTTCAAAAGAAAGAAGTTCCAGCCAAACAGTAAAGTGGTGGTGCAATTGAGCGACGAAGCTATTCCTGAGGGTGACATAGCTACGGGTGGACCAACTCGCGAATTTTTCATTTGTTGACCCCAGACATTTTTGCGTGCCAAATTTTTGAAGGCCCACCCAATAGTCTGAACCTGGCCTTGGTTCAAAGTGCTATCATTGACGAATTATATTTTCTTATTGTACAAGCCGGAGGGTTCCGTTCCACGGTGCATTTCATCTCTTTTATAAAATAGAATTGTCTATCGAGACAAAAATTCAAAACCTTCTATTTCTGATGTTCAGGATTTCGAGTTAAGAAAAAAGCTTATAGAAATAGAGAAGACAGACACTTTTTCAACTCTTGAAATTGCTGCGGATAAAGTCGTGGACCTTCGATGCTATTCGGGGACAATGTTTCCACTCAAATCGATAAACGACAAAGAAAAAATAGTAAACGATTTATGTTACTATTATGTAATCGGCCGGTCAAAGGAGGCCCTTGACCAATTCGTAAAAGGGATGGAAGCATTGGGTTTAAGAGAAGAGATGCGCAAACGTCCTAAAACCTTTATGCATTCATTTGTAAGAGATAAACATCCGGCTGAAATGACAGCCGAACAGTTCAGAAAGATATGTTTACTGTTTCCCACTCTTCTATGGTCGGAAATAGACAAGACGTAGAGTTAGATGTCCTCCCTTTTTGGGAAAATTACATTCAAGTAATAGAAGACAAAGAACCTCCAGTGTGTTTTCCAAATTTTCTTGTTTTTGCCACTGGGCAGATCGTAAACCACCATTAGGTTTTCCTTTTCCCCTTTGTTGATTTTTTACACGACGAACCAAATTAAGTTAATCCAAAAGTCAACACATG